>NC_092134.1:105700858-106002822 GCF_043159975.1 Macaca nemestrina
TAACTCTGTGAGTGGAAGTGACACATCACAGAGCAGTTTCTCAGAAAGCTTCTTTCCAGATTTCATCTGAGGATAATTCCTTTTTCACCATAGTCCTCTATGGGCTTCCAAATATCACGTTGCCAATTCCACAAGAACTGTCTTAGCGATAGGCTTCTTGAGGGGAAGGCTGTAACTCTGTGAGATGATTTCACAGAACACAAAGAAGTTTCTCAGAAAACTTCTTTCTCTTTGTTATCGGAGGATATTTCCGTTGGCCCTATAATCTTCAAAGGGATCCGAAATATCTGTTCTCAGATTCCACAGAAATAAGGCTAGCAAAGAGATCTACGAAACACAGATGTAACTCTGTGAGATGAATTCACAGAACACTAAGCAGTTTCTCAGAAAGCTTCTTTCCAGATTTCATCTGAGGATATTTCCTTTTTCACCATAGCCCTCAATGGGCTTCCAAATATCACTTTGCCAATTCCACAAGAACTGTCTTAGCGAAAGGCTTCTTGAGGGGAAAGCTGTAACTCTGTGAGATGATTTCACAGAACACAAAGAAGTTTCTCAGAAAGCTTCTTTCTCTTTGTTATCGGAGGATATTTCCTGTGGCCCTATAGTCTTCAAAGGGATCCGAAATATCTGTTCTCAGATTCCACAGAAATACGTCTACCAAAGAGATCTACGAAACACCGATGTAACTCTGTGAGATGAATTCACAGAACACTAAGCAGTATCTCAGAAAGCTTCTTTCCAGATTTCAACTGAGGATATTTCCTTTTTCACCATAGCCCTCTATGGGCTTCCAAATATGACTTTGCCAGTTCCACAAGAACTGTCTTAGCGAAAGGCTTCTTGAGGGGAAAGCTGTAAATCTGTGAGATGATTTCACAGAAAACAAAGCAGTTTCTCAGAAAGCTTCTTTCTCTTTGTTATCGGAGGCTATTTCCTTTGGCCCTATTGTCTTCAAAGGGATCCGAAATATCAGTTCTCAGATTCCACAGAAATGAGGCTAGCAAGGAGATCTACGAAACACAGATGCAACTCTGTGAGATGAATTCAAAGAATACTAAGCAGTTTCTCAGAAAGCTTCTTTCCAGATTTCATCTGAGGTTATTTCCTTTTTCACCGTAGCCCTCAATGGACTTCCAAATATCACGTTGCCAATTCCACAAGAACTGTCTTAGCGAAAGGCTTCTTGAGGGGAAAGCTGTAATTCTGTGAGATGATATCACAGAACACAAAGAAGTTTCTCAGAAAGCTTCTTTCTCTTTGTTATCGGAGGATATTTCCTTTGGCCCTATAGTCTTCAAAGGGATCCGAAATATCTGTTCTCAGATTCCACAGAAATAAGGCTAGCAAAGAGATCTACGAAACACAGATGCAACTCTGTGAGATGAATTCACCGAACACTAAGCAGTTTCTCAGAAAGCTTCTTTCCAGATTTCATCTGAGGATATTTCCTTTTTCACCATAGCCCTCAATGGGCTTCCAAATATCACGTTGCCAATTACACAAGAACTGTCTTAGCGAAAGGCTTCTTGAGGGGAAAGCTGTAACTCTGTGAGATGATTTCACAGAACACAAAGAAGTTTCTCAGAAAGCTTCTTTCTCTTTGTTATCGGAGGATATTTCCTTTGGCCGTATAGGCTTCAAAGGGATTCGAAATATCTATTCTCAGATTCCACAGAAATAAGGCTAGCAAAGAGATCTACGAAACACAGATGTAACGCTGTGAGATGAATTCACAGAACACTAAGCAGTTTCTCAGAAAGCTTCTTTCCAGATTTCATCTGATGATATTTCCTTTTCACCATAGCCCTCTAAGGGCTTCCAAATATCACTTTGCCAATTCCGCAAGAACTGTCTTAGCGAAAGGCTTCTTGAGGGGAAAGCTGTAACTCTGTGAGATGATTTCACAGAACACAAAGAAGTTTCTCAGAAAGCTTCTTTCTCTTTGTTATCAGAGGATATTTCCTTTGGCCCTATAGTCTTCAAAGGGATCCGAAATATCTGTTCTCAGATTCCACAGAAATACGTCTACCAAAGAGATCTACGAAACACCGATGTAACTCTGTGAGATGAATTCACAGAACACTAAGCAGTTTCTCAGAAAGCTTCTTTCCAGATTTCAACTGAGGATATTTCCTTTTTCACCATAGCCCTCTATGGGCTTCCAAATATGACTTTGCCAATTCCACAAGAACTGTCTTAGCGAAAGGCTTCTTGAGGGGAAAGCTGTAAATCTGTGAGATGATTTCACAGAAAACAAAGCAGTTTCTCAGAAAGCTTCTTTCTCTTTGTTATCGGAGGATATTTCCTTTGGCCCTATAGTCTTCAAAGGGATCCGAAATAGCAGTTCTCAGATTCCACAGAAAGAAGGCTAGCAAGGAGATCCACGAAATACAGATGTCACTCTGTGAGTGGAAGTCACACATCACAGAGCAGTTTCTCAGAAAGCTTCTTTCCAGATTTCATCTGAGGACATTTCCTTTTTCACCATAGGCCTCTAGGGGCTTCCAAATATCACTTTGCCAATTCCACAAGAACTGTCTTAGCGAAAGGCTTCTTGATGGGAAATCTGTAACTCTGTGAGATGATTTCACAGAACACAAAGAAGTTTCTCAGAAAGATTCTTTCTCTTTGTTATCGGAGGATATTTCCTTTGGCCCTATAGTCTTCAAAGGGATCCGAAATATCAGTTCTCAGATTCCACAGAAATGAGGCTAGCAAGGAGGTCTACGAAACACAGATGCAACTCTGTGAAATGAATTCACAGAATACTAAGCAGTTTCTCAGAAAGCTTCTTTCCAGATTTCATCTGAGGTTATTTCCTTTTTCACCGTAGCCCTCAATGGGCTTCCAAATATCACGTTGCCAATTCCACAAGAACTGTCTTAGCGAAAGGCTTCTTGAGGGGAAAGCTGTAATTCTGTGAGATGATATCACAGAACACAAAGAAGTTTCTCAGAAAGCTTCTTTCTCTTTGTTATCGGAGGATATTTCCTTTGGCCCTATAGTCTTCAAAGGGATCCGAAATATCTGTTCCCAGATTCCACAGAAATAAGGCTAGCAAAGAGATCTACGAAACACAGATGCAACTCTGTGAGATGAATTCACCGAACACTAAGCAGTTTCTCAGAAAGCTTCTTTCCAGATTTCATCTGAGGATATTTCCTTTTTCACCATAGCCCTCAATGGGCTTCCAAATATCACGTTGCCAATTCCACAAGAACTGTCTTAGCGAAAGGCTTCCTCAGGGGAAAGCTGTAACTGTGTGAGATGATTTCACAGAACACAAAGAAGTTTCTCAGAAAGCTTCTTTCTCTTTGTTATCGGAGGATATTTCCTTTGGCCCTATAGTCTTCAAAGGGATCCGAAATATCTGTTCTCAGATTCCACAGAAATAAGGCTAGCAAAGAGATCTACGAAACACAGATGTAACGCTGTGAGATGAATTCACAGAAAACTAAGCAGTTTCTCAGGAAGCTTCTTTCCAGATTTCATCTGATGATATTTCCTTTTCACCATAGCCCTTTAAGGGCTTCCAAATATCACTTTGCCAATTCCGCAAGAACTGTCTTAGCGAAAGGCTTCTTGAGGGGAAAGCTGTATCTCTCTGAGATGATTTCACAGAACACAAAGAAGTTTCTCAGAAAGCTTCTTTCTCTTTGTTATCGGAGGATATTTCCGTAGGGCCTATAGTCTTCAAAGGGATCCGAAATATCTGTTCTAAGATTCCACAGAAATAAGGGTAGCAAAGAGATCCACGAAATACAGATGTAACTCTGTGAGTGGAAGTCACACATCACAGAGCAGTTTCTCAGAAAGCTTCTTTCCAGATTTCATCTGAGGATATTTCCTTTTTCACCATAGCCCTCTAGTGGCTTCCAATTATCACTTTTCCAATTCCACAAGAACTGTCTTAGCTAAAGGCTTCTTGAGGGGAAAGCTGTAACTGTGTGAGATGATTTCACAGAACACAAAGAAGTTTCTCAGAAAGCTTCTTTCTCTTTGTTATCGGAGGATATTTTCTCTGGCCCTATAGTCTTCAAAGGTATCCGAAATATCTGTTCTCAGATTCCACAGAAATACGTCTACGAAAGAGATCTACGAAACACCGATGTAACTCTGTGAGATGAATTCACAGAACACTAAGCAGTTTCTCAGAAAGCTTCTTTCCAGATTTCCTCTCAGGATATTTCCTTTTTCACCATAGCCCTCTATGGGCTTCCAAATATGACTTTGCCAATTCCAGAAGAACTTTCTTAGCGAAAGGCTTCTTGAGGGGAAAGCTGTAACTCCGTGAGATGATTTCACAGAACACAAAGGAGTTTCTCACAAAGCTTCTTTCTCTTTGTTATCGGAGGATATTTTCTTTGGCCCTATAGTCTTCAAAGGGATCCGAAATATCTGCTCTCAGATTCCACAGAAAGAAGGCTAGCAAAGAGATCTACGAAATACAGATGTAACTCTGTGAGTGGAAGTCACACATCACAGAGCAGTTTCTCAGAAAGCTTCTTTCCAGATTTCATCTGAGGATATTTCCTTTTTCACCATAGCCCTCTATGGGCTTCCAAATATCACTTTGCCAATTCCACAAGAACTTTCTTAGCGAAAGGCTTCTTGAGGGGAAAGCTGTAACTCTTTGAGATGATTTCACAGAACACAAAGAAGTTTCTCAGGAAGTTTCTTTCTCTTTGTTATCGGAGGATATTTCCTTTGTCCCTATAGTCTTCAAAGGGATCTGAAATATCTGTTCTCAGATTCCACAGAAATAAGGCTTGCAAAGAGATCTACGAAACACAGATGTAACCCTGTGAGATGAATTCAAAGAACACTAAGCAGTTTCTCAGAAAGCTTCTTTCTAGATTTCATCTGAGGATGTTTCCTTTTTCACCGTAGCCCCCTATGGGCTTCCAAATATCACTTTGCCAATTCCACAAGAACTGTCTTAGCGAAAGGCTTCTTGAGGGGAAAGCTGTAACTCTGTGAGATGATTTCACAGAACACAAAGAAGTTTCTCAGAAAGCTTATTTCTCTTTGATATCGGAGGATATTTCCTTTGGCCCTATAGTCTTCAAAGGGATCCGAAATATCTGTTCTCAGATTCCACAGAAAGAAGGCTAGCAAAGAGATGCACGAAATACAGATGTAACTCTGTGAGTGGAAGTCACACATCACAGAGCAGTTTCTCAGAAAGCTTCTTTCCAGATTTCATCTGAGGATATTTCCTTTTTCACCATAGCCCTGTATGGGCTTCCAAATATCACTTTGCCAATTCCACCATAACTGTCTTAGCGAAAGGCTTCTTGAGGGGAAAGCTGTAACTCTGTGAGATGATTTCACAGAACACAAAGAAGTTTCTCAGAAAGCTTCTTTCTCTTTGTTATCAGAGGATATTTCCTTTGGCCCTATAGTCTTCAAAGGGATCCGAAATATCTGTTCTCAGATTCCACAGAAATAAGGCTAGCCAAGAGATCTACGAAACACAGATGCAACTCCGTGAGATGAATTCACAGAACACTAAGCAGTTTCTCAGAAAGCTTCTTTCCAGATTTCATCTGAGGATATTTCCTTTTTCACCATAGCCCTCTATGGGCTTCCAAATATCACTTTGCCAATTCCACAAGAACTGTCTTAGCGAAAGGCTTCTTGAGGGGAAAGCTGTAACTCTGTGAGATGATTTCACAGAACACAAAGAAGTTTCTCAGAAAGCTTCTTTCTCTTTGTTATCGGAGGATATTTCCTTTGGCCCTATAGTCTTCAAAGGGATCCGAAATATCTGTTCTCATATTCCACAGAAATAAGGCTAGCCAAGAGATCTACGAAACACAGATGCAACTCTGTGAGATGAATTCACAGAACACTAAGCAGTTTCTCAGAAAGCTTCTTTCCAGATTTCATCTGAGGATATTTCCTTTTTCACCATAGCCCTCTATGGGCTTCCAAATATCACGTTGACAATTCCACAAGAACTGTCTTAGCGAAAGGCTTCTTGAGGGGAAAGCTGTAACTCTGTGAGATGATTTCACTGAACACAAAGAAGTTTCTCAGAAAGCTTCTTTCTCTTTGTTATCGGAGGATATTTCCTTTGGGCCTATAGTCTTCAAAGGGATCCGAAATATCTGTTCTCAGATTCCACAGAAATAAGGCTAGCAAAGAGATCCACGAAATACAGATGTAACTCTGTGAGTGGAAGTCACACATCACAGAGCAGTTTCTCAGAAAGCTTCTTTCCAGATTTCATCTGAGGATATTTCCTTTTTCACCATAGCCCTCTAGGGGCTTCCAAATATCACTTTTCCAATTCCACAAGAACTGTCTTAGCTAAAGGCTTCTTGAGGGGAAAGCTGTAACTGTGTGAGATGATTTCACAGAACACAAAGAAGTTTCTCAGAAAGCTTCTTTCTCTTTGTTATCGGAGGATATTTCCTTTGGCCCTATAGTCTTCAAAGGGATCCGAAATATCTGTTCTCAGATTCCACAGAAATAAGGCTAGCAAAGAGATCTACGAAACACAGATGTAACTCTGTGAGATGAATTCACAGAACACTAAGCAGTTTCTCAGAAAGCTTCTTTCCAGATTTCATCTGAGGATATTTCCTTTTTCAACATAGCCCTCTATGGGCTTCCAAATATCACTTTGCCAATTCCACAAGAACTGTCTTAGCGAAAGGCTTCTTGAGTGGAAAGCTGTAACTCTGTGAGATGATTTCACAGAACACAAAGAAGTTTCTCAGAAAGCTTCTTTCTCTTTGTTATCGGAGGATATTTCCTGTGGCCCTATAGTCTTCAAAGGGATCCGAAATATCTGTTCTCAGATTCCACAGAAATACGTCTACCAAAGAGATCTACGAAACACCGATGTAACTCTGTGATATGAATTCACAGAACACTAAGCAGTTTCTCAGAAAGCTTCTTTCCAGATTTCAACTGAGGATATTTCCTTTTTCACCATAGCCCTCTATGGGCTTCCAAATATGACTTTGCCAGTTCCACAAGAACTGTCTTAGCGAAAGGCTTCTTGAGGGGAAAGCTGTAACTCTGTGAGATGATTTCACAGAAAACAAAGCAGTTTCTCAGAAAGCTTCTTTCTCTTTGTTATCGGAGGATATTTCCTTTGGCCCTATAGTCTTCAAAGGGATCCGAAATATCTGTTCTGAGATTCCACAGAAATAAGGCTAGCAAAGAGATCTACGAAACACAGATGTAACGCTGTGAGATGAATTCACAGAACACTAAGCAGTTTCTCAGAAAGCTTCTTTCCAGATTTCATCTGATGATATTTCCTTTTCACCATAGCCCTCTAAGGGCTTCCAAATATCACTTTGCCAATTCCGCAAGAACTGTCTTAGCGAAAGGCTTCTTGAGGGGAAAGCTGTAACTCTGTGAGATGATTTCACAGAACACAAAGAAGTTTCTCAGAAAGCTTCTTTCTCTTTGTTATCGGAGGATATTTCCTGTGGCCCTATAGTCTTCAAAGGGATCCGAAATATCTGTTCTCAGATTTCACAGAAATACGTCTACCAAAGAGATCTACGAAACACCGATGTAACTCTGTGAGAGGAATTCACAGAACACTAAGCAGTTTCTCAGAAAGCTTCTTTCCAGATATCAACTAAGGATATTTCCTTTTTCACCATAGCCCTCTATGGGCTTCCAAATATGACTTTGCCAATTCCACAAGAACTGTCTTAGCGAAAGGCTTCTTGAGGGGAAAGCTGTAACTCTGTGAGATGATTTCACAGAAAACAAAGCAGTTTCTCAGAAAGCTTCTTTCCCTTTGTTATCGGAGGATATTTCCTTTGGCCCTATAGCCTTCAAAGGGATCCGAAATATCTGTTCTCAGATTCCACAGAAAGAAGGCTAGCAAGGAGATCCACGAAATACAGATGTCACTCTGCGAGTGGAAGTCACACATCACAGAGCAGTTTCTCAGAAAGCTTCTTTCCAGATTTCATCTGAGGACATTTCCTTTTTCACCATAGGCCTCTAGGGGCTTCCAAATATGACTTTGCCAATTCCACAAGAACTGTCTTAGCGAAAGGCTTCTTGAGGGGAAAGCTGTAACTCTGTGAGATGATTTCACAGAACACAAAGAAGTTTCTCAGAAAGATTCTTTCTCTTTGTTATCGGAGGATATTTCCTTTGGCCCTATAGTCTTCAAAGGGATCCGAAATATCAGTTCTCAGATTCCACAGAAATGAGGCTAGCAAGGAGATCTACGAAACACAGATGCAACTCTGTGAGATGAATTCACAGAATACTAAGCAGTTTCTCAGAAAGCTTCTTTCCAGATTTCATCTGAGGTTATTTCCTTTTTCACCGTAGCCCTCAATGGGCTTCCAAATATCACGTTGCCAATTCCAGAAGAACTGTCTTAGCGAAAGGCTTCTTGAGGGGAAAGCTGTAATTCTGTGAGATGATATCACAGAACACAAAGAAGTTTCTCAGAAAGCTTCTTTCTCTTTGTTATCGGAGGATATTTCCTTTGGCCCTATAGTCTTCAAAGGGATCCGAAATATCTGTTCTCAGATTCCACAGAAATAAGGCTAGCAAAGAGATCTACGAAACACAGATGCAACTCTGTGAGATGAATTCACCGAACACTAAGCAGTTTCTCAGAAAGCTTCTTTCCAGATTTCATCTGAGGATATTTCCTTTTTCACAATAGCCCTCAATGGGCTTCCAAATATCACGTTGCCAATTCCACAAGAACTTTCTTACCGAAAGGCTTCTTGAGGGGAAAGCTGTAACTGTGTGAGATGATTTCACAGAACACAAAGAAGTTTCTCAGAAAGCTTCTTTCTCTTTGTTATCGGAGGATATTTCCTTTGGCCCTATAGTCTTCAAAGGGATCCGACATATCTGTTCTCAGATTCCACAGAAATAATTCTAGCAAAGAGATCTACGAAACACAGATGTAACGCTGTGAGATGAATTCACAGAACACTAAGCAGTTTCCCAGAAAGCTTCTTTCCAGATTTCATCTGATGATATTTCCTTTTCACCATAGCCCTCTAGGGGCTTCCAAATATCACTTTTCCAATTCCACAAGAACTGTCTTAGCTAAAGGCTTCTTGAGGGGAAAGCTGTAACTGTGTGAGATGATTTCACAAAACACAAAGAAGTTTCTCAGAAAGCTTCTTTCTCTTTGTTATCGGAGGATATTTCCTGTGGCCCTATAGTCTTCAAAGGGATCCGAAATATCTGTTCTCAGATTCCACAGAAATACGTCTACCAAAGAGATCTACGAAACACCGATGTAACTCTGTGAGATGAATTCACAGAACACTAAGCAGTTTCTCAGAAAGCTTCTTTCCAGATTTCCTCTGAGGATATTTCCTTTTTCACCATAGCCCTCTATGGGCTTCCAAATATGACTTTGCCAATTCCAGAAGAAGTGTCTTAGCGAAAGGCTTCTTGAGGGGAAAGCTGTAGCTCTGTGAGATGATTTCACAGAACACAAAGAAGTTTCTCACAAAGCTTCTTTCTCTTTGTTATCGCAGGATATTTCCTTTGGCCCTATAGTCTTCAAAGGGATCCGAAATATCTGCTCTCAGATTCCACAGAAAGAAGGCTAGCAAAGAGATCTACGAAATACAGATGTAACTCTGTGAGTGGAAGTCACACATCACAGAGCAGTTTCTCAGAAAGCTTCTTTCCAGATTTCATCTGAGGATATTTCCTTTTCACCATAGCCCTCTATGGGCTTCCAAATATCACTTTGCCAATTCCACAAGACCTTTCTTAGCGAAAGGCTTCTTGAGGGGAAAGCTGTAACTCTTTGAGATGATTTCACAGAACACAAAGAAGTTTCTCAGGAAGTTTCTTTCTCTTTGTTATCGGAGGATATTTCCTTTGGCCCTATAGTCTTCAAAGGGATCTGAAATATCTGTTCTCAGATTCCACAGAAATAAGGCTAGCAAAGAGATCTACGAAACACAGATGTAACTCTGTGAGATGAATTCAAAGGACACTAAGCAGTTTCTCAGAAAGCTTCTTTCTAGATTTCATCTGAGGATGTTTCCTTTTTCACCATAGCCCCCTATGGGCTTCCAAATATCACTTTGCCAATTCCACAAGAACTGTCTTAGCGTAGCCTTCTTGAGTGGAAAGCTGTAACTCTGTGAGATGATTTCACAGAACACAAAGAAGTTTCTCAGAAAGCTTCTTTCTCTTTGTTATCGGAGGGTATTTCCTTTGGCCCTATAGTCTTCAAAGGGATCCGAAATATATTTTATCAGATTCCACAGAAATAAGGCTAGCAAAGAGATCCACGAAATACAGATGTAATTCTGTGAGTGGAAGTCAAACATCACTGAGCAGTTTCTCAGAAAGCTTCTTTCCAGATTTCATCTGAGGATATTTCCTTTTTCACCATAGCCCTCTAGGGGCTTCCAAATATCACTTTTCCAATTCCACAAGAACTGTCTTAGCGAAAGGCTTCTTGAGGGGAAAGCTGTAACTCTGTGAGATGATTTCACAGAACACAAAGAAGTTTCTCAGAAAGCTTCTTTCTCTTTGTTATCGGGGGATATTTCCTGTGGCCCTATAGTCTTCAAAGGGATCCGAAATATCTGTTCTCAGATTCCACAGAAATAAGGCTAGCAAAGAGATCTACGAAACACAGATGTAACTCTGTGAGATGAATTCACAGAACACTAAGCAGTTTCTCAGAAAGCTTCTTTCCAGATTTCATCTGAGGATATTTCCATTTTCACCATAGCCCTCTATGGGCTTCCAAATATCACTTTGCCAATTCCACAAGAACTGTCTTAGCGAAAGGCTTCTTGAGGGGAAAGCTGTAACTCTGTGAGATGATTTCACAGAACACAAAGAAGTTTCTCAGAAAGCTTCTTTCTCTTTGTTATCGGAGGATATTTCCTTTGGCCCTATAGTCTTCAAAGGGATCCGAAATATCTGTTCTCAGATTCCACAGAAATAAGGCTAGCAAAGATATCTATGAAACACAGATGTAACTCTGTGAGATGAATTCACAGAACACTAAGCAGTTTCTCAGAAGCTTCTTTCCAGATTTCATCTGAGGATATTTCCTTTTTCACCATAGCCCTCTATGGGCTTCCAAATATGACTTTGCCAATTCCACAAGAACTGTCTTAGCGAAAGGCTTCTTGAGGGGAAAGCTGTAACTCTGTGAGATGATTTCACAGAAAACAATGCAGTTTCTCAGAAAGCTTCTTTCTCTTTGTTATCGGAGGATATTTCCTTTGGCCCTATAGTCTTCAAAGGGATCCGAAATATCTGTTCTCAGATTCCACAGAAAGAAGGCTAGCAAAGAGATCCACGAAATACAGATGTAACTCTGTGAGTGGAAGTCACACATCACAGAGCAGTTTCTCAGAAAGCTTCTTTCCAGATTTCATCTGAGGATGTTTCCTTTTTCACCATAGCCCCCTATGGGCTTCCAAATATCACTTTGCCAATTCCAAAAGAACTGTCTTAGCCAAAGGCTTCTTGAGGGGAAAGCTGTAACTCTGTGAGATGATTTCACAGAACACAAAGAAGTTTCTCAGAAAGCTTCTTTCTCTTTGTTATCGGAGATTATTTCCCTTGGCCCTATAATCTTCAAAGGGATCCGAAATATCTGTTCTCAGATTCCACAGAAAGAAGGCTAGCAAAAAGATCCATGAAATACAGATGTAACTCTGGAGTGGAAGTGACACATCACAGAGCAGTTTCTCAGAAAGCTTCTTTCCAGATTTCATCTGAGGATAATTCCTTTTTCACCCTAGTCCTCTATGAGCTTCCAAATATCACGTTGCCAATTCCACAAGAACTGTCTTAGCGAAAGGCTTCTTGAGGGGAAAGCTGTAACTCTCTGAGATGATTTCACAGAACACAAAGAAGTTTCTCAGAAAGCTTCTTTCTCTTTGTTATCGGAGGATATTTCCTTTGGTCCTATAGTCTTCAAAGGGATCCGAAATATCTGTTCTCAGATTCCACAGAAATAAGGCTAGCAAAGAGATCTACGAAACACAGATGTAACTCTGTGAGATGAATTCACAGAACACTAAGCAGTTTCTCAGAAAGCTTCTTTCCAGATTTCATCTGAGGATATTTCCTTTTTCACCATAGCCCTCTATGGGCTTCCAAATATCACTTTGCCAATTCCACAAGAACTGTCTTAGCGAAAGGCTTCTTGAGTGGAAAGCTGTAACTCTCTGAGATGATTTCACAGAACACAAAGAAGTTTCTCAGAAAGCTTCTTTCTCTTTGTTATCGTAGGATACTTCCTGTGGCCCTATAGTCTTCAAAGGGATCCGAAATATCTGTTCTCAGATTCCACAGAAATAAGGCTAGCAAAGAGATCTACAAAACACAGATGTAACTCTGTGAGATGAATTCACAGAACACTAAGCAGTTTCTCAGAAAGCTTCTTTCCAGATTTCAACTGAGGATATTTCCTTTTTCACCATAGCCCTCTATGGGCTTCCAAATATGACTTTGCCAATTCCACAAGAACTGTCTTAGCGAAAGGCTTCTTGAGGGGAAAGCTGTAACTCTGTGAGATGATTTCACAGAAAACAATGCAGTTTCTCAGAAAGCTTCTTTCTCTTTGTTATCGGAGGATATTTCCTTTGGCCCTATAGTCTTCAAAGGGATCCGAAATATATTTTATCAGATTCCACAGAAATAAGGCTAGCAAAGAGATCCACGAAATACAGATGTAACTCTGTGAGTGGAAGTCACGCATCACTGAGCAGTTTCTCAGAAAGCTTCTTTCCAGATTTCATCTGAGGATATTTCCTTTTTCACCATAGCCCTCTAGGGGCTTCCAAATATCACTTTTCCAATTCCACAAGAACTGTCTTAGCGAAAGGCTTCTTGAGGGGAAAGCTGTAACTCTGTGAGATAATTTCACAGAACACAAAGAAGTTTCTCAGAAAGCTTCTTTCTCTTTGTTATCGGAGGATATTTCCTGTGGCCCTATAGTCTTCAAAGGTATCCGAAATATCTGTTCTCAGATTCCACAGAAATACGTCTACCAAAGAGATCTACGAAACACCGATGTAACTCTGTGAGATGAATTCACAGAACACTAAGCAGTTTCTCAGAAAGCTTCTTTCCAGATTTCAACTGAGGATATTTCCTTTTTCACCATAGCCCTCTATGGGCTTCCAAATATGACTTTGCCAATTCCACAAGAACTGTCTTAGCGAAAGGCTTCTTGAGGGGAAAGCTGTAACTCTGTGAGATGATTTCACAGAAAACAAAGCAGTTTCTCAGAAAGCTTCTTTCTCTTTTTTATCGGAGGATATTTCCTTTGGCCCTATAGTCTTCAAAGGGATCCGAAATATCTGTTCTCAGATTCAACAGAAAGAAGGCTAGCAAAGAAATCCACGAAATACAGATGTAACTCTGTGAGTGGAAGACACACATCACAGAGCAGTTTCTCAGAAAGCTTCTTTCCAGATTTCATCTGAGGACATTTCCTTTTTCACCAAGGGCTCTAGGGGCTTCCAAATATCACTTTGCCAATTCCACAAGAACTGTCTTAGCGAAAGGCTTCTTGAGGGGAAAGCTGTAACTCTGTGAGATGATTTCACAGAACACAAAGAAGTTTCTCAGAAAGATTCTTTCTCTTTGTTATCGGAGGATATTTCCTGTGGCCCTATGGTCTTCAAAGGGATCCGAAATATCTGTTCTCAGATTCCACAGAAATAAGGCTAGCAAAGAGATCTACGAAACACAGATGCAACTCTGTGAGATGAATTCACCGAACACTAAGCAGTTTCTCAGAAAGCTTCTTTCCAGATTTCATTTGAGGATATTTCCTTTTTCACCATAGCCCTCAATGGGCTTCCAAATATCACGTTGCCAATTCCACAAGAACTTTCTTACCGAAAGGCTTCTTGAGGGGAAAGCTGTAACTGTGTGAGATGATTTCACAGAACACAAAGAAGTTTCTCAGAAAGCTTCTTTCTCTTTGTTATCGGAGGATATTTCCTTTGGCCCTATAGTCTTCAAAGGGATCCGACATATCTGTTCTCAGATTCCACAGAAATAATTCTAGCAAAGAGATCTACGAAACACAGATGTAACGCTGTGAGATGAATTCACAGAACACTAAGCAGTTTCTCAGAAAGCTTCTTTCCAGATTTCATCTGATGATATTTCCTTTTCACCATAGCCCTCTAGGGGCTTCCAAATATCACTTTTCCAATTCCACAAGAACTGTCTTAGCTAAAGGCTTCTTGAGGGGAAAGCTGTAACTGTGTGAGATGATTTCACAGAACACAAAGAAGTTTCTCAGAAAGCTTCTTTCTCTTTGTTATCGGAGGATATTTCCTGTGGCCCTATAGTCTTCAAAGGGATCCGAAATATCTGTTCTCAGATTCCACAGAAATACGTCTACCAAAGAGATCTACGAAACACCGATGTAACTCTGTGAGATGAATTCACAGAACACTAAGCAGTTTCTCAGAAAGCTTCTTTCCAGATTTCCTCTGAGGATATTTCCTTTTTCACCATAGCCCTCTATGGGCTTCCAAGTATGACTTTGCCAATTCCAGAAGAAGTGTCTTAGCGAAAGGCTTCTTGAGGGGAAAGCTGTAGCTCTGTGAGATGATTTCACAGAACACAAAGAAGTTTCTCACAAAGCTTCTTTCTCTTTGTTATCGCAGGATATTTCCTTTGGCCCTATAGTCTTCAAAGGGATCCGAAATATCTGCTCTCAGATTCCACAGAAAGAAGGCTAGCAAAGAGATCTACGAAATACAGATGTAACTCTGTGAGTGGAAGTCACACATCACAGAGCAGTTTCTCAGAAAGCTTCTTTCCAGATTTCATCTGAGGATATTTCCTTTTTCACCATAGCCCTCTATGGGCTTCCAAATATCACTTTGCCAATTCCACAAGACCTTTCTTAGCGAAAGGCTTCTTGAGGGGAAAGCTGTAACTCTTTGAGATGATTTCACAGAACACAAAGAAGTTTCTCAGGAAGTTTCTTTCTCTTTGTTATCGGAGGATATTTCCTTTGGCCCTATAGTCTTCAAAGGGATCTGAAATATCCGTTCTCAGATTCCACAGAAATAAGGCTAGCAAAGAGATCTACGAAACACAGATGTAACTCTGTGAGATGAATTCAAAGGACACTAAGCAGTTTCTCAGAAAGCTTCTTTCCAGATTTCATCTGAGGATATTTCCTTTTTCACCATAGCCCTCAATGGGCTTCCAAATATCACGTTGCCAATTCCACAAGAACTGTCTTAGCGAAAGGCTTCTTGAGGGGAAAGCTGTAATTCTGTGAGATGATTTCACAGAACACAAAGAAGTTTCTCAGAAAGCTTCTTTCTCTCTGTTATCGGAGGATATTTCCTTTGGCCCTATAGTCTTCAAAGGGATCCGAAATATATTTTATCAGATTCCACAGAAAAAAGGCTAGCAAAGAGATCCACGAAATACAGATGTAACTCTGTGAGTGGAAGTCACGCATCACTGAGCAGTTTCTCAGAAAGCTTCTTTCCAGATTTCATCTGAGGATATTTCCTTTTTCACCATAGCCCTCTAGGGGCTTCCAAATATCACTTTTCCAATTCCACAAGAACTGTCTTAGCGAAAGGCTTCTTGAGGGGAAAGCTGTAACTCTGTGAGATGATTTCACAGAACACAAAGAAGTTTCTCAGAAAGCTTCTTTCTCTTTGTTATCGGAGGATATTTCCTGTGGCCCTATAGTCTTCAAAGGTATCCGAAATATCTGTTCTCAGATTCCACAGAAATACGTCTACCAAAGAGATCTACGAAACACCGATGTAACTCTGTGAGATGAATTCACAGAACACTAAGCAGTTTCTCAGAAAGCTTCTTTCCAGATTTCAACTGAGGATATTTCCTTTTTCACCATAGCCCTCTATGGGCTTCCAAATATGACTTTGCCAATTCCACAAGAACTGTCTTAGCGAAAGGCTTCTTGAGGGGAAAGCTGTAACTCTGTGAGATGATTTCACAGAAAACAAAGCAGTTTCTCAGAAAGCTTCTTTCTCTTTTTTATCAATGGATATTTCCTTTGGCCATATAGTCTTCAAAGGGATCCGAAATATCTGTTCTCAGATTCAACAGAAAGAAGGCTAGCAAAGAAATCCACGAAATACAGATGTAACTCTGTGAGTGGAAGACACACATCACAGAGCAGTTTCTCAGAAAGCTTCTTTCCAGATTTCATCTGAGGACATTTCCTTTTTCACCAAGGGCTCTAGGGGCTTCCAAATATCACTTTGCCAATTCCACAAGAACTGTCTTAGCGAAAGGCTTCTTGAGGGGAAAGCTGTAACTCTGTGAGATGATTTCACAGAACACAAAGAAGTTTCTCAGAAAGATTCTTTCTCTTTGTTATCGGAGGATATTTCCTGTGGCCCTATGGTCTTCAAAGGGATCCGAAATATCTGTTCTCAGATTCCACAGAAATAAGGCTAGCAAAGAGATCTACGAAACACAGATGCAACTCTGTGAGATGAATTCACCGAACACTAAGCAGTTTCTCAGAAAGCTTCTTTCCAGATTTCATCTGAGGATATTTCCTTTTTCACCATAGCCCTCAATGGGCTTCCAAATATCACGTTGCCAATTCCACAAGAACTTTCTTACCGAAAGGCTTCTTGAGGGGAAAGCTGTAACTGTGTGAGATGATTTCACAGAACACAAAGAAGTTTCTCAGAAAGCTTCTTTCTCTTTGTTATCGGAGGATATTTCCTTTGGCCCTATAGTCTTCAAAGGGATCCGACATATCTGTTCTCAGATTCCACAGAAATAATTCTAGCAAAGAGATCTACGAAACACAGATGTAACGCTGTGAGATGAATTCACAGAACACTAAGCAGTTTCTCAGAAAGCTTCTTTCCAGATTTCATCTGATGATATTTCCTTTTCACCATAGCCCTCTAGGGGCTTCCAAATATCACTTTTCCAATTCCACAAGAACTGTCTTAGCTAAAGGCTTCTTGAGGGGAAAGCTGTAACTGTGTGAGATGATTTCACAGAACACAAAGAAGTTTCTCAGAAAGCTTCTTTCTCTTTGTTATCGGAGGATATTTCCTGTGGCCCTATAGTCTTCAAAGGGATCCGAAATATCTGTTCTCAGATTCCACAGAAACACGTCTACCAAAGAGATCTACGAAACACCGATGTAACTCTGTGAGATGAATTCACAGAACACTAAGCAGTTTCTCAGAAAGCTTCTTTCCAGATTTCCTCTGAGGATATTTCCTTTTTCACCATAGCCCTCTATGGGCCTCCAAATATGACTTTGCCAATTCCAGAAGAAGTGTCTTAGCGAAAGGCTTCTTGAGGGGAAAGCTGTAGCTCTGTGAGATGATTTCACAGAACACAAAGAAGTTTCTCACAAAGCTTCTTTCTCTTTGTTATCGCAGGATATTTCCTTTGGCCCTATAGTCTTCAAAGGGATCCGAAATATCTGCTCTCAGATTCCACAGAAAGAAGGCTAGCAAAGAGATCTACGAAATACAGATGTAACTCTGTGAGTGGAAGTCACACATCACAGAGCAGTTTCTCAGAAAGCTTCTTTCCAGATTTCATCTGAGGATATTTCCTTTTTCACCATAGCCCTCTATGGGCTTCCAAATATCACTTTGCCAATTCCACAAGACCTTTCTTAGCGAAAGGCTTCTTGAGGGGAAAGCTGTAACTCTTTGAGATGATTTCACAGAACACAAAGAAGTTTCTCAGGAAGTTTCTTTCTCTTTGTTATCGGAGGATATTTCCTTTGGCCCTATAGTCTTCAAAGGGATCTGAAATATCTGTTCTCAGATTCCACAGAAATAAGGCTAGCAAAGAGATCTACGAAACACAGATGTAACTCTGTGAGATGAATTCAAAGGACACTAAGCAGTTTCTCAGAAAGCTTCTTTCTAGATTTCATCTGAGGATGTTTCCTTTTTCACCATAGCCCCCTATGGGCTTCCAAATATCACTTTGCCAATTCCACAAGAACTGTCTTAGCGAAAGGCTTCTTGAGGGGAAAGCTGTAACTCTGTGAGATGATTTCACAGAACACAAAGAAGTTTCTCAGAAAGCTTCTTTCTCTTTGTTATCGGAGGATATTTCCTTTGGCCCTATAGTCTTCAAAGGGATCCGAAATATCTGTTCTCAGATTCCACAGAAAGAAGGCTAGCAAAGAGATGCACGAAATACAGATGTAACTCTGTGAGTGGAAGTGACACATCACAGAGCAGTTTCTCAGAAAGCTTCTTTCCAGATTTCATCTGAGGATATTTCCTTTTTCACCATAGCCCTCTATGGGCTTCCAAATATCACCTTGCCAATTCCACAAGAACTGTCTTAGCGAAAGGCTTCTTGAGGGGAAAGCTGTAACTCTGTGAGATGATTTCACAGAACACAAAGAAGTTTCTCAGAAAGCTTCTTTCTCTTTGTTATCGGAGGATATTTCCTATGGCCCTATAGTCTTCAAAGGGATCCGAAATATCTGTTCTCAGATTCCACAGAAATAAGGCTAGCCAAGAGATCTATGAAACACAGATGCAACTCTGTGAGATGAATTCACAGAACACTAAGCAGTTTCTCAGAAACCTTCTTTCCAGATTTCATCTGAGGATATTTCCTTTTTCACCATAGCCCTCAATGGGCTTCCAAATATCACGTTGCCAATTCCATAAGAAATGTCTTAGCGAAAGGCTTCTTCAGGGGAAAGCTGTAACTCTGTGAGATGATTTCACTGAACACAAAGAAGTTTCTCAGAAAGCTTCTTTCTCTTTGTTTTCGGAGGATATTTCCTTTGGGCCTATAGTCTTCAAAGGGATCCGAAATATCTGTTCTCAGATTCCACAGAAATAAGGCTAGCAAAGAGATCCACGAAATACAGATGTAACTCTGTGAGTGGAAGTGACACATCACAGAGCAGTTTCTCAGAAACCTTCTTTCCAGATTTCATCTGAGGATATTTCCTTTTTCACCATAGCCCTCTAGGGGCTTCCAAATATCATTTTTCCAATTCCACAAGAACTGTCTTAGCTAAAGGCTTCTTGAGGGGAAAGCTGTAACTGTGTGAGATGACTTCACAGAACACAAAGAAGTTTCTCAGAAACCTTCTTTCTCTTTGTTATAGGAGGATATTTCCTGTGGCCCTATAGTCTTCAAAGGGATCCGAAATATCTGTTCTCAGATTCCACAGAAATAAGGCTAGCAAAGAGATATACGAAACACAGATGTAACTCTGTGAGATGAATTCACAGAACACTAAGCAGTTTCTCAGAAAGCTTCTTTCCAGATTTCATCTGAGGATATTTCCTTTTTCAACATGGCCCTCTATGGGCTTCCAAATATCACTTTGCCAATTCCACAAGAACTGTCTTAGCGTAGCCTTCTTGAGTGGAAAGCTGTAACTCTGTGAGATGATTTCACAGAACACAAAGAAGTTTCTCAGAAAGCTTCTTTCTCTTTGTTATCGGAGGATATTTCCTTTGGCCCTATAGTCTTCAAAGGGATCCGAAATATATTTTATCAGATTCCACAGAAATAAGGCTAGCAAAGAGATCCACGAAATACAGATGTAACTCTGTGAGTGGAAGTCACGCATCACTGAGCAGTTTCTCAGAAAGCTTCTTTCCAGATTTCATCTGAGGATATTTCCTTTTTCACCATAGACCTCTAGGGGCTTCCAAATATCACTTTTCCAATTCCACAAGAACTGTCTTAGCGAAAGGCTTCTTGAGGGGAAAGCTGTAACTCTGTGAGATGATTTCAAAGAACACAAAGAAGTTTCTCAGAAAGCTTCTTTCTCTTTGTTATCGGAGGATATTTCCTGTGGCCCTATAGTCTTCAAAGGTATCCGAAATATCTGTTCTCAGATTCCACAGAAATACGTCTACCAAAGAGATCTACGAAACACCGATGTAACTCTGTGAGATGAATTCACAGAACACTAAGCAGGTTCTCAGAAAGCTTCTTTCCAGATTTCAACTGAGGATATTTCCTTTTTCACCATAGCCCTCTATGGGCTTCCAAATATGACTTTGCCAATTCCACAAGAACTGTCTTAGCGAAAGGCTTCTTGAGGGGAAAGCTGTAACTCTGTGAGATGATTTCACAGAAAACAAAGCAGTTTCTCAGAAAGCTTCTTTCTCTTTTTTATCGGAGGATATTTCCTTTGGCCCTATAGTTTTCAAAGGGATCCGAAATATCTGTTCTCAGATTCAACAGAAAGAAGGCTAGCAAAGAAATCCACGAAATACAGATGTAACTCTGTGAGTGGAAGACACACATCACAGAGCAGTTTCTCAGAAAGCTTCTTTCCAGATTTCATCTGAGGACATTTCCTTTTTCACCAAGGGCTCTAGGGGCTTCCAAATATCACTTTGCCAATTCCACAAGAACTGTCTTAGCGAAAGGCTTCTTGAGGGGAAAGCTGTAACTCTGTGAGATGATTTCACAGAACACAAAGAAGTTTCTCAGAAAGATTCTTTCTCTTTGTTATCGGAGGATATTTCCTTTGGCCCTATAGTCTTCAAAGGGATCCGAAATATCAGTTCTCAGATTCCACAGAAATGAGGCTAGCAAGGAGATCTACGAAACACAGATGCAACTCTGTGAGATGAATTCACAGAATACTAAGCAGTTTCTCAGAAAGCTTCTTTCCAGATTTCATCTGAGGATATTTCCTTTTTCACCATAGCCCTCAATGGGCTTCCAAATATCACGTTGCCAATTCCACAAGAACTGTCTTAGCGAAAGGCTTCTTGAGGGGAAAGCTGTAATTCTGTGAGATGATTTCACAGAACACAAAGAAGTTTCTCAGAAAGCTTCTTTCTCTTTGTTATCGGAGGATATTTCCTTTGGCCCTATAGTCTTCAAAGGGATCCGAAATATCTGTTCTCCGATTCCACAGAAATAAGGCTAGCAAAGAGATCTGCGAAACACAGATGCAACTCTGTGAGATGAATTCACAGAACTCTAAGCAGTTTCTCAGAAAGCTTCTTTCCAGATTTCATCTGAGGATATTTCCTTTTTCACCATAGCCCTCAATGGGCTTCCAAATATCACGTTGCCAATTCCACAAGAACTGTCTTAGCGAAAGGCTTCTTGAGGGGAAAGCTGTAATTCTGTGAGATGATATCACAGAACACAAAGAAGTTTCTCAGAAAGCTTCTTTCTCTTTGTTATCGGAGGATATTTCCTTTGGCCCTATAGTCTTCAAAGGGATCCGAAATATCAGTTCTCAGATTCCACAGAAATGAGGCTAGCAAGGAGATCTACGAAACACAGATGCAACTCTGTGAGATGAATTCACAGAATACTAAGCAGTTTCTCAGAAAGCTTCTTTCCAGATTTCATCTGAGGATATTTCCTTTTTCACCATAGCCCTCAATGGGCTTCCAAATATCACGTTGCCAATTCCACAAGAACTGTCTTAGCGAAAGGCTTCTTGAGGGGAAAGCTGTAATTCTGTGAGATGATTTCACAGAACACAAAGAAGTTTCTCAGAAAGCTTCTTTCTCTTTGTTATCGGAGGATATTTCCTTTGGCCCTATAGTCTTCAAAGGGATCCGAAATATCTGTTCTCAGATTCTACAGAAATAAGGCTAGCAAAGAGATCTACGAAACACAGATGCAACTCTGTGAGATGAATTCACAGAACTCTAAGCAGTTTCTCAGAAAGCTTCTTTCCAGATTTCATCTGAGGATATTTCCTTTTTCACCATAGCCCTCAATGGGCTTCCAAATATCACGTTGCCAATTCCACAAGAACTGTCTTAGCGGAGGCTTCTTCAGGGGAAAGCTGTAACTGTGTGAGATGATTTCACAGAACACAAAGAAGTTTCTCAGAAAGCTTCTTTCTCTTTGTTATCGGAGGATATTTCCTTTGGCCCTATAGTCTTCGAAGGGATCCGAAATATCTGTTCTCAGATTCCACAGAAATAAGGCTAGCAAAGAGATCTACGAAACACAGATGTAACTCTGTGAGATGAATTCACAGAACACTAAGCAGTTTCTCAGAAAGCTTCTTTCCAGATTTCATCTGATGATATTTCCTTTTCACCATAGCCCTCTAAGGGCTTCCAAATATCACTTTGCCAATTCCACAAGAACTGTCTTAGCGAAAGGCTTCTTGAGGGGAAAGCTGTAACTCTGTGAAATGATTTCACAGAACACAAAGAAGTTTCTCAGAAAGCTTCTTTCTCTTTGTTATCGGAGGATATTTCCTGTGGCCCTATAGTCTTCAAAGGGATTCGAAATATCTGTTCTCAGATTCCACAGAAATACGTCTACCAAAGAGATTTACGAAACACCGATGTAACTCTGTGAGATGAATTCACAGAACACTAAGCAGTTTCTCAGAAAGCTTCTTTCCAGATTTCAACTAAGGATATTTCCTTTTTCACCATAGCCCTCTATGGGCTTCCAAATATGACTTTGCCAATTCCACAAGAACTGTCTTAGCGAAAGGCTTCTTGAGGGGAAAGCTGTAACTCTGTGAGATGATTTCACAGAACACAAAGAAGTTTCTCAGAAAGCTTCTTTCTCTTTGTTATCGGAGGATATTTCCTTTGGCCCTATAGTCTTCAAAGGGATCCGAAATATCTGTTCTCAGATTCCACAGAAAGAAGGCTAGCAAGGAGATCCACGAAATACAGATGTCACTCTGTGAGTGGAAGTCACACATCACAGAGCAGTTTCTCAGAAAGCTTCTTTCCAGATTTCATCTGAGGACATTTCCTTTTTCACCATAGGCTTCTATGGGCTTCCAAATATGACTTTGCCAATTCCACAAGAACTGTCTTAGCGAAAGGCTTCTTGAGGGGAAAGCTGTAACTCTGTGAGATGATATCACAGAACACAAAGAAGTTTCTCAGAAAGCTTCTTTCTCTTTGTTATCGGAGGATATTTCCTTTGGCCCTATAGTCTTCAAAGGGATCCGAAATATCAGTTCTCAGATTCCACAGAAATGAGGCTAGCAAGGAGATCTACGAAACACAGATGCAACTCTGTGAGATGAATTCACAGAATACTAAGCAGTTTCTCAGAAAGCTTCTTTCCAGATTTCATCTGAGGATATTTCCTTTTTCACCATAGCCCTCAATGGGCTTCCAAATATCACGTTGCCAATTCCACAAGAACTGTCTTAGCGAAAGGCTTCTTGAGGGGAAAGCTGTAATTCTGTGAGATGATTTCACAGAACACAAAGAAGTTTCTCAGAAAGCTTCTTTCTCTTTGTTATCGGAGGATATTTCCTTTGGCCCTATAGTCTTCAAAGGGATCCGAAATATCTGTTCTCAGATTCTACAGAAATAAGGCTAGCAAAGAGATCTACGAAACACAGATGCAACTCTGTGAGATGAATTCACAGAACTCTAAGCAGTTTCTCAGAAAGCTTCTTTCCAGATTTCATCTGAGGATATTTCCTTTTTCACCATAGCCCTCAATGGGCTTCCAAATATCACGTTGCCAATTCCACAAGAACTGTCTTAGCGAAAGGCTTCTTGAGGGGAAAGCTGTAACTCTTTGAGATGATTTCACAGAACACAAAGAAGTTTCTCAGGAAGTTTCTTTCTCTTTGTTATCGGAGGATATTTCCTTCGGCCCTATAGTCTTCAAAGGGATCTGAAATATCTGTTCTCAGATTCCACAGAAATAAGGCTAGCAAAGAGATCTACGAAACACAGATGTAACTCTGTGAGATGAATTCAAAGAACACTAAGCAGTTTCTCAGAAAGCTTCTTTCTAGATTTCATCTGAGGATGTTTCCTTTTTCACCATAGCCCCCTATGGGCTTCCAAATATCACTTTGCCAATTCCACAAGAACTGTCTTAGCGAAAGGCTTCTTGAGGGGAAAGCTGTAACTCTGTGAGATGATTTCACAGAACACAAAGAAGTTTCTCAGAAAGCTTATTTCTCTTTGTTATCGGAGGATATTTCCTTTGGCCCTATAGTCTTCAAAGGGATCCGAAATATCTGTTCTCAGATTCCACAGAAAGAAGGCTAGCAAAGGGATGCACGAAATACAGATGTAACTCTGTGAGTGGAAGGGACACATCACAGAGCAGTTTCTCAGAAAACTTCTTTCCAGATTTCATCTGAGGATATTTCCTTTTTCACCATAGCCCTGTATGGGCTTCCAAATATCACTTTGACAATTCCACAAGAACTGTCTTAGCGAAAGGCTTCTTGAGGGGAAAGCTGTAACTCTCTGAGATGATTTCACAGAACACAAAGAAGTTTCTCAGAAAGCTTCTTTCTCTTTGTTATCGGAGGATATTTCCTTTGGCCCTATAGTCTTCAAAGGGATCCGAAATATCTGTTCTCAGATTCCACAGAAATAAGGCTAGCCAAGAGATCTACGAAACACAGATGCAACTCTGTGAGATGAATTCACAGAACACTAAGCAGTTTCTCAGAAAGCTTCTTTCCAGATTTCATCTGAGGATATTTCCTTTTTCACCATAGCCCTCAATGGGCTTCCAAATATCACGTTGCCAATTCCACAAGAACTGTCTTGGCGAAAGGCTTCTTCAGGGGAAAGCTGTAACTCTGTGAGATGATTTCACTGAACACAAAGAAGTTTCTCAGACAGCTTCTTTCTCTTTGTTATCGGAGGATATTTCCTTTGGGCCTATAGTCTTCAAAGGGATCCGAAATATCTGTTCTCAGATTCCACAGAAATAAGGCTAGCAAAGAAATCCACGAAATACAGATGTAACTCTGTGAGTGGAAGTCACACATCACAGAGCAGTTTCTCAGAAAGCTTCTTTCCAGATTTCATCTGAGGATATTTCCTTTTTCACCATAGCCCTCTGGGGCTTCCAAATATCACTTTTCCAATTCCACAAGAACTGTCTTAGCTAAAGGCTTCTTGAGGGGAAAGCTGTAACTGTGTGAGATGATTTCACAGAACACAAAGAAGTTTCTCAGAAAGCTTCTTTCTCTTTGTTATAGGAGGATATTTCCTGTGGCCCTATAGTCTTCAAAGGGATCCGAAATATCTGTTCTCAGATTCCACAGAAATAAGGCTAGCAAAGAGATCTACGAAACACAGATGTAACTCTGTGAGATGAATTCACAGAACACTAAGCAGTTTCTCAGAAAGCTTCTTTCCAGATTTCATCTGAGGATATTTCCTTTTTCAACATAGCCCTCTATGGGCTTCCAAATATCACTTTGCCAATTCCACAAGAACTGTCTTAGCGAAAGGCTTCTTGAGGGGAAAGCTGTAACTCTGTGAGATGATTTCACAGAACACAAAGAAGTTTCTCAGAAAGCTTCTTTCTCTTTGTTATCGGAGGATATTTCCTTTGGCCCTATAGTCTTCAAAGGGATCCGAAATATCTGTTCTCAGATTCCACAGAAATAAGGCTAGCAAAGAAATCTACGAAACACAGATGTAACTCTGTGAGATGAATTCACAGAACACTAAGCAGTTTCTCAGAAGCTTCTTTCCAGATTTCATCTGAGGATATTTCCTTTTTCACCATAGCCCTCTATGGGCTTCCAAATATGACTTTGCCAATTCCACAAGAACTGTCTTAGCGAAAGGCTTCTTGAGGGGAAAGCTGTAACTCTGTGAGATGATTTCACAGAAAACAATGCAGTTTCTCAGAAAGCTTCTTTCTCTTTGTTATCGGAGGATATTTCCTTTGGCCCTATAGTCTTCAAAGGGATCCGAAATATCTGTTCTCAGATTCCACAGAAAGAAGGCTAGCAAAGAGATCCACGAAATACAGATGTAACTCTGTGAGTGGAAGTCACACATCACAGAGCAGTTTCTCAGAAGGCTTCTTTCCAGATTTCATCTGAGGATGTTTCCTTTTTCACCATAGCCCCCTATGGGCTTCCAAATATCACTTTGCCAATTCCACAAGAACTGTCTTAGCCAAAGGCTTCTTGAGGGGAAAGCTGTAACTCTGTGAGATGATTTCACAGAACACAAAGAAGTTTCTCAGAAAGCTTCTTTCTCTTTGTTATCGGAGATTATTTCCCTTGGCCCTATAATCTTCAAAGGGATCCGAACTATCTGTTCTCAGATTCCACAGAAAGAAGGCTAGCAAAAAGATCCATGAAATACAGATGTAACTCTGTGAGTGGAAGTGACACATCACAGAGCAGTTTCTCAGAAAGCTTCTTTCCAGATTTCATCTGAGGATAATTCCTTTTTCACCCTAGTCCTCTATGAGCTTCCAAATATCACGTTGCCAATTCCACAAGAACTGTCTTAGCGAAAGGCTTCTTGAGGGGAAAGCTGTAACTCTCTGAGATGATTTCACAGAACACAAAGAAGTTTCTCAGAAAGCTTCTTTCTCTTTGTTATCGGAGGATATTTCCTTTGGCCCTATAGTCTTCAAAGGGATCCGAAATATCTGTTCTCAGATTCCACAGAAATAAGGCTAGCAAAGAGATCTACGAAACACAGATGTAACTCTGTGAGATGAATTCACAGAACACTAAGCAGTTTCTCAGAAAGCTTCTTTCCAGATTTCATCTGAGGATATTTCCTTTTTCACCATAGCCCTCTATGGGCTTCCAAATATCACGTTGCCAATTCCACAAGAACTGTCTTAGCGAAAGGCTTCTTGAGTGGAAAGCTGTAACTCTCTGAGATGATTTCACAGAACACAAAGAAGTTTCTCAGAAAGCTTCTTTCTCTTTGTTATCGGAGGATATTTCCTTTGGCCCTATAGTCTTCAAAGGGATCCGAAATATATTATATCAGATTCCAGAGAAATAAGGCTAGCAAAGAGATCCACGAAATACAGATGTAACTCTGTGAGTGGAAGTCACACATCACTGAGCAGTTTCTCAGAAAGCTACTTTCCAGATTTCATCTGAGGATATTTCCTTTTTCACCATAGCCCTCTAGGGGCTTCCAAATATCACTTTTCCAATTCCACAAGAACTGTCTTAGCGAAAGGCTTCTTGAGGGGAAAGCTGTAACTCTGTGAGATGATTTCACAGAACACAAAGAAGTTTCTCAGAAAGCTTCTTTCTCTTTGTTATCGGAGGATACTTCCTGTGGCCCTATAGTCTTCAAAGGGATCCGAAATATCTGTTCTCAGATTCCACAGAAATAAGGCTAGCAAAGAAATCTACGAAACACAGATGTAACTCTGTGAGATGAATTCACAGAACACTAAGCAGTTTCTCAGAAGCTTCTTTCCAGATTTCATCTGAGGATATTTCCTTTTTCACCATAGCCCTCTATGGGCTTCCAAATATGACTTTGCCAATTCCACAAGAACTGTCTTAGCGAAAGACTTCTTGAGGGGAAAGCTGTAACTCTGTGAGATGATTTCACAGAAAACAATGCAGTTTCTCAGAAAGCTTCTTTCTCTTTGTTATCGGAGGATATTTCCTTTGGCCCTATAGTCTTCAAAGGGATCCGAAATATCTGTTCTCAGATTCCACAGAAAGAAGGCTAGCAAAGAGATCCACGAAATACAGATGTAACTCGGTGAGTGGAAGTCACACATCACAGAGCAGTTTCTCAGAAGGCTTCTTTCCAGATTTCATCTGAGGATGTTTCCTTTTTCACCATAGCCCCCTATGGGCTTCCAAATATCACTTTGCCAATTCCACAAGAACTGTCTTAGCCAAAGGCTTCTTGAGGGGAAAGCTGTAACTCTGTGAGATGATTTCACAGAACACAAAGAAGTTTCTCAGAAAGCTTCTTTCTCTTTGTTATCGGAGATTATTTCCCTTGGCCCTATAATCTTCAAAGGGATCCGAAATATCTGTTCTCAGATTCCACAGAAAGAAGGCTAGCAAAAAGATCCATGAAATACAGATGTAACTCTGTGAGTGGAAGTGACACATCACTGAGCAGTTTCTCAGAAAGCTACTTTCCAGATTTCATCTGAGGATATTTCCTTTTTCACCATAGCCCTCTAGGGGCTTCCAAATATCACTTTTCCAATTCCACAAGAACTGTCTTAGCGAAAGGCTTCTTGAGGGGAAAGCTGTAACTCTGTGAGATGATTTCACAGAACACAAAGAAGTTTCTCAGAAAGCTTCTTTCTCTTTGTTATCGGAGGATACTTCCTGTGGCCCTATAGTCTTCAAAGGGATCCGAAATATCTGTTCTCAGATTCCACAGAAATAAGGCTAGCAAAGAAATCTACGAAACACAGATGTAACTCTGTGAGATGAATTCACAGAACACTAAGCAGTTTCTCAGAAGCTTCTTTCCAGATTTCATCTGAGGATATTTCCTTTTTCACCATAGCCCTCTATGGGCTTCCAAATATGACTTTGCCAATTCCACAAGAACTGTCTTAGCGAAAGACTTCTTGAGGGGAAAGCTGTAACTCTGTGAGATGATTTCACAGAAAACAATGCAATTTCTCAGAAAGCTTCTTTCTCTTTGTTATCGGAGGATATTTCCTTTCGCCCTATAGTCTTCAAAGGGATCCGAAATATCTGTTCTCAGATTCCACAGAAAGAAGGCTAGCAAAGAGATCCACGAAATACAGATGTAACTCTGTGAGTGGAAGTCACACATCACAGAGCAGTTTCTCAGAAAGCTTCTTTCCAGATTTCATCTGAGGATGTTTCCTTTTTCACCATAGCCCCCTATGGGCTTCCAAATATCACTTTGCCAATTCCACAAGAACTGTCTTAGCCAAAGGCTTCTTGAGGGGAAAGCTGTAACTCTATGAGATGATTTCACAGAACACAAAGAAGTTTCTCAGAAAGCTTCTTTCTCTTTGTTATCGGAGATTATTTCCCTTGGCCCTATAATCTTCAAAGGGATCCGAAATATCTGTTCTCAGATTCCACAGAAAGAAGGCTAGCAAAAAGATCCATGAAATACAGATGTAACTCTGTGAGTGGAAGTGACACATCACAGAGCAGTTTCTCAGAAAGCTTCTTTCCAGATTTCATCTGAGGATAATTCCTTTTTCACCCTAGTCCTCTATGAGCTTCCAAATATCACGTTGCCAATTCCACAAGAACTGTCTTAGCGAAAGGCTTCTTGAGGGGAAAGCTGTAACTCTCTGAGATGATTTCACAGAACACAAAGAAGTTTCTCAGAAAGCTTCTTTCTCTTTGTTATCGGAGGATATTTCCTTTGGCCCTATAGTCTTCAAAGGGATCCGAAATATCTGTTCTCAGATTCCACAGAAATAAGGCTAGCAAAGAGATCTACGAAACACAGATGTAACTCTGTGAGATGAATTCACAGAACACTAAGCAGTTTCTCAGAAAGCTTCTTTCCAGATTTCATCTGAGGATATTTCCTTTTTCACCATAGCCCTCTATGGGCTTCCAAATATCACGTTGCCAATTCCACAAGAACTGTCTTAGCGAAAGGCTTCTTGAGTGGAAAGCTGTAACTCTCTGAGATGATTTCACAGAACACAAAGAAGTTTCTCAGAAAGCTTCTTTCTCTTTGTTATCGGAGGATATTTCCTTTGGCCCTATAGTCTTCAAAGGGATCCGAAATATATTTTATCAGATTCCACAGAAATAAGGCTAGCAAAGAGATCCACGAAATACAGATGTAACTCTGTGAGTGGAAGTCACACATCACTGAGCAGTTTCTCAGAAAGCTACTTTCCAGATTTCATCTGAGGATATTTCCTTTTTCACCATAGCCCTCTAGGGGCTTCCAAATATCACTTTTCCAATTCCACAAGAACTGTCTTAGCGAAAGGCTTCTTGAGGGGAAAGCTGTAACTCTGTGAGATGATTTCACAGAACACAAAGAAGTTTCTCAGAAAGATTCTTTCTCTTTGTTATCGGAGGATATTTCCTTTGGCCCTATAGTCTTCAAAGGGATCCGAAATATCAGTTCTCAGATTCCACAGAAATGAGGCTAGCAAGGAGATCTAGGAAACACAGATGCAACTCTGTGAGATGAATTCACAGAATACTAAGCAGTTTCTCAGAAAGCTTCTTTCCAGATTTCATCTGAGGTTATTTCCTTTTTCACCGTAGCCCTCAATGGGCTTCCAAATATAACGTTGCCAATTCCACAAGAACTGTATTAGCGAAAGGCTTCTTGAGGGGAAAGCTGTAATTCTGTGAGATGATATCACAGAACACAAAGAAGTTTCTCAGAAAGCTTCTTTCTCTTTGTTATCGGAGGATATTTCCTTTGGCCCTATAGTCTTCAAAGGGATCCGAAATATCTGTTCTCAGATTCCACAGAAATAAGGCTAGCAAAGAGATCTACGAAACACAGATGCAACTCTGTGAGATGAATTCACCGAACACTAAGCAGTTTCTCAGAAAGCTTCTTTCCAGATTTCATCTGAAGATATTTCCTTTTTCACCATAGCCCTCAATGGGCTTCCAAATATCACGTTGCCAATTCCACAAGAACTGTCTGAGCGAAAGGCTTCTTCAGGGGAAAGCTGTAACTGTGTGAGATGATTTCAGAGAACACAAAGAAGTTTCTCAGAAAGCTTCTTTCTCTTTGTTATCGGAGGATATTTCCTTTGGCCCTGTAGTCTTCAAAGGGATCCGAAATATCTGTTCTCAGATTCCACAGAAATAAGGCTAGCAAAGAGATCTACGAAACACAGATGTAACGCTGTGAGATGAATTCACAGAACACTAAGCAGTTTCTCAGAAAGCTTCTTTCCAGATTTCATCTGATGATATTTCCTTTTCACCATAGCCCTTTAAGGGCTTCCAAATATCACTTTGCCAATTCCGCAAGAACTGTCTTAGCGAAAGGCTTCTTGAGGGGAAAGCTATAACTCTCTTAGATGATTTCGCAGAACACAAAGAAGTTTCTCAGAAAGCTTCTTTCTCTTTGTTATCAGAGGATATTTCCGTTGGGCCTATAGTCTTCAAAGGGATCCGAAATATCTGTTCTAAAATTCCACAGAAATAAGGGTAGCAAAGAGAACCACGAAATACAGATGTAACTCTGTGAGTGGAAGTCACACATCACAGAGCAGTTTCTCAGAAAGCTTCTTTCCAGATTTCATCTGAGGATATTTCCTTTTTCACCATAGCCCTCTAGGGGCTTCCAATTATCACTTTTCCAATTCCACAAGAACTGTCTTAGCTAAAGGCTTCTTGAGGGGAAAGCTGTAACTGTGTGAGAAGATTTCACAGAACACAAAGAAGTTTCTCAGAAAGCTTCTTTCTCTTTGTTATCGGAGGATATTTCCTGTGGCCCTATAGTCTTCAAAGGGATCCGAAATATCTGTTCTCAGATTCCACAGAAATACGTCTACCAAAGAGATCTACGAAACACCAATGTAACTCTGTGAGATGAATTCACAGAACACTAAGCAGTTTCTCAGAAAGCTTCTTTCCAGATTTCCTCTGAGGATATTTCCTTTTTCACCATAGCCCTCTATGGGCTTTCAAATATGACTTTGCCAATTCCAGAAGAACTGTCTTAGCGAAAGGCTTCCTGAGGGGAAAGCTGTAACTCCGTGAGATGATTTCACAGAACACAAAGAAGTTTCTCACAAAGCTTCTTTCTCTTTGTTATCGGAGGATATTTCCTTTGGCCCTATAGTCTTCAAAGGGATCCGAAATATCTGCTCTCAGATTCCACAGAAAGAAGGCTAGCAAAGAGATCTACGAAATACAGATGTAACTCTGTGAGTGGAAGTCACACATCACAGAGCAGTTTCTCAGAAAGCTTCTTTCCAGATTTCATCTGAGGATATTTCCTTTTTCACCATAGCCCTCTATGGGCTTCCAAATATCACTTTGCCAATTCCACAAGAACTTTCTTAGCGAAAGGCTTCTTGAGGGGAAAGCTGTAACTCTTTGAGATGATTTCACAGAACACAAAGAAGTTTCTCAGGAAGTTTCTTTCTCTTTGTTATCGGAGGATATTTCCTTTGGCCCTATAGTCTTCAAAGGGATCTGAAATATCTGTTCTCAGATTCCACAGAAATAAGGCTAGCAAAGAGATCTACGAAACACAGATGTAACTCTGTGAGATGAATTCAAAGAACACTAAGCAGTTTCTCAGAAAGCTTCTTTCTAGATTTCATCTGAGGATGTTTCCTTTTTCACCATAGCCCCCTATGGGCTTCCAAATATCACTTTGACAATTCCACAAGAACTGTCTTAGCGAAAGGCTTCTTGAGGGGAAAGCTGTAACTCTGTGAGATGATTTCACAGAACACAAAGAAGTTTCTCAGAAAGCTTCTTTCTCTTTGTTATCGGAGGATATTTCCTTTGGCCCTATAGTCTTCAAAGGGATCCGAAATATCTGTTCTCAGATTCCACAGAAAGAAGGCTAGCAAAGAGATGCACGAAATACAGATGTAACTCTGTGAGTGGAAGTGACACATCACAGAGCAGTTTCTCAGAAAGCTTCTTTCCAGATTTCATCTGAGGATATTTCCTTTTTCACCATAGCCCTGTATGGGCTTCCAAATATCACTTTGCCAATTCCACAAGAACTGTCTTAGCGAAAGGCTTCTTGAGGGGAAAGCTGTAACTCTGTGAGATGATTTCACAGAACACAAAGAAGTTTCTCAGAAAGCTTCTTTCTCTTTGTTATCGGAGGATATTTCCTTTGGCCCTATAGTCTTCAAAGGGATCCGAAATATCTGTTCTCAGATTCCACAGAAATAAGGCTAGCCAAGAGATCTACGAAACACAGATGCAACTCTGTGAGATGAATTCACAGAACACTAAGCAGTTTCTCAGAAAGCTTCTTTCCAGATTTCATCTGAGGATATTTCCTTTTTCACCATAGCCCTCAATGGGCTTCCAAATATCACGTTGCCAATTCCACAAGAACTGTCTTAGCGAAAGGCTTCTTCAGGGGAAAGCTGTAACTCTGTGAGATGATTTCACTGAACACAAAGAAGTTTCTCAGAAAGCTTCTTTCTCTTTGTTATCGGAGGATATTTCCTTTGGGCCTATAGTCTTCAAAGGGATCCGAAATATCTGTTCTCAGATTCCACAGAAATAAGGCTAGCAAAGAGATCCACGAAATACAGATGTAACTCTGTGAGTGGAAGTCACACATCACAGAGCAGTTTCTCAGAAAACTTCTTTCCAGATTTCATCTGAGGATATTTCCTTTTTCACCATAGCCCTCTGGGGCTTCCAAATATCACTTTTCCAATTCCACAAGAACTGTCTTAGCTAAAGGCTTCTTGAGGGGAAAGCTGTAACTGTGTGAGATGATTTCACAGAACACAAAGAAGTTTCTCAGAAAGCTTCTTTCTCTTTGTTATAGGAGGATATTTCCTGTGGCCCTATAGTCTTCAAAGGGATCCGAAATATCTGTTCTCAGATTCCACAGAAATAAGGCTAGCAAAGAGATCTACGAAACACAGATGTAACTCTGTGAGATGAATTCACAGAACACTAAGCAGTTTCTCAGAAAGCTTCTTTCCAGATTTCATCTGAGGATATTTCCTTTTTCAACATAGCCCTATATGGGCTTCCAAATATCACTTTGCCAATTCCACAAGAACTGTCTTAGCGAAAGGCTTCTTGAGGGGAAAGCTGTAACTCTGTGAGATGATTTCACAGAACACAAAGAAGTTTCTCAGAAAGCTTCTTTCTCTTTGTTATCGGAGGATATTTCCTTTGGCCCTATAGTCTTCAAAGGGATCCGAAATATCTGTTCTCAGATTCCACAGAAATAAGGCTAGCAAAGAGATCTACGAAATACAGATGTAACTCTGTGAGTGGAAGTCACACATCACAGAGCAGTTTCTCAGAAAACTTCTTTCCAGATTTCATCTGAGGATGTTTCCTTTTTCACCATAGCCCCCTATGGGCTTCCAAATATCACTTTGCCAATTCCACAAGAACTGTCTTAGCCAAAGGCTTCTTGAGGGGAAAGCTGTAACTCTGTGAGATGATTTCACAGAACACAAAGAAGTTTCTCAGAAAGCTTCTTTCTCTTTCTTATCGGAGATTATTTCCCTTGGCCCTATAATCTTCAAAGGGATCCGAAATATCTGTTCTCAGATTCCACAGAAAGAAGGCTAGCAAAAAGATCCATGAAATACAGATGTAACTCTGTGAGTGGAAGTGACACATCACAGAGCAGTTTCTCAGAAAGCTTCTTTCCAGATTTCATCTGAGGATAATTCCTTTTTCACCCTAGTCCTCTATGAGTTTCCAAATATCACGTTGCCAATTCAACAAGAACTGTCTTAGCGAAAGGCTTCTTGAGGGGAAAGCTTTAACTCTGTGAGATGATTTCACAGAACACAAAGAAGTTTCTCAGAAATCTTCTTTCTCTTTGTTATCGGAGGATACTTCCTGTGGCCCTATAGTCTTCAAAGGGATCCGAAATATCTGTTCTCAGATTCCACAGAAATAAGGCTAGCAAAGAAATCTACGAAACACAGATGTAACTCTGTGAGATGAATTCACAGAACACTAAGCAGTTTCTCAGAAGCTTCTTTCCAGATTTCATCTGAGGATATTTCCTTTTTCACCATAGCCCTCTATGGGCTTCCAAATATGACTTTGCCAATTCCACAAGAACTGTCTTAGCGAAAGGCTTCTTGAGGGGAAAGCTGTAACTCTGTGAGATGATTTCACAGAAAACAATGCAATTTCTCAGAAAGCTTCTTTCTCTTTGTTATCGGAGGATATTTCCTTTCGCCCTATAGTCTTCAAAGGGATCCGAAATATCTGTTCTCAGATTCCACAGAAAGAAGGCTAGCAAAGAGATCCACGAAATACAGATGTAACTCTGTGAGTGGAAGTCACACATCACAGAGCAGTTTCTCAGAAAGCTTCTTTCCAGATTTCATCTGAGGATGTTTCCTTTTTCACCATAGCCCCCTATGGGCTTCCAAATATCACTTTGCCAATTCCACAAGAACTGTCTTAGCCAAAGGCTTCTTGAGGGGAAAGCTGTAACTCTATGAGATGATTTCACAGAACACAAAGAAGTTTCTCAGAAAGCTTCTTTCTCTTTGTTATCGGAGATTATTTCCCTTGGCCCTATAATCTTCAAAGGGATCCGAAATATCTGTTCTCAGATTCCACAGAAAGAAGGCTAGCAAAAAGATCCATGAAATACAGATGTAACTCTGTGAGTGGAAGTGACACATCACAGAGCAGTTTCTCAGAAAGCTTCTTTCCAGATTTCATCTGAGGATAATTCCTTTTTCACCCTAGTCCTCTATGAGCTTCCAAATATCACGTTGCCAATTCCACAAGAACTGTCTTAGCGAAAGGCTTCTTGAGGGGAAAGCTGTAACTCTCTGAGATGATTTCACAGAACACAAAGAAGTTTCTCAGAAAGCTTCTTTCTCTTTGTTATCGGAGGATATTTCCTTTGGCCCTATAGTCTTCAAAGGGATCCGAAATATCTGTTCTCAGATTCCACAGAAATAAGGCTAGCAAAGAGATCTACGAAACACAGATGTAACTCTGTGAGATGAATTCACAGAACACTAAGCAGTTTCTCAGAAAGCTTCTTTCCAGATTTCATCTGAGGATATTTCCTTTTTCACCATAGCCCTCTATGGGCTTCCAAATATCACGTTGCCAATTCCACAAGAACTGTCTTAGCGAAAGGCTTCTTGAGTGGAAAGCTGTAACTCTCTGAGATGATTTCACAGAACACAAAGAAGTTTCTCAGAAAGCTTCTTTCTCTTTGTTATCGGAGGATATTTCCTTTGGCCCTATAGTCTTCAAAGGGATCCGAAATATATTTTATCAGATTCCACAGAAATAAGGCTAGCAAAGAGATCCACGAAATACAGATGTAACTCTGTGAGTGGAAGTCACACATCACTGAGCAGTTTCTCAGAAAGCTACTTTCCAGATTTCATCTGAGGATATTTCCTTTTTCACCATAGCCCTCTAGGGGCTTCCAAATATCACTTTTCCAATTCCACAAGAACTGTCTTAGCGAAAGGCTTCTTGAGGGGAAAGCTGTAACTCTGTGAGATGATTTCACAGAACACAAAGAAGTTTCTCAGAAAGATTCTTTCTCTTTGTTATCGGAGGATATTTCCTTTGGCCCTATAGTCTTCAAAGGGATCCGAAATATCAGTTCTCAGATTCCACAGAAATGAGGCTAGCAAGGAGATCTAGGAAACACAGATGCAACTCTGTGAGATGAATTCACAGAATACTAAGCAGTTTCTCAGAAAGCTTCTTTCCAGATTTCATCTGAGGTTATTTCCTTTTTCACCGTAGCCCTCAATGGGCTTCCAAATATAACGTTGCCAATTCCACAAGAACTGTATTAGCGAAAGGCTTCTTGAGGGGAAAGCTGTAATTCTGTGAGATGATATCACAGAACACAAAGAAGTTTCTCAGAAAGCTTCTTTCTCTTTGTTATCGGAGGATATTTCCTTTGGCCCTATAGTCTTCAAAGGGATCCGAAATATCTGTTCTCAGATTCCACAGAAATAAGGCTAGCAAAGAGATCTACAAAACACAGATGCAACTCTGTGAGATGAATTCACCGAACACTAAGCAGTTTCTCAGAAAGCTTCTTTCCAGATTTCATCTGAAGATATTTCCTTTTTCACCATAGCCCTCAATGGGCTTCCAAATATCACGTTGCCAATTCCACAAGAACTGTCTGAGCGAAAGGCTTCTTCAGGGGAAAGCTGTAACTGTGTGAGATGATTTCAGAGAACACAAAGAAGTTTCTCAGAAAGCTTCTTTCTCTTTGTTATCGGAGGATATTTCCTTTGGCCCTGTAGTCTTCAAAGGGATCCGAAATATCTGTTCTCAGATTCCACAGAAATAAGGCTAGCAAAGAGATCTACGAAACACAGATGTAACGCTGTGAGATGAATTCACAGAACACTAAGCAGTTTCTCAGAAAGCTTCTTTCCAGATTTCATCTGATGATATTTCCTTTTCACCATAGCCCTTTAAGGGCTTCCAAATATCACTTTGCCAATTCCGCAAGAACTGTCTTAGCGAAAGGCTTCTTGAGGGGAAAGCTATAACTCTCTTAGATGATTTCGCAGAACACAAAGAAGTTTCTCAGAAAGCTTCTTTCTCTTTGTTATCGGAGGATATTTCCGTTGGGCCTATAGTCTTCAAAGGGATCCGAAATATCTGTTCTAAAATTCCACAGAAATAAGGGTAGCAAAGAGAACCACGAAATACAGATGTAACTCTGTGAGTGGAAGTCACACATCACAGAGCAGTTTCTCAGAAAGCTTCTTTCCAGATTTCATCTGAGGATATTTCCTTTTTCACCATAGCCCTCTAGGGGCTTCCAATTATCACTTTTCCAATTCCACAAGAACTGTCTTAGCTAAAGGCTTCTTGAGGGGAAAGCTGTAACTGTGTGAGAAGATTTCACAGAACACAAAGAAGTTTCTCAGAAAGCTTCTTTCTCTTTGTTATCGGAGGATATTTCCTGTGGCCCTATAGTCTTCAAAGGGATCCGAAATATCTGTTCTCAGATTCCACAGAAATACGTCTACCAAAGAGATCTACGAAACACCAATGTAACTCTGTGAGATGAATTCACAGAACACTAAGCAGTTTCTCAGAAAGCTTCTTTCCAGATTTCCTCTGAGGATATTTCCTTTTTCACCATAGCCCTCTATGGGCTTTCAAATATGACTTTGCCAATTCCAGAAGAACTGTCTTAGCGAAAGGCTTCCTGAGGGGAAAGCTGTAACTCCGTGAGATGATTTCACAGAACACAAAGAAGTTTCTCACAAAGCTTCTTTCTCTTTGTTATCGGAGGATATTTCCTTTGGCCCTATAGTCTTCAAAGGGATCCGAAATATCTGCTCTCAGATTCCACAGAAAGAAGGCTAGCAAAGAGATCTACGAAATACAGATGTAACTCTGTGAGTGGAAGTCACACATCACAGAGCAGTTTCTCAGAAAGCTTCTTTCCACATTTCATCTGAGGATATTTCCTTTTTCACCATAGCCCTCTATGGGCTTCCAAATATCACTTTGCCAATTCCACAAGAACTTTCTTAGCGAAAGGCTTCTTGAGGGGAAAGCTGTAACTTTTTGAGATGATTTCACAGAACACAAAGAAGTTTCTCAGGAAGTTTCTTTCTCTTTGTTATCGGAGGATATTTCCTTTGGCCCTATAGTCTTCAAAGGGATCTAAAATATCTGTTCTCAGATTCCACAGAAATAAGGCTAGCAAAGAGATCTACGAAACACAGATGTAACTCTGTGAGATGAATTCAAAGAACACTAAGCAGTTTCTCAGAAAGCTTCTTTCTAGATTTCATCTGAGGATGTTTCCTTTTTCACCATAGCCCCCTATGGGCTTCCAAATATCACTTTGACAATTCCACAAGAACTGTCTTAGCGAAAGGCTTCTTGAGGGGAAAGCTGTAACTCTGTGAGATGATTTCACAGAACACAAAGAAGTTTCTCAGAAAGCTTCTTTCTCTTTGTTATCGGAGGATATTTCCTTTGGCCCTATAGTCTTCAAAGGGATCCGAAATATCTGTTCTCAGATTCCACAGAAATAAGGCTAGCAAAGAGATCCACGAAATACAGATGTAACTCTGTGAGTGGAAGTGACACATCACAGAGCAGTTTCTCAGAAAGCTTCTTTCCAGATTTCATCTGAGGATATTTCCTTTTTCACCATAGCCCTGTATGGGCTTCCAAATATCACTTTGCCAATTCCACAAGAACTGTCTTAGCGAAAGGCTTCTTGAGGGAAAGCTGTAACTCTGTGAGATGATTTCACAGAACACAAAGAAGTTTCTCAGAAAGCTTCTTTCTCTTTGTTATCGGAGGATATTTCCTTTGGCCCTATAGTCTTCAAAGGGATCCGAAATATCTGTTCTCAGATTCCACAGAAATAAGGCTAGCCAAGAGATCTACGAAACACAGATGCAACTCTGTGAGATGAATTCACAGAACACTAAGCAGTTTCTCAGAAAGCTTCTTTCCAGATTTCATCTGAGGATATTTCCTTTTTCACCATAGCCCTCAATGGGCTTCCAAATATCACGTTGCCAATTCCACAAGAACTGTCTTAGCGAAAGGCTTCTTCAGGGGAAAGCTGTAACTCTGTGAGATGATTTCACTGAACACAAAGAAGTTTCTCAGAAAGCTTCTTTCTCTTTGTTATCGGAGGATATTTCCTTTGGGCCTATAGTCTTCAAAGGGATCCGAAATATCTGTTCTCAGATTCCACAGAAATAAGGCTAGCAAAGAGATCCACGAAATACAGATGTAACTCTGTGAGTGGAAGTCACACATCACAGAGCAGTTTCTCAGAAAACTTCTTTCCAGATTTCATCTGAGGATATTTCCTTTTTCACCATAGCCCTCTGGGGCTTCAAAATATCACTTTTCCAATTCCACAAGAACTGTCTTAGCTAAAGGCTTCTTGAGGGGAAAGCTGTAACTGTGTGAGATGATTTCACAGAACACAAAGAAGTTTCTCAGAAAGCTTCTTTCTCTTTGTTATAGGAGGATATTTCCTGTGGCCCTATAGTCTTCAAAGGGATCCGAAATATCTGTTCTCAGATTCCACAGAAATAAGGCTAGCAAAGAGATCTACGAAACACAGATGTAACTCTGTGAGATGAATTCACAGAACACTAAGCAGTTTCTCAGAAAGCTTCTTTCCAGATTTCATCTGAGGATATTTCCTTTTTCAACATAGCCCTCTATGGGCTTCCAAATATCACTTTGCCAATTCCACAAGAACTGTCTTAGCGAAAGGCTTCTTGAGGGGAAAGCTGTAACTCTGTGAGATGATTTCACAGAACACAAAGAAGTTTCTCAGAAAGCTTCTTTCTCTTTGTTATCGGAGGATATTTCCTTTGGCCCTATAGTCTTCAAAGGGATCCGAAATATCTGTTCTCAGATTCCACAGAAATAAGGCTAGCAAAGAAATCTACGAAACACAGATGTAACTCTGTGAGATGAATTCACAGAACACTAAGCAGTTTCTCAGAAGCTTCTTTCCAGATTTCATCTGAGGATATTTCCTTTTTCACCATAGCCCTCTATGGGCTTCCAAATATGACTTTGCCAATTCCACAAGAACTGTATTAGCTAAAGGCTTCTTGAGGGGAAAGCTGTAACTCTGTGAGATGATTTCACAGAAAACAATGCAGTTTCTCAGAAAGCTTCTTTCTCTTTGTTATCGGAGGATATTTCCTTTGGCCCTATAGTCTTCAAAGGGATCCGAAATATCTGTTCTCAGATTCCACAGAAAGAAGGCTAGCAAAGAGATCCACGAAATACAGATGTAACTCTGTGAGTGGAAGTCACACATCACAGAGCAGTTTCTCAGAAGGCTTCTTTCCAGATTTCATCTGAGGATGTTTCCTTTTTCACCATAGCCCCCTATGGGCTTCCAAATATCACTTTGCCAATTCCACAAGAACTGTCCTAGCCAAAGGCTTCTTGAGGGGAAAGCTGTAACTCTGTGAGATGATTTCACAGAACACAAAGAAGTTTCTCAGAAAGCTTCTTTCTCTTTCTTATCGGAGATTATTTCCCTTGGCCCTATAATCTTCAAAGGGATCCGAAATATCTGTTCTCAGATTCCACAGAAAGAAGGCTAGCAAAAAGATCCATGAAATACAGATGTAACTCTGTGAGTGGAAGTGACACATCACAGAGCAGTTTCTCAGAAAGCTTCTTTCCAGATTTCATCTGAGGATAATTCCTTTTTCACCCTAGTCCTCTATGAGTTTCCAAATATCACGTTGCCAATTCAACAAGAACTGTCTTAGCGAAAGGCTTCTTGAGGGGAAAGCTTTAACTCTGTGAGATGATTTCACAGAACACAAAGAAGTTTCTCAGAAAGCTTCTTTCTCTTTGTTATCGGAGGATATTTCCTTTGGCCCTATAGTCTTCAAAGGGATCCGAAATATCTGTTCTCAGATTCCACAGAAATAAGGCTAGCAAAGAGATCTACGAATCACAGATGTAACTCTGTGAGATGAATTCACAGAACACTAAGCAGTTTCTCAGAAAGCTTCTTTCCAGATTTCATCTGAGGATATTTCCTTTTTCACCATAGCCCTCTATGGGCTTCCAAATATCACGTTGCCAATTCCACAAGAACTGTCTTAGCGAAAGGCTTCTTGAGTGGAAAGCTGTAACTCTCTGAGATGATTTCACAGAACACAAAGAAGTTTCTCAGAAAGCTTCTTTCTCTTTGTTATCGGAGGATATTTCCTTTGGCCCTATAGTCTTCAAAGGGATCCGAAATATATTTTATCAGATTCCAGAGAAATAAGGCTAGCAAAGAGATCCACGAAATACAGATGTAACTCTGTGAGTGGAAGTCACACATCACTGAGCAGTTTCTCAGAAAGCTACTTTCCAGATTTCATCTGAGGATATTTCCTTTTTCACCATAGCCCTCTAGGGGCTTCCAAATATCACTTTTCCAATTCCACAAGAACTGTCTTAGCGAAAGGCTTCTTGAGGGGAAAGCTGTAACTCTGTGAGATGATTTCACAGAACACAAAGAAGTTTCTCAGAAAGCTTCTTTCTCTTTGTTATCGGAGGATACTTCCTGTGGCCCTATAGTCTTCAAAGGGATCCGAAATATCAGTTCTCAGATTCCACAGAAATGAGGCTAGCAAGGAGATCTAGGAAACACAGATGCAACTCTGTGAGATGAATTCACAGAATACTAAGCAGTTTCTCAGAAAGCTTCTTTCCAGATTTCATCTGAGGTTATTTCCTTTTTCACCGTAGCCCTCAATGGGCTTCCAAATATCACGTTGCCAATTCCACAAGAACTGTCTTAGCGAAAGGCTTCTTGAGGGGAAAGCTGTAATTCTGTGAGATGATATCACAGAACACAAAGAAGTTTCTCAGAAACTTCTTTCTCTTTGTTATCGGAGGATATTTCCTTTGGCCCTATAGTCTTCAAAGGGATCCGAAATATCTGTTCTCAGATTCCACAGAAATAAGGCTAGCAAAGAGATCTACGAAACACAGATGCAACTCTGTGAGATGAATTCACCGAACACTAAGCAGTTTCTCAGAAAGCTTCTTTCCAGATTTCATCTGAAGATATTTCCTTTTTCACCATAGCCCTCAATGGGCTTCCAAATATCACGTTGCCAATTCCACAAGAACTGTCTGAGCGAAAGGCTTCTTCAGGGGAAAGCTGTAACTGTGTGAGATGATTTCAGAGAACACAAAGAAGTTTCTCAGAAAGCTTCTTTCTCTTTGTTATCGGAGGATATTTCCTTTGGCCCTATAGTCTTCAAAGGGATCCGAAATATCTGTTCTCAGATTCCACAGAAATAAGGCTAGCAAAGAGATCTACGAAACACAGATGTAACGCTGTGAGATGAATTCACAGAACACTAAGCAGTTTCTCAGAAAGCTTCTTTCCAGATTTCATCTGATGATATTTCCTTTTCACCATAGCCCTTTAAGGGCTTCCAAATATCACTTTGCCAATTCCGCAAGAACTGTCTTAGCGAAAGGCTTCTTGATGGGAAAGCTATAACTCTCTGAGATGATTTCGCAGAACACAAAGAAGTTTCTCAGAAAGCTTCTTTCTCTTTGTTATCGGAGGATATTTCCGTTGGGCCTATAGTCTTCAAAGGGATCCGAAATATCTGTTCTAAGATTCCACAGAAATAAGGGTAGCAAAGAGATCCACGAAATACAGATGTAACTCTGTGAGTGGAAGTCACGCATCACAGAGCAGTTTCTCAGAAAGCTTCTTTCCAGATTTCATCTGAGGATATTTCCTTTTTCACCATAGCCCTCTAGGGGCTTCCAATTATCACTTTTCCAATTCCACAAGAACTGTCTTAGCTAAAGGCTTCTTGAGGGGAAAGCTGTAACTGTGTGAGAAGATTTCACAGAACACAAAGAAGTTTCTCAGAAAGCTTCTTTCTCTTTGTTATCGGAGGATATTTCCTGTGGCCCTATAGTCTTCAAAGGGATCCGAAATATCTGTTCTCAGATTCCACAGAAATACGTCTACCAAAGAGATCTACGAAACACCGATGTAACTCTGTGAGATGAATTCACAGAACACTAAGCAGTTTCTCAAAAAGCTTCTTTCCAGATTTCCTCTGAGGATATTTCCTTTTTCACCATAGCCCTCTATGGGCTTTCAAATATGACTTTGCCAATTCCAGAAGAACTGTCTTAGCGAAAGGCTTCTTGAGGGGAAAGCTGTAACTCCGTGAGATGATTTCACAGAACACAAAGAAGTTTCTCACAAAGCTTCTTTCTCTTTGTTATCGGAGGATATTTCCTTTGGCCCTATAGTCTTCAAAGGGATCCGAAATATCTGCTCTCAGATTCCACAGAAAGAAGGCTAGCAAAGAGATCTACGAAATACAGATGTAACTCTGTGAGTGGAAGTCACACATCACAGAGCAGTTTCTCAGAAAGCTTCTTTCCAGAATTCATCTGAGGATATTTCCTTTTTCACCATAGCCCTCTAGGGGCTTCCAATTATCACTTTTCCAATTCCACAAGAACTGTCTTAGCGAAAGACTTCTTGAGGGGAAAGCTGTAACTCTGTGAGATGATTTCACAGAAAACAATGCAGTTTCTCAGAAAGCTTCTTTCTCTTTGTTATCGGAGGATATTTCCTTTGGCCCTATAGTCTTCAAAGGGATCCGAAATATCTGTTCTCAGATTCCACAGAAATAAGGCTAGCAAAGAGATCTACGAAACACAGATGTAACTCTGTGAGATGAATTCACAGAACACTAAGCAGTTTCTCAGAAAGCTTCTTTCCAGATTTCATCTGAGGATATTTCCTTTTTCACCATAGCCCTCTATGGGCTTCCAAATATCACGTTGCCAATTCCACAAGAACTGTCTTAGCGAAAGGCTTCTTGAGTGGAAAGCTGTAACTCTCTGAGATGATTTCACAGAACACAAAGAAGTTTCTCAGAAAGCTTCTTTCTCTTTGTTATCGGAGGATATTTCCTTTGGCCCTATAGTCTTCAAAGGGATCTGAAATATCTGTTCTCAGATTCCACAGAAATAAGGCTAGCAAAGAGATCTACGAAACACAGATGTAACTCTGTGAGATGAATTCAAAGAACACTAAGTAGTTTCTCAGAAAGCTTCTTTCTAGATTTCATCTGAGGATGTTTAATTTTTCACCATAGCCCCCTATGGGCTTCCAAATATCACTTTGACAATTCCACAAGAACTGTCTTAGCGAAAGGCTTCTTGAGGGGAAAGCTGTAACTCTGTGAGATGATTTCACAGAACACAAAGAAGTTTCTCAGAAAGCTTCTTTCTCTCTGTTATCGGAGGATATTTCCTTTGGCCCTATAGTCTTCAAAGGGATCCGAAATATCTGTTCTCAGATTCCACAGAAATAACGCTAGCAAAGAGATGCACGAAATACAGATGTAACTCTGTGAGTGGAAGTGACACATCACAGAGCAGTTTCTCAGAAAGCTTCTTTCCAGATTTCATCTGAGGATATTTCCTTTTTCACCATAGCCCTGTATGGGCTTCCAAATATCACTTTGCCAATTCCACAAGAACTGTCTTACCGAAAGGCTTCTTGAGGGGAAAGCTGTAACTCTCTGAGATGATTTCACAGAACACAAAGAAGTTTCTCAGAAAGCTTCTTTCTCTTTGTTATCGGAGGATATTTCCTTGGGCCCTATAGTCTTCAAAGGGATCCGAAATATCTGTTCTCAGATTCCACAGAAATAAGGCTAGCCAAGAGATCTACGAAACACAGATGCAACTCTGTGAGATGAATTCACAGAACACTAAGCAGTTTCTCAGAAAGCTTCTTTCCAGATTTCATCTGAGGATATTTCCTTTTTCACCATAGCCCTCAATGGGCTTCCAAATATCACGTTGCCAATTCCACAAGAACTGTCTTGGCGAAAGGCTTCTTCAGGGGAAAGCTGTAACTCTGTGAGATGATTTCACTGAACACAAAGAAGTTTCTCAGAAAGCTTCTTTCTCTTTGTTATCGGAGGATATTTCCTTTGGGCCTATAGTCTTCAAAGGGATCCGAAATATCTGTTCTCAGATTCCACAGAAATAAGGCTAGCAAAGAGATCCACGAAATACAGATGTAACTCTGTGAGTGGAAGTCACACATCACAGAGCAGTTTCTCAGAAAGCTTCTTTCCAGATTTCATCTGAGGATATTTCCTTTTTCACCATAGCCCTCTGGGGCTTCCAAATATCACTTTTCCAATTCCACAAGAACTGTCTTAGCTAAAGGCTTCTTGAGGGGAAAGCTGTAACTGTGTGAGATGATTTCACAGAACACAAAGAAGTTTCTCAGAAAGCTTCTTTCTCTTTGTCATAGGAGGATATTTCCTGTGGCCCTATAGTCTTCAAAGGGATCCGAAATATCTGTTCTCAGATTCCACAGAAATAAGGCTAGCAAAGAGATCTACGAAACACAGATGTAACTCTGTGAGATGAATTCACAGAACACTAAGCAGTTTCTCAGAAAGCTTCTTTCCAGATTTCATCAGAGGATATTTCCTTTTTCACCATAGCCCTCTATGGGCTTCCAAATATCACGTTGCCAATTCCACAAGAACTGTCTTAGCGAAAGGCTTCTTGAGTGGAAAGCTGTAACTCTCTGAGATGATTTCACAGAACACAAAGAAGTTTCTCAGAAAGCTTCTTTCTCTTTGTTATCGGAGGATATTTCCTTTGGCCCTATAGTCTTCAAAGGGATCCGAAATATATTTTATCGGATTCCAGAGAAATAAGGCTAGCAAAGAGATCCACGAAATACAGATGTAACTCTGTGAGTGGAAGTCACACATCACTGAGCAGTTTCTCAGAAAGCTTCTTTCCAGATTTCATCTGAGGATATTTCCTTTTTCACCATAGCCCTCTAGGGGCTTCCAAATATCACTTTTCCAATTCCACAAGAACTGTCTTAGCGAAAGGCTTCTTGAGGGGAAAGCTGTAACTCTGTGAGATGATTTCACAGAACACAAAGAAGTTTCTCAGAAAGCTTCTTTCTCTTTGTTATCGGAGGATACTTCCTGTGGCCCTATAGTCTTCAAAGGGATCCGAAATATCTGTTCTCAGATTCCACAGAAATACGTCTACCAAAGAGATCTACGAAACACCAATGTAACTCTGTGAGATGAATTCACAGAACACTAAGCAGTTTCTCAGAAAGCTTCTTTCCAGATTTCCTCTGAGGATATTTCCTTTTTCACCATAGCCCTCTATGGGCTTTCAAATATGACTTTGCCAATTCCAGAAGAACTGTCTTAGCGAAAGGCTTCCTGAGGGGAAAGCTGTAACTCCGTGAGATGATTTCACAGAACACAAAGAAGTTTCTCACAAAGCTTCTTTCTCTTTGTTATCGGAGGATATTTCCTTTGGCCCTATAGTCTTCAAAGGGATCCGAAATATCTGCTCTCAGATTCCACAGAAAGAAGGCTAGCAAAGAGATCTACGAAATACAGATGTAACTCTGTGAGTGGAAGTCACACATCACAGAGCAGTTTCTCAGAAAGCTTCTTTCCAGATTTCATCTGAGGATATTTCCTTTTTCACCATAGCCCTCTATGGGCTTCCAAATATCACTTTGCCAATTCCACAAGAACTTTCTTAGCGAAAGGCTTCTTGAGGGGAAAGCTGTAACTCTTTGAGATGATTTCACAGAACACAAAGAAGTTTCTCAGGAAGTTTCTTTCTCTTTGTTATCGGAGGATATTTCCTTTGGCCCTATAGTCTTCAAAGGGATCTGAAATATCTGTTCTCAGATTCCACAGAAATAAGGCTAGCAAAGAGATCTACGAAACACAGATGTAACTCTGTGAGATGAATTCAAAGAACACTAAGCAGTTTCTCAGAAAGCTTCTTTCTAGATTTCATCTGAGGATGTTTCCTTTTTCACCATAGCCCCCTATGGGCTTCCAAATATCACTTTGACAATTCCACAAGAACTGTCTTAGCGAAAGGCTTCTTGAGGGGAAAGCTGTAACTCTGTGAGATGATTTCACAGAACACAAAGAAGTTTCTCAGAAAGCTTCTTTCTCTTTGTTATCGGAGGATATTTCCTTTGGCCCTATAGTCTTCAAAGGGATCCGAAATATCTGTTCTCAGATTCCACAGAAAGAAGGCTAGCAAAGAGATGCACGAAATACAGATGTAACTCTGTGAGTGGAAGTGACACATCACAGAGCAGTTTCTCAGAAAGCTTCTTTCCAGATTTCATCTGAGGATATTTCCTTTTTCACCATAGCCCTGTATGGGCTTCCAAATATCACTTTGCCAATTCCACAAGAACTGTCTTACCGAAACGCTTCTTGAGGGGAAAGCTGTAACTCTCTGAGATGATTTCACAGAACACAAAGAAGTTTCTCAGAAAGCTTCTTTCTCTTTGTTATCGGAGGATATTTCCTTTGGCCCTATAGTCTTCAAAGGGATCCGAAATATCTGTTCTCAGATTCCACAGAAATAAGGCTAGCCAAGAGATCTACGAAACACAGATGCAACTCTGTGAGATGAATTCACAGAACACTAAGCAGTTTCTCAGAAAGCTTCTTTCCAGATTTCATCTGAGGATATTTCCTTTTTCACCATAGCCCTCAATGGGCTTCCAAATATCACGTTGCCAATTCCACAAGAACTGTCTTGGCGAAAGGCTTCTTCAGGGGAAAGCTGTAACTCTGTGAGATGATTTCACTGAACACAAAGAAGTTTCTCACAAAGCTTCTTTCTCTTTGTTATCGGAGGATATTTCCTTTGGCCCTATAGTCTTCAAAGGGATCCGAAATATCTGTTCCAGATTCCACAGAAATAAGGCTAGCAAAGAGATCCACGAAATACAGATGTAACTCTGTGAGTGGAAGTCACACATCACAGAGCAGTTTCTCAGAAAGCTTCTTTCCAGATTTCATCTGAGGATATTTCCTTTTTCACCATAGCCCTCTGGGGCTTCCAAATATCACTTTTCCAATTCCACAAGAACTGTCTTAGCTAAAGGCTTCTTGAGGGGAAAGCTGTAACTGTGTGAGATGATTTCACAGAACACAAAGAAGTTTCTCAGAAAGCTTCTTTCTCTTTGTCATAGGAGGATATTTCCTGTGGCCCTATAGTCTTCAAAGGGATCCGAAATATCTGTTCTCAGATTCCACAGAAATAAGGCTAGCAAAGAGATCTACGAAACACAGATGTAACTCTGTGAGATGAATTCACAGAACACTAAGCAGTTTCTCAGAAAGCTTCTTTCCAGATTTCATCTGAGGATATTTCCTTTTTCAACATAGCCCTCTATGGGCTTCCAAATATCACTTTGCCAATTCCACAAGAACTGTCTTAGCGAAAGGCTTCTTGAGGGGAAAGCTGTAACTCTGTGAGATGATTTCACAGAACACAAAGAAGTTTCTCAGAAAGCTTCTTTCTCTTTGTTATCGGAGGATATTTCCTTTGGCCCTATAGTCTTCAAAGGGATCCGAAATATCTGTTCTCAGATTCCACAGAAATAAGGCTAGCAAAGAAATCTACGAAACACAGATGTAACTCTGTGAGATGAATTCACAGAACACTAAGCAGTTTCTCAGAAGCTTCTTTCCAGATTTCCTCTGAGGATATTTCCTTTTTCAACATAGCCCTCTATGGGCTTCCAAATATGACTTTGCCAATTCCACAAGAACTGTATTAGCCAAAGGCTTCTTGAGGGGAAAGCTGTAACTCTGTGAGATGATTTCACAGAAAACAATGCAGTTTCTCAGAAAGCTTCTTTCTCTTTGTTATCGGAGGATATTTCCTTTGGCCCTATAGTCTTCAAAGGGATCCGAAATATCTGTTCTCAGATTCCACAGAAAGAAGGCTAGGAAAGAGATCCACGAAATACAGATGTAACTCTGTGAGTGGAAGTCACACATCACAGAGCAGTTTCTCAGAAAGCTTCTTTCCAGATTTCATCTGAGGATATTTCCTTTTTCACCATAGCCCTCTATGGGCTTCCAAATATCACTTTGCCAATTCCACAAGAACTTTCTTAGCGAAAGGCTTCTTGAGGGGAAAGCTGTAACTCTTTGAGATGATTTCACAGAACACAAAGAAGTTTCTCAGGAAGTTTCTTTCTCTTTGTTATCGGAGGATATTTCCTTTGGCCCTATAGTCTTCAAAGGGATCTGAAATATCTGTTCTCAGATTCCACAGAAATAAGGCTAGCAAAGAGATCTACGAAACACAGATGTAACTCTGTGAGATGAATTCAAAGAACACTAAGCAGTTTCTCAGAAAGCTTCTTTCTAGATTTCATCTGAGGATGTTTCCTTTTTCACCATAGCCCCCTATGGGCTTCCAAATATCACTTTGACAATTCCACAAGAACTGTCTTAGCGAAAGGCTTCTTGAGGGGAAAGCTGTAACTCTGTGAGATGATTTGACAGAACACAAAGAAGTTTCTCAGAAAGCTTCTTTCTCTTTGTTATCGGAGGATATTTCCTTTGGCCCTATAGTCTTCAAAGGGATCCGAAATATCTGTTCTCAGATTCCACAGAAAGAAGGCTAGCAAAGAGATGCACGAAATACAGATGTAACTCTGTGAGTGGAAGTGACACATCACAGAGCAGTTTCTCAGAAAGCTTCTTTCCAGATTTCATCTGAGGATATTTCCTTTTTCACCATAGCCCTGTATGGGCTTCCAAATATCACTTTGCCAATTCCACAAGAACTGTCTTACCGAAAGGCTTCTTGAGGGGAAAGCTGTAACTCTCTGAGATGATTTCACAGAACACAAAGAAGTTTCTCAGAAAGCTTCTTTCTCTTTGTTATCGGAGGATATTTCCTTTGGCCCTATAGTCTTCAAAGGGATCCGAAATATCTGTTCTCAGATTCCACAGAAATAAGGCTAGCCAAGAGATCTACGAAACACAGATGCAACTCTGTGAGATGAATTCACAGAACACTAAGCAGTTTCTCAGAAAGCTTCTTTCCAGATTTCATCTGAGGATATTTCCTTTTTCACCATAGCCCTCAATGGGCTTCCAAATATCACGTTGCCAATTCCACAAGAACTGTCTTGGCGAAAGGCTTCTTCAGGGGAAAGCTGTAACTCTGTGAGATGATTTCACTGAACACAAAGAAGTTTCTCAGAAAGCTTCTTTCTCTTTGTTATCGGAGGATATTTCCTTTGGGCCTATAGTCTTCAAAGGGATCCGAAATATCTGTTCTCAGATTCCACAGAAATAAGGCTAGCAAAGAGATCCACGAAATACAGATGTAACTCTGTGAGTGGAAGTCACACATCACAGAGCAGTTTCTCAGAAAGCTTCTTTCCAGATTTCATCTGAGGATATTTCCTTTTTCACCATAGCTCTCTGGGGCTTCCAAATATCACTTTTCCAATTCCACAAGAACTGTCTTAGCTAAAGGCTTCTTGAGGGGAAAGCTGTAACTGTGTGAGATGATTTCACAGAACACAAAGAAGTTTCTCAGAAAGCTTCTTTCTCTTTGTCATAGGAGGATATTTCCTGTGGCCCTATAGTCTTCAAAGGGATCCGAAATATCTGTTCTCAGATTCCACAGAAATAAGGCTAGCAAAGAGATCTACGAAACACAGATGTAACTCTGTGAGATGAATTCACAGAACACTAAGCAGTTTCTCAGAAAGCTTCTTTCCAGATTTCATCTGAGGATATTTCCTTTTTCAACATAGCCCTCTATGGGCTTCCAAATATCACTTTGCCAATTCCACAAGAACTGTCTTAGCGAAAGGCTTCTTGAGGGGAAAGCTGTAACTCTGTGAGATGATTTCACAGAACACAAAGAAGTTTCTCAGAAAGCTTCTTTCTCTTTGTTATCGGAGGATATTTCCTTTGGCCCTATAGTCTTCAAAGGGATCCGAAATATCTGTTCTCAGATTCCACAGAAATAAGGCTAGCAAAGAAATCTACGAAACACAGATGTAACTCTGTGAGATGAATTCACAGAACACTAAGCAGTTTCTCAGAAGCTTCTTTCCAGATTTCCTCTGAGGATATTTCCTTTTTCACCATAGCCCTCTATGGGCTTCCAAATATGACTTTGCCAATTCCACAAGAACTGTCTTAGCGGAAGGCTTCTTGAGGGGAAAGCTGTAACTCTGTGAGATGATTTCACAGAAAACAATGCAGTTTCTCAGAAAGCTTCTTTCTCTTTGTTATCGGAGGATATTTCCTTTGGCCCTATAGTCTTCAAAGGGATCCGAAATATCTGTTCTCAGATTCCACAGAAAGAAGGCTAGGAAAGAGATCCACGAAATACAGATGTAACTCTGTGAGTGGAAGTCACACATCACAGAGCAGTTTCTCAGAAGGCTTCTTTCCAGATTTCATCTGAGGATGTTTCCTTTTTCACCATAGCCCCCTATGGGCTTCCAAATATTACTTTGCCAATTCCACAAGAACTGTCTTAGCCAAAGGCTTCTTGAGGGGAAAGCTGTAACTCAGTGAGATGATTTCACAGAACACAAAGAAGTTTCTCAGAAAGCTTCTTTCTCTTTCTTATCGGAGATTATTTCCCTTGGCCCTATAATCTTCAAAGGGATCCGAAATATCTGTTCTCAGATTCCACAGAAAGAAGGCTAGCAAAAAGATCCATGAAATACAGATGTAACTCTGTGAGTGGAAGTGACACATCACAGAGCAGTTTCTCAGAAAGCTTCTTTCCAGATTTCATCTGAGGATAATTCCTTTTTCACCCTAGTCCTCTATGAGCTTCCAAATATCACGTTGCCAATTCCACAAGAACTGTCTTAGCGAAAGGCTTCTTGAGGGGAAAGCTCTAACTCTCTGAGATGATTTCACAGAACACAAAGAATTTTCTCAGAAGCTTCTTTCTCTTTGTTATCGGAGGATATTTCCTTTGGCCCTATAGTCTTCAAAGGGATCCGAAATATCTGTTCTCAGATTCCACAGAAATAAGGCTAGCAAAGAGATCTACGAAACACAGATGTAACTCTGTGAGATGAATTCACAGAACACTAAGCAGTTTCTCAGAAAGCTTCTTTCCAGATTTCATCTGAGGATATTTCCTTTTTCACCATAGCCTTCTATGGGCTTCCAAATATCACGTTGCCAATTCCACAAGAACTGTCTTAGCGAAAGGCTTCTTGAGTGGAAAGCTGTAACTCTCTGAGATGATTTCACAGAACACAAAGAAGTTTCTCAGAAAGCTTCTTTCTCTTTGTTATCGGAGGATATTTCCTTTGGCCCTATAGTCTTCAAAGGGATCCGAAATATATTTTATCAGATTCCAGAGAAATAAGGCTAGCAAAGAGATCCACGAAATACAGGTGTAACTCTGTGAGTGGAAGTCACACATCACTGAGCAGTTTCTCAGAAAGCTACTTTCCAGATTTCATCTGAGGATATTTCCTTTTTCACCATAGCCCTCTAGGGGCTTCCAAATATCACTTTTCCAATTCCACAAGAACTGTCTTAGCGAAAGGCTTCTTGAGGGGAAAGCTGTAACTCTCTGAGATGATTTCACAGAACACAAAGAAGTTTCTCAGAAAGCTTCTTTCTCTTTGTTATCGGAGGATACTTCCTGTGGCCCTATAGTCTTCAAAGGGATCCGAAATATCTGTTCTCAGATTCCACAGAAATAAGGCTAGCAAAGAGATCTACGAAACACAGATGTAACTCTGTGAGATGAATTCGCAGAACACTAAGCAGTTTCTCAGAAAGCTACTTTCCAGATTTCATCTGAGGATATTTCCTTTTTCACCATAGCCCTCTATGGGCTTCCAAATATCACGTTGCCAATTCCACAAGAACTGTCTTAGCGAAAGGCTTCTTGAGTGGAAAGCTGTAACTCTCTGAGATGATTTCACAGAACACAAAGAAGTTTCTCAGAAAGCTTCTTTCTCTTTGTTATCGGAGGATATTTCCTTTGGCCCTATAGTCTTCAAAGGGATCCGAAATATATTTTATCAGATTCCACAGAAATAAGGCTAGCAAAGAGATCCACGAAATACAGATGTAACTCTGTGAGTGGAAGTCACACATCACTGAGCAGTTTCTCAGAAAGCTACTTTCCAGATTTCATCTGAGGATATTTCCTTTTTCACCATAGCCCTCTAGGGGCTTCCAAATATCACTTTTCCAATTCCACAAGAACTGTCTTAGCGAAAGGCTTCTTGAGGGGAAAGCTGTAACTCTGTGAGATGATTTCACAGAACACAAAGAAGTTTCTCAGAAAGATTCTTTCTCTTTGTTATCGGAGGATATTTCCTTTGGCCCTATAGTCTTCAAAGGGATCCGAAATATCAGTTCTCAGATTCCACAGAAATGAGGCTAGCAAGGAGATCTAGGAAACACAGATGCAACTCTGTGAGATGAATTCACAGAATACTAAGCAGTTTCTCAGAAAGCTTCTTTCCACATTTCATCTGAGGTTATTTCCTTTTTCACCGTAGCCCTCAATGGGCTTCCAAATATCACGTTGCCAATTCCACAACAACTGTCTTAGCGAAAGGCTTCTTGAGGGGAAAGCTGTAATTCTGTGAGATGATATCACAGAACACAAAGAAGTTTCTCAGAAAGCTTCTTTCTCTTTGTTATCGGAGGATATTTCCTTTGGCCCTATAGTCTTCAAAGGGATCCGAAATATCTGTTCTCAGATTCCACAGAAATAAGGCTAGCAAAGAGATCTACGAAACACAGATGCAACTCTGTGAGATGAATTCACCGAACACTAAGCAGTTTCTCAGAAAGCTTCTTTCCAGATTTCATCTGAAGATATTTCCTTTTTCACCATAGCCCTCAATGGGCTTCCAAATATCACGTTGCCAATTCCACAAGAACTGTCTGAGCGAAAGGCTTCTTCAGGGGAAAGCTGTAACTGTGTGAGATGATTTCAGAGAACACAAAGAAGTTTCTCAGAAAGCTTCTTTCTCTTTGTTATCGGAGGATATTTCCTTAGGCCCTATAGTCTTCAAAGGGATCCGAAATATCTGTTCTCAGATTCCACAGAAATAAGGCTAGCAAAGAGATCTACGAAACACAGATGTAACGCTGTGAGATGAATTCACAGAACACTAAGCAGTTTCTCAGAAAGCTTCTTTCCAGATTTCATCTGATGATATTTCCTTTTCACCATAGCCCTTTAAGGGCTTCCAAATATCACTTTGCCAATTCCACAAGAACTGTCTTAGCGAAAGGCTTCTTGAGGGGAAAGCTATAACTCTCTGAGATGATTTCGCAGAACACAAAGAAGTTTCTCAGAAAGCTTCTTTCTCTTTGTTATCGGAGGATATTTCCGTTGGGCCTATAGTCTTCAAAGGGATCCGAAATATCTGTTCTAAGATTCCACAGAAATAAGGGTAGCAAAGAGATCCACGAAATACAGATGTAACTCTGTGAGTGGAAGTCACGCACCACAGAGCAGTTTCTCAGAAAGCTTCTTTCCAGATTTCATCTGAGGATATTTCCTTTTTCACCATAGCCCTCTAGGGGCTTCCAATTATCACTTTTCCAATTCCACAAGAACTGTCTTAGCTAAAGGCTTCTTGAGGGGAAAGCTGTAACTGTGTGAGAAGATTTCACAGAACACAAAGAAGTTTCTCAGAAAGCTTCTTTCTCTTTGTTATCGGAGGATATTTCCTGTGGCCCTATAGTCTTCAAAGGGATCCGAAATATCTGTTCTCAGATTCCACAGAAATACGTCTACCAAAGAGATCTACGAAACACCGATGTAACTCTGTGAGATGAATTCACAGAACACTAAGCAGTTTCTCAGAAAGCTTCTTTCCAGATTTCATCTGAGGATATTTCCTTTTTCACCATAGCCCTCTATGGGCTTTCAAATATGACTTTGCCAATTAAACAAGAACTGTCTTAGCGAAAGGCTTCTTGAGGGGAAAGCTGTAACTCCGTGAGATGATTTCACAGAACACAAAGAAGTTTCTCACAAAGCTTCTTTCTCTTTGTTATCGGAGGATATTTCCTTTGGCCCTATAGTCTTCAAAGGGATCCGAAATATCTGCTCTCAGATTCCACAGAAAGAAGGCTAGCAAAGAGATCTACGAAATACAGATGTAACTCTGTGAGTGGAAGTCACACATCACAGAGCAGTTTCTCAGAAAGCTTCTTTCCAGATTTCATCTGAGGATATTTCCTTTTTCACCATAGCCCTCTAGGGGCTTCCAATTATCACTTTTCCAATTCCACAAGAACTGTCTTAGCTAAAGGCTTCTTGAGGGGAAAGCTGTAACTGTGTGAGAAGATTTCACAGAACACAAAGAAGTTTCTCAGAAATCTTCTTTCTCTTTGTTATCGGAGGATATTTCCTTTGGCCCTATAGTCTTCAAAGGGATCCGAAATATCTGTTCTCAGATTCCACAGAAATAAGGCTAGCAAAGAGATCTACGAAACACAGATGTAACTCTGTGAGATGAATTCACAGAACACTAAGCAGTTTCTCAGAAAGCTTCTTTCCAGATTTCATCTGAGGATATTTCCTTTTTCACCATAGCCCTCTATGGGCTTCCAAATATGACTTTGCCAATTCCACAAGAACTGTCTTAGCGGAAGGCTTCTTGAGGGGAAAGCTGTAACTCTGTGAGATGATTTCACAGAAAACAATGCAGTTTCTCAGAAAGCTTCTTTCTCTTTGTTATCGGAGGATATTTCCTTTGGCCCTATAGTCTTCAAAGGGATCCGAAATATCTGTTCTCAGATTCCACAGAAAGAAGGCTAGGAAAGAGATCCACGAAATACAGATGTAACTCTGTGAGTGGAAGTCACACATCACAGAGCAGTTTCTCAGAAGGCTTCTTTCCAGATTTCATCTGAGGATGTTTCCTTTTTCACCATAGCCCCCTATGGGCTTCCAAATATTACTTTGCCAATTCCACAAGAACTGTCTTAGCCAAAGGCTTCTTGAGGGGAAAGCTGTAACTCTGTGAGATGATTTCACAGAACACAAAGAAGTTTCTCAGAAAGCTTCTTTCTCTTTCTTATCGGAGATTATTTCCCTTGGCCCTATAATCTTCAAAGGGATCCGAAATATCTGTTCTCAGATTCCACAGAAAGAAGGCTAGCAAAAAGATCCATGAAATACAGATGTAACTCTGTGAGTGGAAGTGACACATCACAGAGCAGTTTCTCAGAAAGCTTCTTTCCAGATTTCATCTGAGGATAATTCCTTTTTCACCCTAGTCCTCTATGAGCTTCCAAATATCACGTTGCCAATTCCACAAGAACTGTCTTAGCGAAAGGCTTCTTGAGGGGAAAGCTGTAACTCTCTGAGATGATTTCACAGAACACAAAGAATTTTCTCAGAAGCTTCTTTCTCTTTGTTATCGGAGGATATTTCCTTTGGCCCTATAATCTTCAAAGGGATCCGAAATATCTGTTCTCAGATTCCACAGAAATAAGGCTAGCAAAGAGATCTACGAAACACAGATGTAACTCTGTGAGATGAATTCACAGAACACTAAGCAGTTTCTCAGAAAGCTTCTTTCCAGATTTCATCTGAGGATATTTCCTTTTTCACCATAGCCCTCTATGGGCTTCCAAATATCACGTTGCCAATTCCACAAGAACTGTCTTAGCGAAAGGCTTCTTGAGTGGAAAGCTGTAACTCTCTGAGATGATTTCACAGAACACAAAGAAGTTTCTCAGAAAGCTTCTTTCTCTTTGTTATCGGAGGATATTTCCTTTGGCCCTATAGTCTTCAAAGGGATCCGAAATATATTTTATCAGATTCCAGAGAAATAAGGCTAGCAAAGAGATCCACGAAATACAGGTGTAACTCTGTGAGTGGAAGTCACACATCACTGAGCAGTTTCTCAGAAAGCTACTTTCCAGATTTCATCTGAGGATATTTCCTTTTTCACCATAGCCCTCTAGGGGCTTCCAAATATCACTTTTCCAATTCCACAAGAACTGTCTTAGCGAAAGGCTTCTTGAGGGGAAAGCTGTAACTCTGTGAGATGATTTCACAGAACACAAAGAAGTTTCTCAGAAAGCTTCTTTCTCTTTGTTATCGGAGGATACTTCCTGTGGCCCTATAGTCTTCAAAGGGATCCGAAATATCTGTTCTCAGATTCCACAGAAATAAGGCTAGCAAAGAGATCTACGAAACACAGATGTAACTCTGTGAGATGAATTCACAGAACACTAAGCAGTTTCTCAGAAAGCTACTTTCCAGATTTCATCTGAGGATATTTCCTTTTTCACCATAGCCCTCTATGGGCTTCCAAATATCACGTTGCCAATTCCACAAGAACTGTCTTAGCGAAAGGCTTCTTGAGTGGAAAGCTGTAACTCTCTGAGATGATTTCACAGAACACAAAGAAGTTTCTCAGAAAGCTTCTTTCTCTTTGTTATCGGAGGATATTTCCTTTGGCCCTATAGTCTTCAAAGGGATCCGAAATATATTTTATCAGATTCCACAGAAATAAGGCTAGCAAAGAGATCCACGAAATACAGATGTAACTCTGTGAGTGGAAGTCACACATCACTGAGCAGTTTCTCAGAAAGCTACTTTCCAGATTTCATCTGAGGATATTTCCTTTTTCACCATAGCCCTCTAGGGGCTTCCAAATATCACTTTTCCAATTCCACAAGAACTGTCTTAGCGAAAGGCTTCTTGAGGGGAAAGCTGTAACTCTGTGAGATGATTTCACAGAACACAAAGAAGTTTCTCAGAAAGATTCTTTCTCTTTGTTATCGGAGGATATTTCCTTTGGCCCTATAGTCTTCAAAGGGATCCGAAATATCAGTTCTCAGATTCCACAGAAATGAGGCTAGCAAGGAGATCTACGAAACACAGATGCAACTCTGTGAGATGAATTCACAGAATACTAAGCAGTTTCTCAGAAAGCTTCTTTCCACATTTCATCTGAGGTTATTTCCTTTTTCACCGTAGCCCTCAATGGGCTTCCAAATATCACGTTGCCAATTCCACAACAACTGTCTTAGCGAAAGGCTTCTTGAGGGGAAAGCTGTAATTCTGTGAGATGATATCACAGAACACAAAGAAGTTTCTCAGAAAGCTTCTTTCTCTTTGTTATCGGAGGATATTTCCTTTGGCCCTATAGTCTTCAAAGGGATCCGAAATATCTGTTCTCAGATTCCACAGAAATAAGGCTAGCAAAGAGATCTACGAAACACAGATGCAACTCTGTGAGATGAATTCACCGAACACTAAGCAGTTTCTCAGAAAGCTTCTTTCCAGATTTCATCTGAAGATATTTCCTTTTTCACCATAGCCCTCAATGGGCTTCCAAATATCACGTTGCCAATTCCACAAGAACTGTCTGAGCGAAAGGCTTCTTCAGGGGAAAGCTGTAACTGTGTGAGATGATTTCAGAGAACACAAAGAAGTTTCTCAGAAAGCTTCTTTCTCTTTGTTATCGGAGGATATTTCCTTTGGCCCTATAGTCTTCAAAGGGATCCGAAATATCTGTTCTCAGATTCCACAGAAATAAAGCTAGCAAAGAGATCTACGAAACACAGATGTAACGCTGTGAGATGAATTCACAGAACACTAAGCAGTTTCTCAGAAAGCTTCTTTCCAGATTTCATCTGATGATATTTCCTTTTCACCATAGCCCTTTAAGGGCTTCCAAATATCACTTTGCCAATTCCACAAGAACTGTCTTAGCGAAAGGCTTCTTGAGGGGAAAGCTATAACTCTCTGAGATGATTTCGCAGAACACAAAGAAGTTTCTCAGAAAGCTTCTTTCTCTTTGTTATCGGAGGATATTTCCGTTGGGCCTATAGTCTTCAAAGGGATCCGAAATATCTGTTCTAAGATTCCACAGAAATAAGGGTAGCAAAGAGATCCACGAAATACAGATGTAACTCTGTGAGTGGAAGTCACGCATCACAGAGCAGTTTCTCAGAAAGCTTCTTTCCAGATTTCATCTGAGGATATTTCCTTTTTCACCATAGCCCTCTAGGGGCTTCCAATTATCACTTTTCCAATTCCACAAGAACTGTCTTAGCTAAAGGCTTCTTGAGGGGAAAGCTGTAACTGTGTGAGAAGATTTCACAGAACACAAAGAAGTTTCTCAGAAAGCTTCTTTCTCTTTGTTATCGGAGGATATTTCCTGTGGCCCTATAGTCTTCAAAGTTATCCGAAATATCTGTTCTCAGATTCCACAGAAATACGTCTACCAAAGAGATCTACGAAACACCGATGTAACTCTGTGAGATGAATTCACAGAACACTAAGCAGTTTCTCAGAAAGCTTCTTTCCAGATTTCCTCTGAGGATATTTCCTTTTTCACCATAGCCCTCTATGGGCTTTCAAATATGACTTTGCCAATTAAACAAGAACTGTCTTAGCGAAAGGCTTCTTGAGGGGAAAGCTGTAACTCCGTGAGATGATTTCACAGAACACAAAGAAGTTTCTCACAAAGCTTCTTTCTCTTTGTTATCGGAGGATATTTCCTTTGGCCCTATAGTCTTCAAAGGGATCCGAAATATCTGCTCTCAGATTCCACAGAAAGAAGGCTAGCAAAGAGATCTACGAAATACAGATGTAACTCTGTGAGTGGAAGTCACACATCACAGAGCAGTTTCTCAGAAAGCTTCTTTCCAGAATTCATCTGAGGATATTTCCTTTTTCACCATAGCCCTCTAGGGGCTTCCAATTATCACTTTTCCAATTCCACAAGAACTGTCTTAGCTAAAGGCTTCTTGAGGGGAAAGCTGTAACTGTGTGAGAAGATTTCACAGAACACAAAGAAGTTTCTCAGAAATCTTCTTTCTCTTTGTTATCGGAGGATATTTCCTTTGGCCCTATAGTCTTCAAAGGGATCCGAAATATCTGTTCTCAGATTCCACAGAAATAAGGCTAGCAAAGAGATCTACGAAACACAGATGTAACTCTGTGAGATGAATTCACAGAACACTAAGCAGTTTCTCAGAAAGCTTCTTTCCAGATTTCATCTGAGGATATTTCCTTTTTCACCATAGCCCTCTATGGGCTTCCAAATATCACGTTGCCAATTGCACAAGAACTGTCTTAGCGAAAGGCTTCTTGAGTGGAAAGCTGTAACTCTCTGAGATGATTTCACAGAACACAAAGAAGTTTCTCAGAAAGCTTCTTTCTCTTTGTTATCGGAGGATATTTCCTTTGGCCCTATAGTCTTTAAAGGGATCCCAAATATATTTTATCAGATTCCAGAGAAATAAGGCTAGCAAAGAGATCCACGAAATACAGATGTAACTCTGTGAGTGGAAGTCACACATCACTGAGAAGTTTCTCAGAAAGCTTCTTTCCAGATTTCATCTGAGGATGTTTCCTTTTTCACCATAGCCCCCTATGGGCTTCCAAATATCACTTTGCCAATTCCACAAGAACTGTCTTAGCCAAAGGCTTCTTGAGGGGAAAGCTGTAACTCTGTGTGATGATTTCACAGAACACAAAGAAGTTTCTCAGAAAGCTTCTTTCTCTTTGTTATCGGAGATTATTTCCCTTGGCCCTATAATCTTCAAAGGCATCCGAAATATCTGTTCTCAGATTCCACAGAAAGAAGGCTAGCAAAAAGATCCATGAAATACAGATGAAACTCTGTGAGTGGAAGTGACACATCACAAAGCAGTTTCTCAGAAAGCTTCTTTCCAGATTTCATCTGAGGATAATTCCTTTTTCACCCTGGTCCTCTATGAGCTTCCAAATATCACGTTGCCAATTCCACAAGAACTGTCTTAGCGAAAGGCTTCTTGAGGGGAAAGCTGTAACTCTCTGAGATGATTTCACAGAACACAAAGAAGTTTCTCAGAAAGCTTCTTTCTCTTTGTTATCGGAGGATATTTCCTTTGGCCCTATAGTCTTCAAAGGGATCCGAAATATCTGTTCTCAGATTCCACAGAAATAAGGCTAGCAAAGAGATCTACGAAACACAGATGTAACTCTGTGAGATGAATTCACAGAACACTAAGCAGTTTCTCAGAAAGCTTCTTTCCAGATTTCATCTGAGGATATTTCCTTTTTCACCATAGCCCTCTATGGGCTTCCAAATATCACGTTGCCAATTCCACAAGAACTGTCTTAGCGAAAGGCTTCTTGAGTGGAAAGCTGTAACTCTCTGAGATGATTTCACAGAACACAAAGAAGTTTCTCAGAAAGCTTCTTTCTCTTTGTTATCGGAGGATATTTCCTTTGGCCCTATAGTCTTCAAAGGGATCCGAAATATATTTTATCAGATTCCACAGAAATAAGGCTAGCAAAGAGATCCACGAAATACAGATGTAACTCTGTGAGTGGAAGTCACACATCACTGAGCAGTTTCTCAGAAAGCTACTTTCCAGATTTCATCTGTGGATATTTCCTTTTTCACCATAGCCCTCTAGGGGCTTCCAAATATCACTTTTCCAATTCCACAAGAACTGTCTTAGCGAAAGGCTTCTTGAGGGGAAAGCTGTAACTCTGTGAGATGATCTCACAGAACACAAAGAAGTTTCTCAGAAAGCTTCTTTCTCTTTGTTATCGGAGGATACTTCCTGTGGCCCTATAGTCTTCAAAGGGATCCGAAATATCTGTTCTCCGATTCCACAGAAATAAGGCTAGCAAAGAGATATACAAAACACAGATGTAACTCTGTGAGATGAATTCACAGAACACTAAGCAGTTTCTCAGAAAGATTCTTTCCAGATTTCAACTGAGGATATTTCCTTTTTCACCATAGCCCTCTATGGGCTTCCAAATATCACTTTGCCAATTCCACAAGAACTGTCTTAGCGAAAGGCTTCTTGAGGGGAACGCTGTAACTCTGTGAGATGATTTCACAGAAAACAAAGCAGTTTCTCAGAAAGCTTCTTTCTCTTTGTTATCGGAGGATATTTCCTTTGGCCCTATAGTCTTCAAAGGGATCCGAAATATCTGTTCTCAGATTCAACAGAAAGAAGTCTAGCAAAGAAATCCACGAAATACAGATGTAACTCCGTGAGTGGAAGACACACATCACAGAGAAGTTTCTCAGAAAGCTTCTTTCCAGATTTCATCTGAGGACATTTCCTTTTTCACCATAGGCCTCTAGGGGTTTCCAAATATCACTTTTCCAATTCCACAAGAACTGTCTTAGCGAAAGGCTTCTTGAGGGGAAAGCTGTAACTCTGTGAGATGATTTCACAGAACACAAAGAAGTTTCTCAGAAAGCTTCCTTCTCTTTGTTATCGGAGGATATTTCCTTTGGCCCTATAGTCTTCAAAGGGATCCGAAATATCTGTTCTCAGATTCCACAGAAATGAGGCTAGCAAGGAGATCTACGAAACACAGATGCAACTCTGTGAGATGAATTCACAGAATACTAAGCAGTTTCTCAGAAAGCTTCTTTCTAGATTTCATCTGAGGATATTTCCTTTTTCACCATAGCCCTCAATGGGCTTCCAAATATCACGTTGCCAATTCCACAAGAACTGTCTTAGCGAACGGCTTCTTGAGGGGAAAGCTGTAATTTTGTGAGATGATTTCACAGAACACAAAGAAGTTTCTCAGAAAGCTTCTTTCTCTTTGTTATCGGAGGATATTTCCTTTGGCCCTATAGTCTTCAAAGGGATCCGAAATATCTGTTCTCAGATTCCACAGAAATAAGGCTAGCAAAGAGATCTACGAAACACAGATGCAACTCTGTGAGATGAATTCACAGAACTCTAAGCAGTTTCTCAGAAAGCTTCTTTCCAGATTTCATCTGAGGATATTTCCTTTTCACCAGAGCCCTCTAAGGGCTTCCAAATATCACTTTGCCAATTCCACAAGAACTGTCTTAGCGAAAGGCTTCTTGAGGGGAAAGCTGTAACTCTCTGAGATGATTTCACAGAACACAAAGAAGTTTCTCAGAAAGCTTCTTTCTCTTTGTTATCGTAGGATATTTCCGTTGGGCCTATAGTCTTCAAAGGGATCCGAAATATCTGTTCTAAGATTCCACAGAAATAAGGGTAGCAAAGAGATCCACGAAATACAGATGTAACTCTGTGAGTGGAAGTCACACATCACAGAGCAGTTTCTCAGAAAGCTTCTTTCCAGATTTCATCTGAGGATATTTCCTTTTTCACCATAGCCCTCTAGGGGCTTCCAATTATCACTTTTCCAATTCCACAAGAACTGTCTTAGCTAAAGGCTTCTTGAGGGGAAAGCTGTAACTGTGTGAGATGGTTTCACAGAACACGAAGAAGTTTCTCAGAAAGCTTCTTTCTCTTTGTTATCGGAGGATATTTCCTGAGGCCCTATAGTCTTCAAAGGGATCCGAAATATCTGTTCTCAGATTCCACAGAAATACGTCTACCAAAGAGATCTACGAAACACCGATGTAACTCTGTGAGATGAATTCACAGAACACTAAGCAGTTTCTCAGAAAGCTTCTTTCCAGATTTCCTCTGAGGATATTTCCTATTTCACCATAGCCCTCTATGGGCTTCCACATATGACTTTGCCAATTCCACAAGAACTGTCTTAGCGAAAGGCTTCTTGAGGGGAAAGCTGTAACTCCGTGAGATGATTTCACAGATCACAAAGAAGTTTCTCACAAAGCTTCTTTCTCTTTGTTATCGGAGGATATTTCCTTTGGCCCTATAGTCTTCAAAGGATCCGAAATATCTGCTCTCACATTCCACAGAAAGAAGGCTAGCAAAGAGATCCACGAAATACAGATGTAATTCTCTGAGTGGAAGTCACACATCACAGAGCAGTTTCTCAGAAAGCTTCTTTCCAGATTTCATCTGAGGACATTTCCTTTTTCACCATAGGCCTCTAGGGGTTTCCAAATATCACTTTTCCAATTCCACAAGAACTGTCTTAGCGAAAGGCTTCTTGAGGGGAAAGCTGTAACTCTGTGAGATGATTTCACAGAACACAAAGAAGTTTCTCAGAAAGATTCTTTCTCTTTGTTATCGGAGGATATTTCCTTTGGCCCTATAGTCTTCAAAGGGATCCGAAATATATTTTATCAGATTCCACAGAAATAAGGCTAGCAAAGAGATCCACGAAATACAGATGTAACTCTGTGAGTGGAAGTCACACATCACTGAGCAGTTTCTCAGAAAGCTTCTTTCCAGATTTCATCTGAGGATATTTCCTTTTTCACCATAGCCCTCTAGGGGCTTCCAAATATCACTTTTCCAATTCCACAAGAACTGTCTTAGCGAAAGGCTTCTTGAGGGGAAAGCTGTAACTCTGTGAGATGATTTCCCAGAACACAAAGAAGTTTCTCAGAAAGCTTCTTTCTCTTTGTTATCGGAGGATATTTCCTGTGGCCCTATAGTCTTCAAAGGGATCCGAAATATCTGTTCTCAGATTCCACTGAAAGACGTCTACCAAAGAGATCTACGAGACACCGATGTAACTCTGTGAGATGAATTCACAGAACACTAAGCAGTTTCTCAGAAAGCTTCTTTCCAGTTTTCAACTGAGGATATTTCCTTTTTCACCATAGACCTCTATGGGCTTCCAAATATGACTTTGCCAATTCCACAAGAACTGTCTTAGCGAAAGGCTTCTTGAGGGGAAAGCTGTAACTCTGTGAGATGATTTCACAGAAAAAAAGCAGTTTCTCAGAAAGCTTCTTTCTCTTTGTTATCGGAGGATATTTCCTTTGGCCCTATAGTCTTCAAAGGGATCCGAAATATCTGTTCTCAGATTCCACAGAAAGAAGGCTAGCAAAGAGATCCACGAAATACAGATGTAACTCTGTGAGTGGAAGTCACACATCACAGAGCAGTTTCTCAGAAAGCTTCTTTCCAGATTTCATCTGAGGACATTTCCTTTTTCACCATAGGCCTCTAGGGGCTTCCAAATATCACTGTGCCAATTCCACAAGAACTGTCTTAGCGAAAGGCTTCTTGAGGGGAAAGCTGTAACTCTGTGAGATGATTTCACAGAACACAAAGAAGTTTCTCAGAAAGATTCTTTCTCTTTGTTATCGGAGGATATTTCCTTTGGCCCTATAGTCTTCAAAGGGATCCGAAATATCAGTTCTCAGATTCCACAGAAATGAGGCTAGCAAGGAGATCTACGAAACACAGATGCAACTCGGTGAGATGAATTCACAGAATACTAAGCAGTTTCTCAGAAAGCTTCTTTCCAGATTTCATCTGAGGATATTTCCTTTTTCACCATAGCCCTCATTGGGCTTCCAAATATCACGTTGCCAATTCCACAAGAACTGTCTTAGCGAAAGGCTTCTTGAGGGGAAAGCTGTAATTCTGTGAGATGATTTCACAGAACACAAAGAAGTTTCTCAGAAAGATTCTTTCTCTTTGTTATCGGAGGATATTTCCTTTGGCCCAATAGTCTTCAAAGGGATCCGAAATACCAGTTCTCAGATTCCACAGAAATGAGGCTAGCAAGGAGATCTACGAAACACAGATGCAACTCTGTGAGATGAATTCACAGAACTCTAAGCAGTTTCTCAGAAAGCTTCTTTCCAGATTTCATCTGAGGATATTTCCTTTTTCACCATAGCCCTCAATGGGCTTCCAAATATCACGTTGCCAATTCCACAAGAACTGTCTTAGCGAAAGGCTTCTTCAGGGGAAAGCTGTAACTGTGTGAGATGATTTCACAGAACACAAAGAAGTTTCTCAGAAAGCTTCTTTCTCTTTGTTATCGGAGGATATTTCCTTTGGCCCTATAGTCTTCAAAGGGATCCGAAATATCTGTTCTCAGATTCCACAGAAATAAGGCTAGCAAAGAGATCTACGAAACACAGATGTAACTCTGTGAGATGAATTCACAGAACACTAAGCAGTTTCTCAGAAAGCTTCTTTCCAGATTTCATCTGAGGATATTTCCTTTTTCACCATAGCCCTCTATGGGCTTCCAAATATCACTTTCCAATTCCACAAGAACTTTCTTAGCGAAAGGCTTCTTGAGGGGAAAGCTGTAACTCTCTGAGATGATTTCACAGAACACAAAGAAGTTTCTCAGAAAGCTTCTTTCTCTTTGTTATCGGAGGATATTTCCTGTGGCCCTATAGTCTTCAAAGGGATCCGAAATATCTGTTTTAAGATTCCACAGAAATAAGGGTAGCAAGGAGATCCACGAAATACAGATGTAACTCTGTGAGTGGAAGTCACATATCACAGAGCAGTTTCTCAGAAAGCTTCTTTCCAGATTTCATCTGAGGATATTTCCTTTTTCACCATAGCCCTCTAGGGGCTTCCAATTATCACTTTTCCAATTCCACAAGAACTGTCTTAGCTAAAGGCTTCTTGAGGGGAAAGCTGTAACTGTGTGAGATGATTTCACAGAACACGAAGAAGTTTCTCAGAAAGCTTCTTTCTCTTTGTTATCGGAGGATATTTCCTTTGGGCCTATAGTCTTCAAAGGGATCCGAAATATCTGTTCTAAGATTCCACAGAAATAAGGTTAGCAAAGAGATCCACGAAATACAGATGTAACTCTGTGAGTGGAAGTCACACATCACTGAGCAGTTTCTCAGAAAGCTTCTTTCCAGATTTCATCTGAGGATATTTCCTTTTTCACAATAGCCCTCTAGGGGCTTCCAAATATCACTTTTCCAATTCCACAAGAACTGTCTTAGCTAAAGGCTTCTTGAGGGGAAAGCTGTAACTGTGTGAGATGATTTCCCAGAACACAAAGAAGTTTCTCAGAAAGCTTCTTTCTCTTTGTTATAGGAGGATATTTCCTGTGGCCCTATAGTCTTCAAAGGGATCCGAAATATCTGTTCTCAGATTCCACAGAAATAAGGCTAGCAAAGAGATCTACGAAACACAGATGTAACTCTGTGAGATGAATTCACAGAACACTAAGCAGTTTCTCAGAAAGCTTCTTTCCAGATTTCATCTGAGGATATTTCCTTTTTCAACAAAGCCCTCTATGGGCTTCCAAATATCACTTTGCCAATTCCACAAGAACTGTCTTAGCGCAAGGCTTCTTGAGTGGAAAGCTGTAACTCTCTGAGATGATTTCACAGAACACAAAGAAGTTTCTCAGAAAGCTTCTTTCTCTTTGTTATCGGAGGATATTTCCTTTGGCCCTATAGTCTTCAAAGGGATCCGAAATATATTTTATCAGATTCCACAGAAATAAGGCTAGCAAAGAGATCCACGAAATACAGATGTAACTCTGTGAGTGGAAGTCACACATCACTGAGCAGTTTCTCAGAAAGCTACTTTCCAGATTTCATCTGTGGATATTTCCTTTTTCACCATAGCCCTCTAGGGGCTTCCAAATATCACTTTTCCAATTCCACAAGAACTGTCTTAGCGAAAGGCTTCTTGAGGGGAAAGCTGTAACTCTGTGAGATGATTTCACAGAACACAAAGAAGTTTCTCAGAAAGCTTCTTTCTCTTTGTTATCGGAGGATACTTCCTGTGGCCCTATAGTCTTCAAAGGGATCCGAAATATCTGTTCTCAGATTCCACAGAAATAAGGCTAGCAAAGAGATATACAAAACACAGATGTAACTCTGTGAGATGAATTCACAGAACACTAAGCAGTTTCTCCGAAAGATTCTTTCCAGATTTCAACTGAGGATATTTCCTTTTTCACCATAGCCCTCTATGGGCTTCCAAATATCACTTTGCCAATTCCACAAGAACTGTCTTAGCGAAAGGCTTCTTGAGGGGAACGCTGTAACTCTGTGAGATGATTTCACAGAAAACAAAGCAGTTTCTCAGAAAGCTTCTTTCTCTTTGTTATCGGAGGATATTTCCTTTGGCCCTATAGTCTTCAAAGGGATCCGAAATATCTGTTCTCAGATTCAACAGAAAGAAGTCTAGCAAAGAAATCCACGAAATACAGATGTAACTCCGTGAGTGGAAGACACACATCACAGAGCAGTTTCTCAGAAAGCTTCTTTCCAGATTTCATCTGAGGACATTTCCTTTTTCACCATAGGCCTCTAGGGGTTTCCAAATATCACTTTTCCAATTCCACAAGAACTGTCTTAGCGAAAGGCTTCTTGAGGGGAAAGCTGTAACTCTGTGAGATGATTTCACAGAACACAAAGTAGTTTCTCAGAAAGCTTCTTTCTCTTTGTTATCGGAGGATATTTCCTTTGGCCCTATAGTCTTCAAAGGGATCCGAAATATCTGTTCTCAGATTCCACAGAAATGAGGCTAGCAAGGAGATCTAGGAAACACAGATGCAACTCTGTGAGATGAATTCACAGAATACTAAGCAGTTTCTCAGAAAGCTTCCTTCCAGATTTCATCTGAGGATATTTCCTTTTTCACCATAGCCCTCAATGGGCTTCCAAATATCACGTTGCCAATTCCACAAGAACTGTCTTAGCGAACGGCTTCTTGAGGGGAAAGCTGTAATTTTGTGAGATGATTTCACAGAACACAAAGAAGTTTCTCAGAAAGCTTCTTTCTCTTTGTTATCGGAGGATATTTCCTTTGGCCCTATAGTCTTCAAAGGGATCCGAAATATCTGTTCTCAGATTCCACAGAAATAAGGCTAGCAAAGAGATCTACGAAACACAGATGTAACTCTGTGAGATGAATTCACAGAACTCTAAGCAGTTTCTCAGAAAGCTTCTTTCCAGATTTCATCTGAGGATATTTCCTTTTCACCAGAGCCCTCTAAGGGCTTCCAAATATCACTTTGCCAATTCCACAAGAACTGTCTTAGCGAAAGGCTTCTTGAGGGGAAAGCTGTAACTCTCTGAGATGATTTCACAGAACACAAAGAAGTTTCTCAGAAAGCTTCTTTCTCTTTGTTATCGTAGGATATTTCCGTTGGGCCTATAGTCTTCAAAGGGATCCGAAATATCTCTTCTAAGATTCCACAGAAATAAGGGTAGCAAAGAGATCCACGAAATACAGATGTAACTCTGTGAGTGGAAGTCACACATCACAGAGCAGTTTCTCAGAAAGCTTCTTTCCAGATTTCATCTGAGGATATTTCCTTTTTCACCATAGCCCTCTAGGGGCTTCCAATTATCACTTTTCCAATTCCACAAGAACTGTCTTAGCTAAAGGCTTCTTGAGGGGAAAGCTGTAACTGTGTGAGATGGTTTCACAGAACACGAAGAAGTTTCTCAGAAAGCTTCTTTCTCTTTGTTATCGGAGGATATTTCCTGAGGCCCTATAGTCTTCAAAGGGATCCGAAATATCTGTTCTCAGATTCCACAGAAATACGTCTACCAAAGAGATCTACGAAACACCGATGTAACTCTGTGAGATGAATTCACAGAACACTAAGCAGTTTCTCAGAAAGCTTCTTTCCAGATTTCCTCTGAGGATATTTCCTATTTCACCATAGCCCTCTATGGGCTTCCACATATGACTTTGCCAATTCCACAAGAACTGTCTTAGCGAAAGGCTTCTTGAGGGGAAAGCTGTAACTCCGTGAGATGATTTCACAGATCACAAAGAAGTTTCTCACAAAGCTTCTTTCTCTTTGTTATCGGAGGATATTTCCTTTGGCCCTATAGTCTTCAAAGGGATCCGAAATATCTGCTCTCACATTCCACAGAAAGAAGGCTAGCAAAGAGATCCACGAAATACAGATGTAACTCTGTGAGTGGAAGTCACACATCACAGAGCAGTTTCTCAGAAAGCTTCTTTCCAGATTTCATCTGAGGATATTTCCTTTTTCACCATAGCCCTCTATGGGCTTCCAAATATCACTTTCCAATTCCACAAGAACTTTCTTAGCGAAAGGATTCTTGAGGGGAAAGCTGTAACTCTTTGAGATGATTTCACAGAACACAAAGAAGTTTCTCAGAAAGTTTCTTTCTCTTTGTTATCGGAGGATATTTCCTTTGGCCCTATAGTCTTCAAAGGGATCTGAAATATCTGTTCTCAGATTCCACAGAAATAAGGCTAGCAAAGAGATCTACGAAGCACAGATGTAACTCTTTGAGATGAATTCAAAGAACACTAAGCAGTTTCTCAGAAAGCTTCTTTCTAGATTTCATCTGAGGATGTTTCCTTTTTCACCATAGCCCCCTATGGGCTTCCAAATATCTCTTTGCCAATTCCACAAGAACTGTCTTAGCGAAAGGCCTCTTGAGGGGAAAGCTGTAACTCTGTGAGATGATTTCACAGAACACAAAGAAGTTTCTCAGAAAGCTTCTTTCTCTTTGTTATCGGAGGATATTTCCTTTGGCCCTATAGTCTTCAAAGGATCCGAAATATCTGTTCTCAGATTCCACAGAAAGAATGCTAGCAAAGAGATCCAGGAAATACATATGTAATTCTGTGAGTGGAAGTGACACATCACAGAGCAGTTTCTCAGAAAGCTTCTTTCCAGATTTCATCTGAGGACATTTCCTTTTTCACCATAGGCCTCTAGGGGTTTCCAAATATCACTTTTCCAATTCCACAAGAACTGTCTTAGCGAAAGGCTTCTTGAGGGGAAAGCTGTAACTCTGTGAGATGATTTCACAGAACACAAAGAAGTTTCTCAGAAAGATTCTTTCTCTTTGTTATCGGAGGATATTTCCTTTGGCCCTATAGTCTTCAAAGGGATCCGAAATATCTGTTCTCAGATTCCACAGAAATAAGGCTAGCAAAGAGATCCACGAAATACAGATGTAACTCTGTGAGTGGAAGTCACACATCACTGAGCAGTTTCTCAGAAAGCTTCTTTCCAGATTTCATCTGAGGATATTTCCTTTTTCACCATAGCCCTCTAGGGGCTTCCAAATATCACTTTTCCAATTCCACAAGAACTGTCTTAGCGAAAGGCTTCTTGAGGGGAAAGCTGTAACTCTGTGAGATGATTTCACAGAACACAAAGAAGTTTCTCAGAAAGCTTCTTTCTCTTTGTTATCGGAGGATATTTCCTGTGGCCCTATAGTCTTCAAAGGGATCCGAAATATCTGTTCTCAGATTCCACTGAAAGACGTCTACCAAAGAGATCTACGAAACACCGATGTAACTCTGTGAGATGAATTCACAGAACACTAAGCAGTTTCACAGAAAGCTTCTTTCCAGTTTTCAACTGAGGATATTTCCTTTTTCACCATAGACCTCTATGGGCTTCCAAATATGACTTTGCCAATTCCACAAGAACTGTCTTAGCGAAAGGCTTCTTGAGGGGAAAGCTGTAACTCTGTGAGATGATTTCACAGAAAAAAAGCAGTTTCTCAGAAAGCTTCTTTCTCTTTGTTATCGGAGGATATTTCCTTTGGCCCTATAGTCTTCAAAGGGATCCGAAATATCTGTTCTCAGATTCCACAGAAAGAAGGCTAGCAAAGAGATCCACGAAATACAGATGTAACTCTGTGAGTGGAAGTCACACATCACAGAGCAGTTTCTCAGAAAGCTTCTTTCCAGATTTCATCTGAGGACATTTCCTTTTTCACCATAGGCCTCTAGGGGCTTCCAAATATCACTGTGCCAATTCCACAAGAACTGTCTTAGCGAAAGGCTTCTTGAGGGGAAAGCTGTAACTCTGTGAGATGATTTCAGAGAACACAAAGAAGTTTCTCAGAAAGATTCTTTCTCTTTGTTATCGGAGGATATTTCCTTTGGCCCTATAGTCTTCAAAGGGATCCGAAATATCAGTTCTCAGATTCCACAGAAATGAGGCTAGCAAGGAGATCTACGAAACACAGATGCAACTCTGTGAGATGAATTCAGAGAATACTAAGCAGTTTCTCAGAAAGCTTCTTTCCAGATTTCATCTGAGGATATTTCCTTTTTCACCATAGCCCTCAATGGGCTTCCAAATATCACGTTGCCAATTCCACAAGAACTGTCTTAGCGAAAGGCTTCTTGAGGGGAAAGCTGTAATTCTGTGAGATGATTTCACAGAACACAAAGAAGTTTCTCAGAAAGATTCTTTCTCTTTGTTATCGGAGGATATTTCCTTTGGCCCTATAGTCTTCAAAGGGATCCGAAATATCAGTTCTCAGATTCCACAGAAATGAGGCTAGCAAGGAGATCTACGAAACACAGATGCAACTCTGTGAGATGAATTCACAGAACTCTAAGCAGTTTCTCAGAAAGCTTCTTTCCAGATTTCATCTGAGGATATTTCCTTTTTCACCATAGCCCTCAATGGGCTTCCAAATATCACGTTGCCAATTCCACAAGAACTGTCTTAGCGAAAGGCTTCTTCAGGGGAAAGCTGTAACTGTGTGAGATGATTTCACAGAACACAAAGAAGTTTCTCAGAAAGCTTCTTTCTCTTTGTTATCGGAGGATATTTCCTTTGGCCCTATAGTCTTCAAAGGGATCCGAAATATCTGTTCTCAGATTCCACAGAAATAAGGCTAGCAAAGAGATCTACGAAACACAGATGTAACTCTGTGAGATGAATTCACAGAACACTAAGCAGTTTCTCAGAAAGCTTCTTTCCAGATTTCATCTGAGGATATTTCCTTTTTCACCATAGCCCTCTATGGGCTTCCAAATATCACTTTCCAATTCCACAAGAAGTTTCTTAGCGAAAGGCTTCTTGAGGGGAAAGCTGTAACTCTCTGAGATGATTTCACAGAACACAAAGAAGTTTCTCAGAAAGCTTCTTTCTCTTTGTTATCGGAGGATATTTCCTGTGGCCCTATAGTCTTCAAAGGGATCCGAAATATCTGTTTTAAGATTCCACAGAAATAAGGGTAGCAAGGAGATCCACGAAATACAGATGTAACTCTGTGAGTGGAAGTCACACATCACAGAGCAGTTTCTCAGAAAGCTTCTTTCCAGATTTCATCTGAGGATATTTCCTTTTTCACCATAGCCCTCTAGGGGCTTCCAATTATCACTTTTCCAATTCCACAAGAACTGTCTTAGCTAAAGGCTTCTTGAGGGGAAAGCTGTAACTGTGTGAGATGATTTCACAGAACACGAAGAAGTTTCTCAGAAAGCTTCTTTCTCTTTGTTATCGGAGGATATTTCCTGTGGCCCTATAGTCTTCAAAGGGATCCGAAATATCTGTTCTCAGATTCCACAGAAATACGTCTACCAAAGAGATCTACGAAACACCGATGTAACTCTGTGAGATGAATTCACAGAACACTAAGCAGTTTCTCAGAAAGCTTCTTTCCAGATTTCCTCTGAGGATATTTCCTTTTTCACCATAGCCCTCTATTGGCTTCCAAATATGACTTTGCCAATTCCACAAGAACTGTCTTAGCGAAAGGCTTCTTGAGGGGAAAGCTGCAACTCCGTGAGATGATTTCACAGAACACAAAGAAGTTTCTCACAAAGCTTCTTTCTCTTTGTTATCGGAGGATATTTCCTTTGGCCCTATAGTCTTCAAAGGGATCCGAAATATCTGCTCTCACATTCCACAGAAAGAAGGCTAGCAAAGAGATCCACGAAATACAGATGTAACTCTGTGAGTGGAAGTCACACATCACAGAGCAGTTTCTCATTAAGCTTCTTTCCAGATTTCATCTGAGGATATTTCCTTTTTCACCATAGCCCTCTATGGGCTTCCAAATATCACTTTCCAATTCCACAAGAACTTTCTTAGCGAAAGGCTTCTTGAGGGGAAAGCTGTAACTCTTTGAGATGATTTCACAGAACACAAAGAAGTTTCTCAGAAAGTTTCTTTCTCTTTGTTATCGGAGGATATTTCCTTTGGCCCTATAGTCTTCAAAGGGATCTGAAATATCTGTTCTCAGATTCCACAGAAATAAGGCTAGCAAAGAGATCTACGAAACACAGATGTATCTCTGTGAGATGAATTCAAAGAACACTAAGCAGTTTCTCAGAAAGCTTCTTTCTAGATTTCATCTGAGGATGTTTCCTTTTTCACCATAGCCCCCTATGGGCTTCGAAATATCACTTTGCCAATTCCACAAGAACTGTCTTAGCGAAAGGCTTCTTGAGGGGAAAGCTGTAACTCTGTGAGATGATTTCACAGAACACAAAAAAGTTTCTCAGAAAGCTTCTTTCTCTTTGTTATCGGAGGATATTTCCTTTGGCCCTATAGTCTTCAAAGGATCCGAAATATCTGTTCTCAGATTCCACAGAAAGAAGGCTAGCAAAGAGATCCACGAAATACATATGTAACTCTGTGAGTGGAAGTGACACATCACAGAGCAGTTTCTCAGAAAGCTTCTTTCCAGATTTCATCTGAGGATATTTCCTTTTTCACCATAGCCCTCTATGGGCTTCCAAATATCACTTTGCCAATTCCACAAGAACTGTCTTAGCGAAAGGCTTCTTCAGGGGAAAGCTGTAACTCTGTGAGATGATTTCACTGAACACAAAGAAGTTTCTCAGAAAGCTTCTTTCTCTTTGTTATCGGAGGATATTTCCTTTGTGCCTATAGTCTTCAAAGGGATCCGAAATATCTGTTCTAAGATTCCACAGAAATAAGGTTAGCAAAGAGATCCACGAAATACAGATGTAACTCTGTGAGTGGAAGTCACACATCAATGAGCAGTTTCTCAGAAAGCTTCTTTCCAGATTTCATCTGAGGATATTTCCTTTTTCACCATAGCCCTCTAGGGGCTTCCAAATATCACTTTTCCAATTCCACAAGAACTGTCTTAGCTAAAGGCTTCTTGAGGGGAAAGCTGTAACTGTGTGAGATGATTTCACAGAACACAAAGAAGTTTCTCAGAAAGCTTCTTTCTCTTTGTTATAGGAGGATATTTCCTGTGGCCCTATAGTCTTCAAAGGGATCCGAAATATCTGTTCTCAGATTCCACAGAAATAAGGCTAGCAAAGAGATCTACGAAACACAGATGTAACTCTGTGAGATGAATTCACAGAACACTAAGCAGTTTCTCAGAAAGCTTCTTTCCAGATTTCATCTGAGGATATTTCCTTTTTCAACATAGCCCTCTATGGGCTTCCAAATATCACTTTGCTAATTCCACAAGAACTGTCTTAGCGAAAGCCTTCTTGAGAGGAAAGCTGTAACTCTGTGAGATGATTTCACAGAACACAAAGAAGTTCCTCAGAAAGCTTCTTTCTCTTTATTATCGGGGGATATTTCCTGTGGCCCTATAGTCTTCAAAGGGATCCGAAATATCTGTTCTCAGATTCCACAGAAATAAGGATAGCAAAGAGATCTACGAAACACAGATGTAACTCTGTGAGATGAATTCACAGAACACTAAGCAGTTTCTCAGAAAGCTTCTTTCCAGATTTCATCTGAGGATATTTCCTTTTCACCATAGCCCTCTATGGGCTTCCAAATATCACTTTGCCAATTCCACAAGAACTGTCTTAGCGAAAGGCTTCTTGAGGGGAAAGCTGTAACTCTGTGAGATGATTTCACAGAACACAAAGAAGTTTCTCAGAAAGCTTCTTTCTCTTTGTTATCGGAGGATATTTCCTTTGGCCCTATAGTCTTCAAAGGGATCCGAAATATCTGTTCTCAGATTCCACAGAAATAAGGCTAGCAAAGAGATCTACGAAACACAGATGTAACTCTGTGAGATGAATTCACAGAACACTAAGCAGTTTCTCAGAAGCTTCTTTCCAGATTTCATCTGAGGATATTTCCTTTTTCACCATAGCCCTCTATGGGCTTCCAAATATGACTTTGGCAATTCCACAAGAACTGTCTTAGCGAAAGGCTTCTTGAGGGGAAAGCTGTAACTCTGTGAGATGATTTCACAGAAAACAATGCAGTTTCTCAGAAAGCTTCTTTCTCTTTGTTATCGGAGGATATTTCCTTTGGCCGTATATTCTTCAAAGGGGTCCGAAATATCTGTTCTCAGATTCCACAGAAAGAAGGCTAGCAAAGAGATCCACGAAATACAGATGTAACTCTGTGAGTGGAAGTCACACATCACAGAGCAGTTTCTCAGAAAGCTTCTTTCCAGATTTCATCTGAGGATATTTCCTTTTTCACCATAGCCCTCTAGGGGCTTCCAAATATCACTTTGCCAATTCCACAAGAACTGTCTTAGCGAAAGGCTTCTTGAGGGGAGAGCTGTAACTCTGTGAGATGATTTCACAGAACACAAAGAAGATTCTCAGAAAGTTTCTTTCTCTTTATTATCGGAGGATATTTCCTTTGGCCCTATAGTCTTCAATGGGATCTGAAATATCTGTTCTCAGATTCCACAGAAAAAAGGCTAGCAAAGAGATCTACGAAACACAGATGTAACTCTGTGAGATGAATTCACAGAACACTAAGCAGTTTCTCAGAAAGCTTCTTTCTAGATTTCATCTGAGGATGTTTCCTTTTTCACCATAGCCCCCTATGGGCTTCCAAATATCACTTTGCCAATTCCACAAGAACTGTATTAGCGAAAGGCTTCTTGAGGGGAAAGCTGTAACTCTGTGAGATGATTTCACAGAACACAAAGAAGTTTCTCAGAAAGCTTCTTTCTCTTTGTTATCGGAGATTATTTCCCTTGGCCCTATAATCTTCAAAGGGATCCGAAATATCTGTTCTCAGATTCCACAGAAAGAATGCTAGCAAAAAGATCCACGAAATACAGATGTAACTCTGTGAGTGGAAGTGACACATCACAGAGCAGTTTCTCAGAAAGATTCTTTCCAGATTTCATCTGAGGATAATTCCTTTTTCACCATAGTCCTCTATGGGCTTCCAAATATCACGTTGCCAATTCCACAAGAACTGTCTTAGCGAAAGGCTTCTTGAGGGGAAAGCTGTAACTCTCTAAGATGATTTCACAGAACACAAAGAAGTTTCTCAGAAAGCTTCTTTCTCTTTTTTATCGGAGGATATTTCCTTTGGCCCTATAGTCTTCAAAGGGATCCGAAATATCTGTTCTCAGATTCCACAGAAATAAGGCTAGCAAAGAGATCTACGAAACGCAGATGTAACTCTGTGAGATGAATTCACAGAACACTAAGCAGTTTCTCAGAAAGCTTCTTTCCAGATTTCATCTGAGGATATTTCCTTTTTCACCATAGCCCTCTAAGGGCTTCCAAATATCACTTTGCCAATTCCACAAGAACTGTCTTAGCGAAAGGCTTCTTGAGTGGAAAGCTGTAACTCTGTGAGATGATTTCACAGAACACAAAGAAGTTTCTCAGAAAGCTTCTTTCTCTTTGTTATCGGAGGATATTTCCTTTGGCCCTATAGTCTTCAAAGGGATCCGAAATATATTTTATCAGATTCCACAGAAATAAGGCTAGCAAAGAGATCCACGAAATACAGATGTTACTCTGTGAGTGGAAGTCACACATCACTGAGCAGTTTCTCAGAAAGCTTCTTTCCAGATTTCATCTGAGGATATTTCCTTTTTCACCATAGCCCTCTAGGGGCTTCCAAATATCACTTTTCCAATTCCACAAGAACTGTCTTAGCGAAAGGCTTCTTGAGGGGAAAGCTGTAACTCTGTGAGATGATTTCACAGAACACAAAGAAGTTTCTCAGAAAGCTTCTTTCTCTTTGTTATCGGAGGATATTTCCTGTGGCCCTATAGTCTTCAAAGGGATCCGAAATATCTGTTCTCAGATTCCTCAGAAATAAGGCTAGCAAAGAGATCTACAAAACACAGATGTAACTCTGTGAGATGAATTCACAGAACACTAAGCAGTTTCTCAGAAAGCTTCTTTCCAGATTTCATCTGAGGATATTTCCTTTTTCAACATAGCCCTCTATGGGCTTCCAAATATGACTTTGCCAATTCCACAAGAACTGTCTTAGCGAAAGGCTTCTTGAGGGGAAAGCTGTAACTCTGAGAGATGATTTCACAGAAAACAAAGCAGTTTCTCAGAAAGCTTCTTTCTCTTTGTTATCGGAGGATATTTCCTTTGGCCCTATAGTCTTCAAAGGGATCCGAAATATCTGTTCTCAGATTCCACAGAAAGAAGGCTAGCAAAGAAATCCACGAAATACAGATGTAACTCTGTGAGTGGAAGTCACACATCACAGAGCAGTTTCTCAGAAAGCTTCTTTCCAGATTTCATCTGAGGACATTTCCTTTTTCACCATAGGCCTCTAGGGGCTTCCAAATATCACTTTTCCAATTCCACAAGAACTGTCTTAGCGAAAGGCTTCTTGAGGGGAAAGCTGTAACTCTGTGAGATGATTTCACAGAACACAAAGAAGTTTCTCAGAAAGATTCTTTCTCTTTGTTATCGGAGGATATTTCCTTTGGCCCTATAGTCTTCAAAGGGATCCGAAATATCTGTTCTCAGATTCCACAGAAATGAGGCTAGCAAGGAGGTCTACGAAACACAGATGCAACTCTGTGAGATGAATTCACAGAATACTAAGCAGTTTCTCAGAAAGCTTCTTTCCAGATTTCATCTGAGGATATTTCCGTTTTCACCATAGCCCTCAATGGGCTTCCAAATATCACGTTGCCAATTCCACAAGAACTGTCTTAGCGAAAGGCTTCTTGAGGGGAAAGCTGTAATTCTGTGAGATGATTTCACAGAACACAAAGAAGTTTCTCAGAAAGCTTCTTTCTCTTTGTTATCGGAGGATATTTCCTTTGGCCCTATAGTCTTCAAAGGGATCCGAAATATCTGTTCTCAGATTCCACAGAAAGAAGGCCAGCAAAGAGATCCACGAAATACAGATGTAACTCTGTGAGATGAATTCACAGAACACTAAGCAGTTTCTCAGAAAGCTTCTTTCCAGATTTCATCTGAGGATATTTCCTTTTCACCATAGCCCTCTATGGGCTTCCAAATATCACTTTGCCAATTCCACAAGAACTGTCTTAGCGAAAGGCTTCTTGAGGGGAAAGCTGTAACTCTGTGAGATGATTTCACAGAACACAAAGAAGTTTCTCAGAAAGTTTCTTTCTCTTTGTTATCGGAGGATATTTCCTTTGGCCCTATAGTATTCAAAGGGATCCGAAATATCTGTTCTCAGATTCCACAGAAATAAGGCTAGCAAAGAGATCTACGAAACACAGATGTAACTCTGTGAGATGAATTCACTGAACACTAAGCAGTTTCTCAGAAGCTTCTTTCCAGATTTCATCTGAGGATATATCCTTTTTCACCATAGCCCTCTATGGGCTTCCAAATATCACTTTGCCAATTCCACAAGAACTGTCTTAGCGAAAGGTTTCTTGAGGGGAAAGCTGTAACTCTGTGAGATGATTTCACAGAACACAAAGAAGTTTCTCAGAAAGCTTCTTTCTCTTTGTTAACGGAGATTATTTCCCTTGGCCCTATAATCTTCAAAGGGATCCGAAATATCTGTTCTCAGATTCCACAGAAAGAAGGCTAGCAAAAAGATCCACGAAATACAGATGTAACTCTGTGAGTGGAAGTGACACATCACAGAGCAGTTTCTCAGAAAGCTTCTTTCCAGATTTAATCTGAGGATATTTCCTTTTTCACCATAGTCCTCTATGGGCTTCCAAATATCACGTTACCAATTCCACAAGAACTGTCTTAGCGAAAGGCTTCTTGAGGGGAAAGCTGTAACTCTCTAAGATGATTTCACAGAACACAAAGAAGTTTCTCAGAAAGCTTCTTTCTCTTTGTTATCGGAGGATATTTCCTTTGGCCCTATAGTCTTCAAAGGGATCCGAAATATCTGTTCTCAGATTCCACAGAAATAAGGCTAGCAAAGAGATCTACGAAACACAGATGTAACTCTGTGAGATGAATTCACAGAACACTAAGCAGTTTCTCAGAAAGCTTCTTTCCAGATTTCATCTGAGGATATTTCCTTTTTCACCATAGCCCTCTAAGGGCTTCCAAATATCACTTTGCCAATTCCACAAGAACTGTCTTAGCGAAAGGCTTCTTGAGGGGAAAGCTGTAACTCTGTGAGATGATTTCACAGAACACAAAGAAGTTTCTCAGAAAGCTTCTTTCTCTTTGTTATCGGAGGATATTTCCTTTGGCCCTATAGTCTTCAAAGGGATCCGAAATATATTTTATCAGATTCCACAGAAATAAGGCTAGCAAAGAGATCCACGAAATACAGATGTAACTCTGTGAGTGGAAGTCACACATCACTGAGCAGTTTCTCAGAAAGCTTCTTTCCAGATTTCATCTGAGGATATTTCCTTTTTCACCATAGCCCTCTAGGGGCTTCCAAATATCACTTTTCCAATTCCACAAGAACTGTCTTAGCGAAAGGCTTCTTGAGGGTAAAGCTGTAACTCTGTGAGATGATTTCACAGAACACAAAGAAGTTTCTCAGAAAACTTCTTTCTCTTTGTTATCGGAGGATATTTCCTGTGGCCCTATAGTCTTCAAAGGGATCCGAAATATCTGTTCTCAGATTCCACAGAAATAAGGCTAGCAAAGAGATCTACAAAACACAGATGTAACTCTGTGAGATGAATTCACAGAACACTAAGCAGTTTCTCAGAAAGCTTCTTTCCAGATTTCAACTGAGGATACTTCCTTTTTCACCATAGCCCTCTATGGGCTTCCAAATATGACTTTGCCAATTCCACAAGAACTGTCTTAGCGAAAGGCTTCTTGAGGGGAAAGCTGTAACTCTGTGAGATGATTTCACAGAAAACAAAGCAGTTTCTCAAAAGCTTCTTTCTCTTTGTTATCGGAGGATATTTCCTTTGGCCCTATAGTCTTCAAAGGGATCCGAAATATCTGTTCTCAGATTCCACAGAAAGAAGGCTAGCAAAGAAATCCACGAAATACAGATATAACTCTGTGAGTGGAAGTCACACATCACAGAGCAGTTTCTCAGAAAGCTTCTTTCCAGATTTCATCTGAGGACATTTCCTTTTTCACCATAGGCCTCTAGGGGCTTCCAAATATCACTTTTCCAATTCCACAAGAACTGTCTTAGCGAAAGGCTTCTTGAGGGGAAAGCTGTAACTCTGTGAGATGATTTCACAGAACACAAAGAAGTTTCTCAGAAAGCTTCTTTCTCTTTGTTATCGGAGGATATTTCCGTTGGGCCTATAGTATTCAAAGGGATCCGAAATATCTGTTCTAAGATACCACAGAAATAAGGCTAGCAAAGAGATCTACGAAACACAGATGTAACTCTGTGAGATGAATTCACAGAACACTAAGCAGTTTCTCAGAAAGCTTCTTTCCAGATTTCATCTGAGGATATTTCCCTTTTCACCATAGCCCTCAATGGGCTTCCAAATATCACGTTGCCAATTCCACAAGAACTGTCTTAGCGAAAGGCTTCTTGAGGGGAAAGCTGTAACTCTGTGAGATGATTTCACAGAACACAAAGAAGTTTCTCAGAAAGCTTCTTTCTCTTTGTTATAGGAGGATATTTCCTGTGGCCCTATACTCTTCAAAGGGATCCGAAATATCTGTTCTCAGATTCCACAGAAATAAGTCTAGCAAAGAGATCTACGAAACACAGATGTAACTCTGTGAGATGAATTCACAGAACACTATGCAGTTTATCAGAAAGCTTCTTTCTAGATTTCATCTGAGGATGTTTCCTTTTTCACCATAGCCCTCTATGGGCTTCCAAATATGACTTTGCCAATTCCACAAGAACTGTCTTAGCGAAAGGCTTCTTGAGGGGAAAGCTGTAACTCTGTGAGATGATTTCACAGAACACAAAGAAGTTTCTCAGAAAGCTTCTTTCTCTTTGTTATCGGAGGATATTTCCCTTGGCCCTATAATCTTCAAAGGGATCCGAAATATCTATTCTCAGATTCCACAGAAAGAAGGCTAGCAAAAAGATCCACGAAATACAGATGTAACTCTGTGAGTGGAAGTGACACATCACAGAGCAGTTTCTCAGAAAGCTTCTTTCCAGATTTCATCTGAGGATATTTCCTTTTTCACCATAGTCCTCTAGGGGCTTCCAAATATCACGTTGCCAATTCCACAAGAACTGTCTTAGCGAAAGGCTTCTTGAGGGGAAAGCTGTAACTCTGTGAGATGATTTCACAGAACACAAAAAGTTTCCCAGAAAGATTCTTTCTCTTTGTTATCGGAGGATATTTCCTTTGGCCCTATAGTCTTCAAAGGGATCCGAAATATCTGTTCTCAGATTCCACAGAAATGAGGCTAGCAAGGAGGTCTACGAAACACAGATGCAACTCTGTGAGATGAATTCACAGAATACTAAGCAGTTTCTCAGAAAGCTTCTTTCCAGATTTCATCTGAGGATATTTCCTTTTTCACCATAGCCCTCAATGGGCTTCCAAATATCACGTTGCCAATTCCACAAGAACTGTCTTAGCGAAAGGCTTCTTGAGGGGAAAGCTGTAATTCTGTGAGATGATTTCACAGAACACAAAGAAGTTTCTCAGAAAGCTTCTTTCTCTTTGTTATCGGAGGATATTTCCTTTGGCCCTATAGTCTTCAACGGGATCCGAAATATCTGTTCTCAGATTCCACAGAAAGAAGGCTAGCAAGGAGATCCACGAAATACAGATGTAACTCTGTGAGTGGAAGTCACACATCACAGAGCAGTTTCTCAGAAAGCTTCTTTCCAGATTTCATCTGAGGACATTTCCTTTTTCACCATAGCCCTCTATGGGCTTCCAAATATCACTTTGCCAATTCCACAAGAACTGTCTTAGCGAAAGGCTTTTTGAGGGGAAAGCTGTAACTCTGTGAGATGATTTCACAGAACACAAAGAAGTTTCTCAGAAAGCTTCTTTCTCTTTGTTATCGGAGGATATTTCCTGTGGCCCTATAGTCTTCAAAGGGATCCGAAATATCTGTTCTCAGATTCCACAGAAATGAGGCTAGCAAGGAGATCTACGAAACACAGATGCAACTCTGTGAGATGAATTCACAGAATACTAAGCAGTTTCTCAGAAAGCTTCTTTCCAGATTTCATCTGAGGATATTTCCTTTTTCGCCATAGCCCTCAATGGGCTTCCAAATATCACGTTGCCAATTCCACATGAACTGACTTAGCGAAAGGCTTCTTGAGGGGAAAGCTGTAATTCTGTGAGATGATTTCACAGAACACAAAGAAGTTTCTCAGAAAGCTTCTTTCTCTTTGTTATCGGAGGATATTTCCTTTGGCCCTATAGTCTTCAAAGGGATCCGAAATATCTGTTCTCAGATTCCACAGAAATAAGTCTAGCAAAGAGATCTTCGAAACACAGTTGCAACTCTGTGAGATGAATTCACAGAACACTAAGCAGTTTCTCAGAAAGCTTCTTTCCAGATTTCATCTGAGGATATTTCCTTTTTCACAATAGCCCTCAATGGGCTTCCAAATATCACGTTGCCAATTCCACAAGAACTGTCTTAGCGAAAGGCTTCTTCAGGGGAAAGCTGTAACTGTGTGAGATGATTTCACAGAACACAAAGAAGTTTCTCAGAAAGTTTCTTTCTCTTTGTTATCGGAGGATATTTCCTTTGGCCCTATAGTCCTCAATGGGATCCGAAATATCTGTTCTCAGATTCCACAGAAATAAGGCTAGCAAAGAGATCTACGAAACACAGATGTAACTCTGTGAGATGAATTCACAGAACACTAAGCAGTTTCTCAGAAAGCTTCTTTCCAGATTTCATCTGATGATATTTCCTTTTCACCATAGCCCTCTAAGGGCTTCCAAATATCACTTTGCCAATTCCACAAAAACTGTCTTAGCGAAAGGCTTCTTGAGGGGAAAGCTGTAACTCTCTGAGATGATTTCACAGAACACAAAGAAGTTTCTCAGAAAGCTTCTTTCTCTTTGTTATCGGAGGATATTTCCGTTGGGCCTATAGTCTTCAAAGGGATCCGAAATATCTGTTCTAAGATTCCACAGAAATAAGGCTAGCAAAGAGATCCACGAAATACAGATGTAACTCTGTGAGTGGAAGTCACACATCACAGAGCAGTTTCTCAGAAAGCTTCTTTCCAGATTTCATCTGAGGATATTTCCTTTTTCACCATAGGCTCTAGGGGTTTCCAATTATCACTTTTCCAATTCCACAAGAACTGTCTTAGCTAAAGGCTTCTTGAGGGGAAAGCTGTAACTGTGTGAGATGATTTCACAGAACACAAAGAAGTTTCTCAGAAAGCTTCTTTCTCTTTGTTATCGGAGGATATTTCCTTTTGCCCTATAGTCTTCAAAGGGATCCGAAATATCTGTTCTCAGATTCCACAGAAATACGTCTACCAAAGAGATCTACGAAACACCGATGTAACTCTGTGAGATGAATTCACAGAACACTAAGCAGTTTCTCAGAAAGCTTCTTTCCAGATTTCATCTGAGGATATTTCCTTTTTCACCATAGCCCTCTATTGGCTTCCAAATATCACTTTGCCAATTCCACAAGAACTTTCTTAGCGAAAGGCTTCTTGAGGGGAAAGCTGTAACTCTTTGAGATGATTTCACAGAACACAAGGAAGTTTCTCAGAAAGTTTCTTTCTCTTTGTTATCGGAGGATATTTCCTTTGGCCCTATAGTCTTCAAAGGGATCTGAAATATCTGTTCTCAGATTCCACAGAAATAAGGCTAGCAAAGAGATCTACGAAACACAGATGTAATTCTGTGAGATGAATTCACAGAACACTAAGCAGTTTCTCAGAAAGCTTCTTTCTAGATTTCATCTGAGGATGTTTCCTTTTTCACCATAGCCCCCTATGGGCTTCCAAATATCACTTTGCCAATTCCACAAGAACTGTCTTAGCGAAAGGCTTATTGAGGAGAAAGCTGTAACTCTGTGAGATGATTTCACAGAACACAAAGAAGTTTCTCAGAAAGCTTCTTTCTCTTTGTTATCGGAGGATATTTCCTTTGGCCCTATAGTCTTCAAAGGGATCCGAAATATCTGTTCTCAGATTCCACAGAAAGAAGGCTAGCAAAGAGATCCACGAAATACAGATGTAACTCTGTGAGTGGAAGTCACACATCACTGAGCAGTTTCTCAGAAAGCTTCTTTCCAGATTTCATCTGAGGATATTTCCTTTTTCACCATAGCCCTCTAGGGGCTTCCAAATATCACTTTTCCAATTCCACAAGAACTGTCTTAGCGAAAGGCTTCTTGAGGGTAAAGCTGTAACTCTGTGAGATGATTTCACAGAACACAAAGAAGTTTCTCAGAAAACTTCTTTCTCTTTGTTATCGGAGGATATTTCCTGTGGCCCTATAGTCTTCAAAGGGATCCGAAATATCTGTTCTCAGATTCCACAGAAATAAGGCTAGCAAAGAGATCTACAAAACACAGATGTAACTCTGTGAGATGAATTCACAGAACACTAAGCAGTTTCTCAGAAAGCTTCTTTCCAGATTTCAACTGAGGATACTTCCTTTTTCACCATAGCCCTCTATGGGCTTCCAAATATGACTTTGCCAATTCCACAAGAACTGTCTTAGCGAAAGGCTTCTTGAGGGGAAAGCTGTAACTCTGTGAGATGATTTCACAGAAAACAAAGCAGTTTCTCAAAAGCTTCTTTCTCTTTGTTATCGGAGGATATTTCCTTTGGCCCTATAGTCTTCAAAGGGATCCGAAATATCTGTTCTCAGATTCCACAGAAAGAAGGCTAGCAAAGAAATCCACGAAATACAGATATAACTCTGTGAGTGGAAGTCACACATCACAGAGCAGTTTCTCAGAAAGCTTCTTTCCAGATTTCATCTGAGGACATTTCCTTTTTCACCATAGGCCTCTAGGGGCTTCCAAATATCACTTTTCCAATTCCACAAGAACTGTCTTAGCGAAAGGCTTCTTGAGGGGAAAGCTGTAACTCTGTGAGATGATTTCACAGAACACAAAGAAGTTTCTCAGAAAGCTTCTTTCTCTTTGTTATCGGAGGATATTTCCGTTGGGCCTATAGTATTCAAAGGGATCCGAAATATCTGTTCTAAGATACCACAGAAATAAGGCTAGCAAAGAGATCTACGAAACACAGATGTAACTCTGTGAGATGAATTCACAGAACACTAAGCAGTTTCTCAGAAAGCTTCTTTCCAGATTTCATCTGAGGATATTTCCCTTTTCACCATAGCCCTCAATGGGCTTCCAAATATCACGTTGCCAATTCCACAAGAACTGTCTTAGCGAAAGGCTTCTTGAGGGGAAAGCTGTAACTCTGTGAGATGATTTCACAGAACACAAAGAAGTTTCTCAGAAAGCTTCTTTCTCTTTGTTATAGGAGGATATTTCCTGTGGCCCTATACTCTTCAAAGGGATCCGAAATATCTGTTCTCAGATTCCACAGAAATAAGTCTAGCAAAGAGATCTACGAAACACAGATGTAACTCTGTGAGATGAATTCACAGAACACTATGCAGTTTATCAGAAAGCTTCTTTCTAGATTTCATCTGAGGATGTTTCCTTTTTCACCATAGCCCTCTATGGGCTTCCAAATATGACTTTGCCAATTCCACAAGAACTGTCTTAGCGAAAGGCTTCTTGAGGGGAAAGCTGTAACTCTGTGAGATGATTTCACAGAACACAAAGAAGTTTCTCAGAAAGCTTCTTTCTCTTTGTTATCGGAGGATATTTCCCTTGGCCCTATAATCTTCAAAGGGATCCGAAATATCTATTCTCAGATTCCACAGAAAGAAGGCTAGCAAAAAGATCCACGAAATACAGATGTAACTCTGTGAGTGGAAGTGACACATCACAGAGCAGTTTCTCAGAAAGCTTCTTTCCAGATTTCATCTGAGGATATTTCCTTTTTCACCATAGTCCTCTAGGGGCTTCCAAATATCACGTTGCCAATTCCACAAGAACTGTCTTAGCGAAAGGCTTCTTGAGGGGAAAGCTGTAACTCTGTGAGATGATTTCACAGAACACAAAAAGTTTCCCAGAAAGATTCTTTCTCTTTGTTATCGGAGGATATTTCCTTTGGCCCTATAGTCTTCAAAGGGATCCGAAATATCTGTTCTCAGATTCCACAGAAATGAGGCTAGCAAGGAGGTCTACGAAACACAGATGCAACTCTGTGAGATGAATTCACAGAATACTAAGCAGTTTCTCAGAAAGCTTCTTTCCAGATTTCATCTGAGGATATTTCCTTTTTCACCATAGCCCTCAATGGGCTTCCAAATATCACGTTGCCAATTCCACAAGAACTGTCTTAGCGAAAGGCTTCTTGAGGGGAAAGCTGTAATTCTGTGAGATGATTTCACAGAACACAAAGAAGTTTCTCAGAAAGCTTCTTTCTCTTTGTTATCGGAGGATATTTCCTTTGGCCCTATAGTCTTCAACGGGATCCGAAATATCTGTTCTCAGATTCCACAGAAAGAAGGCTAGCAAGGAGATCCACGAAATACAGATGTAACTCTGTGAGTGGAAGTCACACATCAAAGAGCAGTTTCTCAGAAAGCTTCTTTCCAGATTTCATCTGAGGACATTTCCTTTTTCACCATAGCCCTCTATGGGCTTCCAAATATCACTTTGCCAATTCCACAAGAACTGTCTTAGCGAAAGGCTTTTTGAGGGGAAAGCTGTAACTCTGTGAGATGATTTCACAGAACACAAAGAAGTTTCTCAGAAAGCTTCTTTCTCTTTGTTATCGGAGGATATTTCCTGTGGCCCTATAGTCTTCAAAGGGATCCGAAATATCTGTTCTCAGATTCCACAGAAATGAGGCTAGCAAGGAGATCTACGAAACACAGATGCAACTCTGTGAGATGAATTCACAGAATACTAAGCAGTTTCTCAGAAAGCTTCTTTCCAGATTTCATCTGAGGATATTTCCTTTTTCGCCATAGCCCTCAATGGGCTTCCAAATATCACGTTGCCAATTCCACATGAACTGACTTAGCGAAAGGCTTCTTGAGGGGAAAGCTGTAATTCTGTGAGATGATTTCACAGAACACAAAGAAGTTTCTCAGAAAGCTTCTTTCTCTTTGTTATCGGAGGATATTTCCTTTGGCCCTATAGTCTTCAAAGGGATCCGAAATATCTGTTCTCAGATTCCACAGAAATAAGTCTAGCAAAGAGATCTTCGAAACACAGTTGCAACTCTGTGAGATGAATTCACAGAACACTAAGCAGTTTCTCAGAAAGCTTCTTTCCAGATTTCATCTGAGGATATTTCCTTTTTCACAATAGCCCTCAATGGGCTTCCAAATATCACGTTGCCAATTCCACAAGAACTGTCTTAGCGAAAGGCTTCTTCAGGGGAAAGCTGTAACTGTGTGAGATGATTTCACAGAACACAAAGAAGTTTCTCAGAAAGTTTCTTTCTCTTTGTTATCGGAGGATATTTCCTTTGGCCCTATAGTCCTCAATGGGATCCGAAATATCTGTTCTCAGATTCCACAGAAATAAGGCTAGCAAAGAGATCTACGAAACACAGATGTAACTCTGTGAGATGAATTCACAGAACACTAAGCAGTTTCTCAGAAAGCTTCTTTCCAGATTTCATCTGATGATATTTCCTTTTCACCATAGCCCTCTAAGGGCTTCCAAATATCACTTTGCCAATTCCACAAAAACTGTCTTAGCGAAAGGCTTCTTGAGGGGAAAGCTGTAACTCTCTGAGATGATTTCACAGAACACAAAGAAGTTTCTCAGAAAGCTTCTTTCTCTTTGTTATCGGAGGATATTTCCGTTGGGCCTATAGTCTTCAAAGGGATCCGAAATATCTGTTCTAAGATTCCACAGAAATAAGGCTAGCAAAGAGATCCACGAAATACAGATGTAACTCTGTGAGTGGAAGTCACACATCACAGAGCAGTTTCTCAGAAAGCTTCTTTCCAGATTTCATCTGAGGATATTTCCTTTTTCACCATAGGCTCTAGGGGTTTCCAATTATCACTTTTCCAATTCCACAAGAACTGTCTTAGCTAAAGGCTTCTTGAGGGGAAAGCTGTAACTGTGTGAGATGATTTCACAGAACACAAAGAAGTTTCTCAGAAAGCTTCTTTCTCTTTGTTATCGGAGGATATTTCCTTTTGCCCTATAGTCTTCAAAGGGATCCGAAATATCTGTTCTCAGATTCCACAGAAATACGTCTACCAAAGAGATCTACGAAACACCGATGTAACTCTGTGAGATGAATTCACAGAACACTAAGCAGTTTCTCAGAAAGCTTCTTTCCAGATTTCATCTGAGGATATTTCCTTTTTCACCATAGCCCTCTATTGGCTTCCAAATATCACTTTGCCAATTCCACAAGAACTTTCTTAGCGAAAGGCTTCTTGAGGGGAAAGCTGTAACTCTTTGAGATGATTTCACAGAACACAAGGAAGTTTCTCAGAAAGTTTCTTTCTCTTTGTTATCGGAGGATATTTCCTTTGGCCCTATAGTCTTCAAAGGGATCTGAAATATCTGTTCTCAGATTCCACAGAAATAAGGCTAGCAAAGAGATCTACGAAACACAGATGTAATTCTGTGAGATGAATTCACAGAACACTAAGCAGTTTCTCAGAAAGCTTCTTTCTAGATTTCATCTGAGGATGTTTCCTTTTTCACCATAGCCCCCTATGGGCTTCCAAATATCACTTTGCCAATTCCACAAGAACTGTCTTAGCGAAAGGCTTATTGAGGAGAAAGCTGTAACTCTGTGAGATGATTTCACAGAACACAAAGAAGTTTCTCAGAAAGCTTCTTTCTCTTTGTTATCGGAGGATATTTCCTTTGGCCCTATAGTCTTCAAAGGGATCCGAAATATCTGTTCTCAGATTCCACAGAAAGAAGGCTAGCAAAGAGATCCACGAAATACAGATGTAACTCTGTGAGTGGAAGTGACACATCACAGAGCAGTTTCTCAGAAAGCTTCTTTCCAGATTTCATCTGAGGATATTTCCTTTTTCACCATAGCCCTCTATGGGCTTCCAAATATCACTTTGCAAATTCCACAAGAACTTTCTTAGCGAAAGGCTTCTTGAGGGGAAAGCTGTAACTCTGTGAGATGATTTCACAGAACACAAAGAAGTTTCTCAGAAAGCTTCTTTCTCTTTGTTATCGGAGGATATTTCCTGTGGCCCTATAGTCTTCAAAGGGATCCGAAATATCTGTTCTCAGATTCCACAGAAATGAGGCTAGCAAGGAGATCTACGAAACACAGATGCAACTCTGTGAGATGAATTCACAGAATACTAAGCAGTTTCTCAGAAAGCTTCTTTCAAGATTTCATCTGAGGATATTTCCTTTTTCGCCATAGCCCTCAATGGGCTTCCAAATATCACGTTGCCAATTCCACATGAGCTGACTTAGCGAAAGGCTTCTTGAGGGGAAAGCTGTAATTCTGTGAGATGATTTCACAGAACACAAAGAAGTTTCTCAGAAAGCTTCTTTCTCTTTGTTATCGGAGGATATTTCCTTTGGCCCTATAGTCTTCAAAGGGATCCGAAATATCTGTTCTCAGATTCCACAGAAATAAGTCTAGCAAAGAGATCTTCGAAACACAGTTGCAACTCTGTGAGATGAATTCACAGAACACTAAGCAGTTTCTCAGAAAGCTTCTTTCCAGATTTCATCTGAGGATATTTCCTTTTTCACAATAGCCCTCAATGGGCTTCCAAATATCACGTTGCCAATTCCACAAGAACTGTCTTAGCGAAAGGCTTCTTCAGGGGAACGCTGTAACTGTGTGAGATGATTTCACAGAACACAAAGAAGTTTCTCAGAAAGTTTCTTTCTCTTTGTTATCGGAGGATATTTCCTTTGGCCCTATAGTCTTCAAAGGGATCCGAAATATCTGTTCTCAGATTCCACAGAAATAAGGCTAGCAAAGAGATCTACGAAACACAGATGTAACTCTGTGAGATGAATTCACAGAACACTAAGCAGTTTCTCAGAAAGCTTCTTTCCAGATTTCATCTGATGATATTTCCTTTTCACCATAGCCCTCTAAGGGCTTCCAAATATCACTTTGCCAATTCCACAAAAACTGTCTTAGCGAAAGGCTTCTTGAGGGGAAAGCTGTAACTCTCTGTGATGATTTCACAGAACACAAAGAAGTTTCTCAGAAAGCTTCTTTCTCTTTGTTATCGGAGGATATTTCCGTTGGGCCTATAGTCTTCAAAGGGATCCGAAATATCTGTTCTAAGATTCCACAGAAATAAGGCTAGCAAAGAGGTCCACGAAATACAGATGTAACTCTGTGAGTGGAAGTCACACATCACAGAGCAGTTTCTCAGAAAGCTTCTTTCCAGATTTCATCTGAGGATATTTCCTTTTTCACCATAGGCTCTAGGGGTTTCCAATTATCACTTTTCCAATTCCACAAGAACTGTCTTAGCTAAAGGCTTCTTGAGGGGAAAGCTGTAACTGTGTGAGATGATTTCACAGAACACAAAGAAGTTTCTCAGAAAGCTTCTTTCTCTTTGTTATCGGAGGATATTTCCTTTGGCCCTATAGTCTTCAAAGGGATCCGAAATATCTGTTCTCAGATTCCACAGAAATAAGTCTACCAAAGAGATCTACGAAACACCGATGTAACTCTGTGAGATGAATTCACAGAACACTAAGCAGTTTCTCAGAAAGCTTCTTTCCAGATTTCATCTGAGGATATTTCCTTTTTCACCATAGCCCTCTATTGGCTTCCAAATATCACTTTGCCAATTCCACAAGAACTTTCTTAGCGAAACGCTTCTTGAGGGGAAAGCTGTAACTCTTTGAGATGATTTCACAGAACACAAAGAAGTTTCTCAGAAAGTTTCTTTCTCTTTGTTATCGGAGGATATTTCCTTTGGCCCTATAGTCTTCAAAGGGATCTGAAATATCTGTTCTCAGATTCCACAGAAATAAGGCTAGCAAAGAGATCTACGAAACACAGATGTAATTCTGTGAGATGAATTCACAGAACACTAAGCAGTTTCTCAGAAAGCTTCTTTCTAGATTTCATCTGAGGATGTTTCCTTTTTCACCATAGCCCCCTATGGGCTTCCAAATATCACTTTGCCAATTCCACAAGAACTGTCTTAGCGAAAGGCTTCTTGAGGAGAAAGCTGTAACTCTGTGAGATGATTTCACAGAACACAAAGAAGTTTCTCAGAAAGCTTCTTTCTCTTTGTTATCGGAGGATATTTCCTTTGGCCCTATAGTCTTCAAAGGGATCCGAAATATCTGTTCTCAGATTCCACAGAAAGAAGGCTAGCAAAGAGATCCACGAAATACAGATGTAACTCTGTGAGTGGAAGTGACACATCACAGAGCAGTTTCTCAGAAAGCTTCTTTCCAGATTTCATCTGAGGATATTTCCTTTTTCACCATAGCCCTCTATGGGCTTCCAAATATCACTTTGCCAATTCCACAAGAACTTTCTTAGCGAAAGGCTTCTTGAGGGGAAAGCTGTAACTCTGTGAGATGATTTCACAGAACACAAAGAAGTTTCTCAGAAAGCTTCTTTCTCTTTGTTATCGGAGGATATTTCCTTTGGCCCTAGAGTCTTCAAAGGGATCCGAAATATCTGTTCTCAGATTCCACAGAAATAAGGCTAGCAAAGAGATCTACGAAACACAGATGCAACTCAGTGAGATGAATTCACAGAACACTAAGCAGTTTCTCAGAAAGCTTCTTTCCAGATTTCATCTGAGGATAATTCCTTTTTCACCATAGCCCTCAATGGGCTTCCAAATATCACGTTGCCAATTCCACAAGAACTGTCTTAGTGAAAGGCTTCTTGAGTGGAAAGCTGTAACTCTGTGAGATGATTTCACAGAACACAAAGAAGTTCCTCAGAAAGCTTCTTTCTCTTTGTTATAGTAGGATATTTCCTTTGGGCCTATAGTCTTCAAAGGGATCCGAAATATCTGTTCTCAGATTCCACAGAAATAAGTCTAGCAAAGTGATTTACGAAACACAGATGTAACTCTGTGAGATGAATTCACAGAACACTATGCAGTTTCTCAGAAAGCTTCTTTCCACATTTCCTCTGAGGATATTTCCTTTTTCAACATAGACCTCTATGGGCTTCCAAATATGACTTTGCCAATTCCAGAAGAACCGTCTTAGCGAAAGGCTTCTTGAGGGGAAAGCTGTAACTCTGTGAGATGATTTCACAGAACACAAAGAAGTTTCTCAGAAAGCTTCTTTCTCTTTGTTATCGGAGGATATTTCCCTTGGCCCTATAATCTTCCAAGGGATTCGAAATATCTGTTCTCAGATTCCACAGAAAGAAGGCTAGCAAAAAGATCCACGAAATACAGACGTAACACTGTGAGTGGAAGTTACACATCACAGAGCAGTTTCTCAGAAAGCTTCTTTCCAGATTTCATCTGAGGATATTTCCTTTTTCACCATAGTCCTCCAGGGGCTTCCAAATATCACGTTGCCAATTCCACAAGAACTGTCTTAGCGAAAGGCTTCTTGAGGGGAAAGCTGTAACTCTCTGAGATGATTTCACAGAACACAAAGAAGTTTCTCAGAAAGCTTCTTTCTCTTTGTTATCGGAGGATATTTCCTTTGGCCCTGTAGTCTTCAAAGGGATCCGAAATATCTGTTCTCAGATTCCACAGAAATAAGGCTAGCAAAGAGATCTACGAAACACAGATGTAACTCTGTGAGATGAATTCACAGAACACTAAGCAGTTTCTCAGAAAGCTTCTTTCCAGATTTCATCTGAGGATATTTCCTTTTTCAACATAGCCCTCTATGGGCTTCCAAATATCACTTTGCCAATTCCACAAGAACTGTCTTAGCGAAAGGCTTCTTGAGTGGAAAGCTGTAACTCTGTGAGATGATTTCACAGAACACAAAGAAGTTTCTCAGAAAGCTTCTTTCTCTTTGTTATCGGAGGATATTTCCTTTGGCCCTATAGTCTTCAAAGGGATCCGAAATATATTTTATCAGATTCCACAGAAATAAGGCTAGCAAAGAGATACACGAAATACAGATGTAATTCTGTGAGTGGAAGTCACACATCACTGAGCAGTTTCTCAGAAAGCTTCTTTCCAGATTTCATCTGAGGATATTTCCTTTTCACCATAGCCCTCTAGGGGCTTCCAAATATCACTTTTCCAATTCCACAAGAACTGTCTTAGCGAATGCCTTCTTGAGGGAAAGCTGTAACTCTGTGAGATGATTTCACAGAACACAAAGAAGTTTCTCAGAAAGCTTCTTTCTCTTTCTAATCGGAGGACATTTCCTGTGGCCCTATAGTCTTCAAAGAGATCCGAAATATCTGTTCTCAGATTCCACAGAAATAAGGCTAGCAAAGAGATCTACGAAACACAGATGTAACTCTGTGAGATGAATTCACAGAACACTAAGCAGTTTCTCAGAAAGCTTCTTTCTAGATTTCATCTGAGGATGTTTCCTTTTTCACCATAGCCCCCTATGGGCTTCCAAATATCACTTTGCCAATTCCACAAGAACTGTCTTAGCGAAAGGCTTCTTGAGGGGAAAGCTGTAACTCTGTGAGATGATTTCACAGAACACAAAGAAGTTTCTCAGAAAGCTTCTTTCTCTTTGTTATAGGAGGATATTTCCTGTGGCCCTATAGTCTTCAAAGGGATCCGAAATATCTGTTCTCAGATTCCACAGAAATAAGTCTAGCAAAGAGATCTACGAAACACAGATGTAACTCTGTGAGATGAATTCACAGAACACTATGCAGTTTCTCAGAAAGCTTCTTTCCACATTTCCTCTGAGGATATTACCTTTTTCAACAGAGACCTCTATGGGCTTCCAAATATGACTTTGCCAATTCCAGAAGAACTGTCTTAGCGAAAGGCTTCTTGAGGGGAAAGCTGTAACTCTGTGAGATGATTTCACAGAACACAGAGAAGTTTCTCAGAAAGCTTCTTTCTCTTTGTTATCGGAGGATATTTCCTTTGGCCCTATAGTCTTCAAAGGGATCCGAAATATCTGTTCTCAGATTCCACAGAAAGAAGGCTTGCAAAGAGATCCACGAAATACAGATGTAACTCTGTGAGTGGAAGTCACACATCACAGAGCAGTTTCTCAGAAAGCTTCTTTCCAGATTTCATCTGAGGATAATTCTTTTTCACCGTAGCCCTCTAGGGGCTTCCAAATATCACTTTTCCAATTCCACAAGAACTGTCTTAGCGAAAGGCTTCTTGAGGGGAAAGCTGTAACTCTGTGAGATGATTTCACAGAACACAAAGAAGTTTCTCAGAAAGCTTCTTTCTCTTTGTTATCGGAGGATATTTCCTTTGGCCCTATAGTCTTCAAAGGGATCTGAAATATCTGTTCTCAGATTCCACAGAAATAAGGCTAGCAAAGAGATCTACGAAACACAGATGTAACTCTGTGAGATGAATTCACAGAACACTAAGCAGTTTCTCAGAAAGCTTCTTTCTAGATTTCATCTGAGGATGTTTCCTTTTTCTCCATAGCCCCCTATGGGCTTCCAAATATCACTTTGCCAATTCCACAAGAACTGTCTTAGCGAAAGGCTTCTTGAGGGGAAAGCTGTAACTCTGTGAGATGATTTCACAGAACACAAAGAAGTTTCTCAGAAAGCTTCTTTCTCTTTGTTATCGGAGGATATTTCCCTTGGCCCTATAATCTTCAAAGGGATCCGAAATATCTGTTCTCAGATTCCACAGAAAGAAGGCTAGCAAAAAGATCCACGAAATACAGATGTAACTCTGTGAGTGGAAGTGACACATCACAGAGCAGTTTCTCAGAAAGCTTCTTTCCAGATTTCATCTGAGGATATTTCCTTTTTCACCATAGTCCTCCAGGGGCTTCCAAATATCACTTTGCCAATTCCACAAGAACTGTCTTAGCGAAAGGCTTCTTGAGGGGAAAGCTGTAACTCTCTGAGATGATTTCACAGAACACAAAGAAGTTTCTCAGAAAGCTTCTTTCTCTTTGTTATCGGAGGATATTTCCTTTGGCCCTGTAGTCTTCAAAGGGATCCGAAATATCTGTTCTCAGATTCCACAGAAATAAGGCTAGCAAAGAGATCTACGAAACACAGATGTAACTCTGTGAGATGAATTCACAGAACACTAAGCAGTTTCTCAGAAAGCTTCTTTCCAGATTTCATCTGAGGATATTTCCTTTTTCAACATAGCCCTCTATGGGCTTCCAAATATCACTTTGCCAATTCCAGAAGAACTGTCTTAGCGAAAGGCTTCTTGAGGGGAAAGCTGTAACTCTGTGAGATGATTTCACAGAACACAAAGAAGTTTCTCAGAAAGCTTCTTTCTCTTTGTTATCGGAGGATATTTCCTTTGGCCCTATAGTCTTCAAAGGGATCCGAAATATATTTTATCAGATTCCACAGAAATAAGGCAAGCAAAGAGATACACGAAATACAGATGTAATTCTGTGAGTGGAAGTCACACATCACAGAGCAGTTTCTCAGAAAGCTTCTTTCCAGATTTCATCTGAGGATATTTCCTTTTCACCATAGCCCACTAGGGGCTTCCAAATATCACTTTTCCAATTCCACAAGAACTGTCTTAGCGAAAGGCTTCTTGAGGGGAAAGCTGTAACTCTGTGAGATGATTTCACAGAACACAAAGAAGTTTCTCAGAAAGCTTCTTTCTCTTTGTTATCGGAGGATATTTCCTGTGGCCCTATAGTCTTCAAAGGGATCCGAAATATCTGTTCTCAGATTCCTCAGAAATAAGGCTAGCAAAGAGATCTACAAAACACAGATGTAACTCTGTGAGATGAATTCACAGAACACTAAGCAGTTTCTCAGAAAGCTTCTTTCCAGATTTCAACTGAGGATATTTCCTTTTTCAACATAGCCCTCTATGGGCTTCCAAATATGACTTTGCCAATTCCACAAGAACTGTCTTAGCGAAAGGCTTCTTGAGGGGAAAGCTGTAACTCTGAGAGATGATTTCACAGAAAACAAAGCAGTTTCTCAGAAAGCTTCTTTCTCTTTGTTATCGGAGGATATTTCCTTTGGCCCTATAGTCTTCAAAGGGATCCGAAATATCTGTTCTCAGATTCCACAGAAAGAAGGCTAGCAAAGAAATCCACGAAATACAGATGTAACTCTGTGAGTGGAAGTCACACATCACAGAGCAGTTTCTCAGAAAGCTTCTTTCCAGATTTCATCTGAGGACATTTCCTTTTTCACCATAGGCCTCTAGGGGCTTCCAAATATCACTTTTCCAATTCCACAAGAACTGTCTTAGCGAAAGGCTTCTTGAGGGGAAAGCTGTAACTCTGTGAGATGATTTCACAGAACACAAAGAAGTTTCTCAGAAAGATTCTTTCTCTTTGTTATCGGAGGATATTTCCTTTGGCCCTATAGTCTTCAAAGGGATCCGAAATATCTGTTCTCAGATTCCACAGAAATGAGGCTAGCAAGGAGGTCTACGAAACACAGATGCAACTCTGTGAGATGAATTCACAGAATACTAAGCAGTTTCTCAGAAAGCTTCTTTCCAGATTTCATCTGAGGATATTTCCGTTTTCACCATAGCCCTCAATGGGCTTCCAAATATCACGTTGCCAATTCCACAAGAACTGTCTTAGCGAAAGGCTTCTTGAGGGGAAAGCTGTAATTCTGTGAGATGATTTCACAGAACACAAAGAAGTTTCTCAGAAAGCTTCTTTCTCTTTGTTATCGGAGGATATTTCCTTTGGCCCTATAGTCTTCAAAGGGATCCGAAATATCTGTTCTCAGATTCCACAGAAAGAAGGCCAGCAAAGAGATCCACGAAATACAGATGTAACTCTGTGAGATGAATTCACAGAACACTAAGCAGTTTCTCAGAAAGCTTCTTTCCAGATTTCATCTGAGGATATTTCCTTTTCACCATAGCCCTCTATGGGCTTCCAAATATCACTTTGCCAATTCCACAAGAACTGTCTTAGCGAAAGGCTTCTAGAGGGGAAAGCTGTAACTCTGTGAGATGATTTCACAGAACACAAAGAAGTTTCTCAGAAAGTTTCTTTCTCTTTGTTATCGGAGGATATTTCCTTTGGCCCTATAGTATTCAAAGGGATCCGAAATATCTGTTCTCAGATTCCACAGAAATAAGGCTAGCAAAGAGATCTACGAAACACAGATGTAACTCTGTGAGATGAATTCACTGAACACTGAGCAGTTTCTCAGAAGCTTCTTTCCAGATTTCATCTGAGGATATTTCCTTTTTCACCATAGCCCTCTATGGGCTTCCAAATATCACTTTGCCAATTCCACAAGAACTGTCTTAGCGAAAGGTTTCTTGAGGGGAAAGCTGTAACTCTGTGAGATGATTTCACAGAACACAAAGAAGTTTCTCAGAAAGCTTCTTTCTCTTTGTTAACGGAGATTATTTCCCTTGGCCCTATAATCTTCAAAGGGATCCGAAATATCTGTTCTCAGATTCCACAGAAAGAAGGCTAGCAAAAAGATCCACGAAATACAGATGTAACTCTGTGAGTGGAAGTGACACATCACAGAGCAGTTTCTCAGAAAGCTTCTTTCCAGATTTAATCTGAGGATATTTCCTTTTTCACCATAGTCCTCTATGGGCTTCCAAATATCACGTTACCAATTCCACAAGAACTGTCTTAGCGAAAGGCTTCTTGAGGGGAAAGCTGTAACTCTGTGAGATGATTTCACAGAACACAAAGAAGTTTCTCAGAAAGCTTCTTTCTCTTTGTTATCGGAGGATATTTCCTTTGGCCCTATAGTCTTCAAAGGGATCCGAAATATATTTTATCAGATTCCACAGGAATAAGGCTAGCAAAGAGATCCACGAAATACAGATGTAACTCTGTGAGTGGAAGTCACACATCACTGAGCAGTTTCTCAGAAAGCTTCTTTCCAGATTTCATCTGAGGATATTTCCTTTTTCACCATAGCCCTCTAGGGGCTTCCAAATATCACTTTTCCAATTCCACAAGAACTGTCTTAGCGAAAGGCTTCTTGAGGGTAAAGCTGTAACTCTGTGAGATGATTTCACAGAACACAAAGAAGTTTCTCAGAAAACTTCTTTCTCTTTGTTATCGGAGGATATTTCCTGTGGCCCTATAGTCTTCAAAGGGATCCGAAATATCTGTTCTCAGATTCCACAGAAATAAGGCTAGCAAAGAGATCTACAAAACACAGATGCAACTCTGTGAGATGAATTCACAGAACACTAAGCAGTTTCTCAGAAAGCTTCTTTCCAGATTTCATCTGAGGATATTTCCTTTTTCACCATAGCCCTCAATGGGCTTCCAAATATCACGTTGCCAATTCCACAAGAACTGTCTTAGCGAAAGGCTTCTTGAGGGGAAAGCTGTAATTCTGTGAGATGATTTCACAGAACACAAAGAAGTTTCTCAGAAAGCTTCTTTCTCTTTGTTATCGGAGGATATTTCCTTTGGCCCTATAGTCTTCAAAGGGATCCGAAATATCTGTTCTCAGATTCCACAGAAAGAAGGCTAGCAAGGAGATCCACGAAATACAGATGTAACTCTGTGAGTGGAAGTCACACATCACAGAGCAGTTTCTCAGAAAGCTTCTTTCCAGATTTCATCTGAGGACATTTCCTTTTTCACCATAGCCCTCTATGGGCTTCCAAATATCACTTTGCCAATTCCACAAGAACTGTCTTAGCGAAAGGCTTTTTGAGGGGAAAGCTGTAACTCTGTGAGATGATTTCACAGAACACAAAGAAGTTTCTCAGAAGGCTTCTTTCTCTTTGTTATCGGAGGATATTTCCTGTGGCCCTATAGTCTTCAAAGGGATCCGAAATATCTGTTCTCAGATTCCACAGAAATGAGGCTAGCAAGGAGATCTACGAAACACAGATGCAACTCTGTGAGATGAATTCACAGAATACTAAGCAGTTTCTCAGAAAGCTTCTTTCCAGATTTCATCTGAGGATATTTCCTTTTTCGCCATAGCCCTCAATGGGCTTCCAAATATCACGTTGCCAATTCCACATGAACTGACTTAGCGAAAGGCTTCTTGAGGGGAAAGCTGTAATTCTGTGAGATGATTTCACAGAACACAAAGAAGTTTCTCAGAAAGCTTCTTTCTCTTTGTTATCGGAGGATATTTCCTTTGGCCCTATAGTCTTCAAAGGGATCCGAAATATCTGTTCTCAGATTCCACAGAAATAAGTCTGGCAAAGAGATCTTCGAAACACAGTTGCAACTCTGTGAGATGAATTCACAGAACACTAAGCAGTTTCTCAGAAAGCTTCTTTCCAGATTTCATCTGAGGATATTTCCTTTTTCACAATAGCCCTCAATGGGCTTCCAAATATCACGTTGCCAATTCCACAAGAACTGTCTTAGCGAAAGGCTTCTTCAGGGGAAAGCTGTAACTGTGTGAGATGATTTCACAGAACACAAAGAAGTTTCTCAGAAAGTTTCTTTCTCTTTGTTATCGGAGGATATTTCCTTTGGCCCTATAGTCTTCAAAGGGATCCGAAATATCTGTTCTCAGATTCCACAGAAATAAGGCTAGCAAAGAGATCTACGAAACGCAGATGTAACTCTGTGAGATGAATTCACAGAACACTAAGCAGTTTCTCAGAAAGCTTCTTTCCAGATTTCATCTGATGATATTTCCTTTTCACCATAGCCCCCTAAGGGCTTCCAAATATCACTTTGCCAATTCCACAAAAACTGTCTTAGCGAAAGGCTTCTTGAGGGGAAAGCTGTAACTCTCTGAGATGATTTCACAGAACACAAAGAAGTTTCTCAGAAAGCTTCTTTCTCTTTGTTATCGGAGGATATTTCCGTTGGGCCTATAGTCTTCAAAGGGATCCGAAATATCTGTTCTAAGATTCCACAGAAATAAGGCTGGCAAAGAGATCCACGAAATACAGATGTAACTCTGTGAGTGGAAGTCACACATCACAGAGCAGTTTCTCAGAAAGCTTCTTTCCAGATTTCATCTGAGGATATTTCCTTTTTCACCATAGGCTCTAGGGGTTTCCAATTATCACTTTTCCAATTCCACAAGAACTGTCTTAGCTAAAGGCTTCTTGAGGGGAAAGCTGTAACTGTGTGAGATGATTTCACAGAACACAAAGAAGTTTCTCAGAAAGCTTCTTTCTCTTTGTTATCGGAGGATATTTCCTTTTGCCCTATAGTCTTCAAAGGGATCCGAAATATCTGTTCTCAGATTCCACAGAAATACGTCTACCAAAGAGATCTACGAAACACCGATGTAACTCTGTGAGATGAATTCACAGAACACTAAGCAGTTTCTCAGAAAGCTTCTTTCCAGATTTCATCTGAGGATATTTCCTTTTTCACCATAGCCCTCTATTGGCTTCCAAATATCACTTTGCCAATTCCACAAGAACTTTCTTAGCGAAAGGCTTCTTGAGGGGAAAGCTGTAACTCTTTGAGATGATTTCACAGAACACAAGGAAGTTTCTCAGAAAGTTTCTTTCTCTTTGTTATCGGAGGATATTTCCTTTGGCCCTATCGTCTTCAAAGGGATCTGAAATATCTGTTCTCAGATTCCACAGAAATAAGGCTAGCAAAGAGATCTACGAAACACAGATGTAATTCTGTGAGATGAATTCACAGAACACTAAGCAGTTTCTCAGAAAGCTTCTTTCTAGATTTCATCTGAGGATGTTTCCTTTTTCACCATAGCCCCCTATGGGCTTCCAAATATCACTTTGCCAATTCCACAAGAACTGTCTTAGCGAAAGGCTTCTTGAGGAGAAAGCTGTAACTCTGTGAGATGATTTCACAGAACACAAAGAAGTTTCTCAGAAAGCTTCTTTCTCTTTGTTATCGGAGGATATTTCCTTTGGCCCTATAGTCTTCAAAGGGATCCGAAATATCTGTTCTCAGATTCCACAGAAAGAAGGCTAGCAAAGAGATCCACGAAATACAGATGTAACTCTGTGAGTGGAAGTGACACATCACAGAGCAGTTTCTCAGAAAGCTTCTTTCCAGATTTCATCTGAGGATATTTCCTTTTTCACCATAGCCCTCTATGGGCTTCCAAATATCACTTTGCCAATTCCACAAGAACTTTCTTAGCGAAAGGCTTCTTGAGGGGAAAGCTGTAACTCTGTGAGATGATTTCACAGAACACAAAGAAGTTTCTCAGAAAGCTTCTTTCTCTTTGTTATCGGAGGATATTTCCTGTGGCCCTATAGTCTTCAAAGGGATCCGAAATATCTGTTCTCAGATTCCACAGAAATGAGGCTAGCAAGGAGATCTACGAAACACAGATGCAACTCTGTGAGATGAATTCACAGAATACTAAGCAGTTTCTCAGAAAGCTTCTTTCCAGATTTCATCTGAGGATATTTCCTTTTTCGCCATAGCCCTCAATGGGCTTCCAAATATCACGTTGCCAATTCCACATGAACTGACTTAGCGAAAGGCTTCTTGAGGGGAAAGCTGTAATTCTGTGAGATGATTTCACAGAACACAAAGAAGTTTCTCAGAAAGCTTCTTTCTCTTTGTTATCGGAGGATATTTCCTTTGGCCCTATAGTCTTCAAAGGGATCCGAAATATCTGTTCTCAGATTCCACAGAAATAAGTCTAGCAAAGAGATCTTCGAAACACAGTTGCAACTCTGTGAGATGAATTCACAGAACACTAAGCAGTTTCTCAGAAAGCTTCTTTCCAGATTTCGTCTGAGGATATTTCCTTTTTCAACATAGCCCTCTATGGGCTTCCAAATATGACTTTGCCAATTCCACAAGAACTGTCTTAGCGAAAGGCTTCTTGAGTGGAAAGCTGTAACTCTGTGAGATGATTTCACAGAACACAAAGAAGTTTCTCAGAAAGCTTCTTTCTCTTTGTTATCGGAAGATATTTCCTTTGGCCCTATAGTCTTCAAAGGGATCCGAAATATATTTTATCAGATTCCACAGAAAGAAGGCTAGCAAAGAGATACACGAAATACAGATGTAATTCTGTGAGTGGAAGTCACACATCTCTGAGCAGTTTCTCAGAAAGCTTCTTTCCAGATTTCATCTGAGGATATTTCCTTTTCACCATAGCCCTCTAGGGGCTTCCAAATATCACTTTTCCAATTCCACAAGAACTGTCTTAGCGAACGCCTTCTTGAGGGAAAGCTGTAACTCTGTGAGATGATTTCACAGAACACAAAGAAGTTTCTCAGAAAGCTTCTTTCTCTTTGTTATCGGAGGACATTTCCTGTGGCCCTATAGTCTTCAAAGAGATCCGAAATATCTGTTCTCAGATTCCACAGAAATAAGGCTAGCAAAGAGATATACGAAACACAGATGTAACTCTGTGAGATGAATTCACAGAACACTAAGCAGTTTCTCAGAAAACTTCTTTCTAGATTTCATCTGAGGATGTTTCCTTTTTCACCATAGCCCCCTATGGGCTTCCAAATATCACTTTGCCAATTCCACAAGAACTGTCTTAGCGAAAGGCTTCTTGAGGGGAAAGCTGTAACTCTGTGAGATGATTTCACAGAACACAAAGAAGTTTCTCAGAAAGCTTCTTTCTCTTTGTTATCGGAGGATATTTCCCTTGGCCCTATAATCTTCAAAGGGATCCGAAATATCTGTTCTCAGATTCCACAGAAAGAAGGCTAGCAAAAAGATCCACGAAATACAGATGTAACTCTGTGAGTGGAAGTCACACATCACAGAGCAGTTTCTCAGAAAGCTTCTTTCCAGATTTCATCTGAGGATAATTCTTTTTCACCGTAGCCCTCTATGGGCTTCCAAATATCACTTTCCAATTCCACAAGAACTGTCTTAGCGAAAGGCTTCTTCAGGGGAAAGCTGTAATTCTGTGAGATGATTTCACAGAACACAAAGAAGTTTCTCAGAAAGTTTCTTTCTCTTTGTTATCGGAGGATATTTCCTTTGGCCCTATAGTATTCAAAGGGATCTGAAATATCTGTTCTCAGATTCCACAGAAATAAGGCTAGCAAAGAGATCTACGAAACACAGATGTAACTCTGTGAGATGAATTCACAGAACAGTAAGCAGTTTCTCAGTAAGCTTCTTTATAGATTTCATCTGAGGATGTTTCCTTTTTCACCATAGCCCCCTATGGGCTTCCAAATATCACTTTGCCAATTCCACAAGAACTGTCTTAGCGAAAGGCTTCTTGAGGTGAAAGCTGTAACTCTGTGAGATGATTTCACAGAACACAAAGAAGTTTCTCAGAAAGCTTCTTTCTCTTTGTTATCGGAGGATATTTCCCTTGGCCCTATAATCTTCAAAGGGATCCGAAATATCTGTTCTCAGATTCCACAGAAAGAAGGCTAGCAAAAAGATCCACGAAATACAGATGTAACTCTGTGAGTGGAAGTGACACATCACAGAGCAGTTTCTCAGAAAGCTTCTTTCCAGATTTCATCTGAGGATATTTCCTTTTTCACCATAGTCCTCTAGGGGCTTCCAAATATCACGTTGCCAATTCCACAAGAACTGTCTTAGCGAAAGGCTTCTTGAGGGGAGAGCTGTAACTCTCTGAGATGATTTCACAGAACACAAAGAAGTTTCTCAGAAAGCTTCTTTCTCTTTGTTATCGGAGGATATTTCCTTTGGCCCTGTAGTCTTCAAAGGGATCCGAAATATCTGTTCTCAGATTCCACAGAAATAAGGCTAGCAAAGAGACCTACGAAACACAGATGTAACTCTGTGAGATGAATTAACAGAACACTAAGCAGTTTCTCAGAAAGCTTCTTTCCAGATTTCATCTGAGGATATTTCCTTTTTCAACATAGCCCTCTATGGGCTTCCAAATATCACTTTGCCAATTCCACAAGAACTGTCTTAGCGAAAGGCTTCTTGAGTGGAAAGCTGTAACTCTGTGAAATGATTTCACAGAACACAAAGAAGTTTCTCAGAAAGCTTCTTTCTCTTTGTTATCGGAGGATATTTCCTTTGGCCCTATAGTCTTCAATGGGATCCGAAATATATTTTATCAGATTCCACAGAAATAAGGCTAGCAAAGAGATACACGAAATACAGATGTAATTCTGTGAGTGGAAGTCACACATCACTGAGCAGTTTCTCAGAAAGCTTCTTTCCAGATTTCATCTGAGGATATTTCCTTTTCACCATAGCCCTCTAGGGGCTTCCAAATATCACTTTTCCAATTCCACAAGAACTGTCTTAGCGAAAGGCTTCTTGAGGGGAAAGCTGTAACTCTGTGAGATGATTTCACAGAACACAAAGAAGTTTCTCAGAAAGCTTCTTTCTCTTTGTTATCGGAGGACATTTCCTGTGGCCCTATAGTCTTCAAAAGGATCCGAAATATCTGTTATCAGATTCCACAGAAATAAGGCTAGCAAAGAGATCTACGAAACAGAGATGTAACTCTGTGAGATGAATTCACAGAACACTAAGCAGTTTCTCAGAAAGCTTCTTTCCACATTTCCTCTGAGGATATTTCCTTTTCACCATAGCCCTCTTTGGGCTTCCAAATATGACTTTGCCAATTCCACAAGAACTGTCTTAGCGAAAGGCTTCTTGAGGGGAAAGCTGTAACTCTGTGAGATGATTTCACAGAACACAAAGAAGTTTCTCAGAAAGCTTCTTTCTCTTTGTTATCGGAGGATATTTCCTTTGGCCCTATAGTCTTCAAAGGGATCCGAAATATCTGTTCTCAGATTCCACAGAAAGAAGGCTAGCAAAGAGATCCACGAAATACAGATGTAACTCTGTGAGTGGAAGGCACACATCACAGAGCAGTTTCTCAGAAAGCTTCTTTCCAGATTTCATCTGAGGATAATTCTTTTTCACCGTAGCCCTCTAGGGGCTTCCAAATATCACTTTTCCAATTCCACAACAACTGTCTTAGCGAAAGGCTTCTTGAGGGGAAAGCTGTAACTCTGTGAGATGATTTCACAGAACACAAAGAAGTTTCTCAGAAAGTTTCTTTCTCTTTGTTATCGGAGGATATTTCCTTTGGCCCTATATTCTTCAAAGGGATCTGAAATATCTGTTCTCAGATTCCACAGAAATAAGGCTAGCAAAGAGATCTACGAAACACAGATGTAACTCTGTGAGATGAATTCACAGAACAGTAAGCAGTTTCTCAGAAAGCTTCTTTCTAGATTTCATCTGAGGATGTTTCCTTTTTCACCATAGCCCCCTATGGGCTTCCAAATATTACTTTGCCAATTCCACAAGAACTGTCTTAGCGAAAGGCTTCTTGAGGGGAAAGCTGTAACTCTGTGAGATGATTTCACAGAACACAAAGAAGTTTCTCAGAAAGCTTCTTTCTCTTTGTTATCGGAGGATATTTCCCTTGGCCCTATAATCTTCCAAGGGATTCGAAATATCTGTTCTCAGATTCCACAGAAAGAAGGCTAGCAAAAAGATCCACGAAATACAGATGTAACACTGTGAGTGGAAGTCACACATCACAGAGCAGTTTCTCAGAAAGCTTCTTTCCAGATTTCATCTGAGGATATTTCCTTTTTCACAATAGTCCTCCAGGGGCTTCCAAATATCACGTTGCCAATTCCACAAGAACTGTCTTAGCGAAAGGCTTCTTGAGGGGAAAGCTGTAACTCTCTGAGATGATTTCACAGAACACAAAGAAGTTTCTCAGAAAGCTTCTTTCTCTTTGTTATCGGAGGATATTTCCTTTGGCCCTATAGTCTTCAAAGGGATCCGAAATATCTGTTCTCAGATTCCACAGAAATAAGGCTAGCAAAGAGATACACGAAATACAGATGTAATTCTGTGAGTGGAAGTCACACATCACTGAGCAGTTTCTCAGAAAGCTTCTTTCCAGATTTCATCTGAGGATATTTCCTTTTCACCATAGCCCTCTAGGGGCTTCCAAATATCTCTTTTCCAATTCCACAAGAACTGTCTTAGCGAAAGCCTTCTTGAGGGAAAGCTGTAACTCTGTGAGATGATGTCACAGAACACAAAAAAGTTTCTCAGAAAGCTTCTTTCTCTTTGTTATCGGAGGACATTTCCAGTGGCCCTATAGTCTTCAAAGAGATCCGAAATATCTGTTCTCAGATTCCACAGAAATAAGGCTAGCAAAGAGATCTACGAAACACAGATGTAACTCTGTGAGATGAATTCACAGAACACTAAGCAGTTTCTCAGAAAGCTTCTTTCCAGATTTCATCTGAGGATATTTCCTTTTCACCATAGCCCTCTATGGGCTTCCAAATATGACTTTGCCAATTCCACAAGAACTGTCTTAGCGAAAGGCTTCTTGAGGGGAAAGCTGTAACTCTGTGAGATGATTTCACAGAACACAACGAAGTTTCTCAGAAAGCTTCTTTCTCTTTGTTATCGGAGGATATTTCCTTTGGCCCTATAGTCTTCAATGGGATCTGAAATATCTGTTCTCAGATTCCACAGAAATAAGGCTAGCAAAGAGATCTACGAAACACAGATGTAACTCTGTGAGATGAATTCACAGAACCCTAAGCAGTTTCTCAGAAAGCTTCTTTCTAGATTTCATCTGAGGATGTTTCCTTTTTCTCCATAGCCCCCTAAGGGCTTCCAAATATCACTTTGCCAATTCCACAAGAACTGTCTTAGCGAAAGGCTTCTTGAGGGGAAAGCTGTAACTCTGTGAGATGATTTCACAGAACACAAAGAAGTTTCTCAGAAAGCTTCTTTCTCTTTGTTATCGGAGGATATTTCCCTTGGCCCTGTAATCTTCCAAGGGATCCGAAATATCTGTTCTCAGATTCCACAGAAAGAAGGCTAGCAAAAAGATCCACGAAATACAGATGTATCTCTGTGAGTGGAAGTGACACAACACAGAGCAGTTTCTCAGAAAGCTTCTTTCCAGATTTCATATGAGGATAATTCCTTTTTCACCATAGTCCTCTATGGGCTTCCGAATATCACTTTTCCAATTCCACAAGAACTGTCTTAGCGGAAGGATTATTCAGGGGAAAGCTGTAACTCTGTGATATGATTTCACAGAACACAAAGAAGTTTCTCAGAAAGCTTCTTTCTCTTTGTTATCGGAGGATATTTCCTTTGGCCCTATAGTCTTCAAAGGGGTCCGAAATATCTGTTCTCAGATTCCACAGAAATAAGGCTAGCAAAGAGATCTACGAAACACAGATGTAACTCTGTGAGATGAATTCACAGAACACTAAGCAGTTTCTCAGAAAGCTTCTTTCCAGATTTCATCTGAGGATATTTCCTTTTTCACCATAGCCCTCTAAGGGCTTCAAATATCACTTTGCCAATTCCACAAGAACTATCTTAGCGAAAGGCTTCTTGAGTGGAAAGCTGTAACTCTGTGAAATGATTTCACAGAACACAAAGAAGATTCTCAGAAAGCTTCTTTCTCTATGTTATCGGAGGATATTTCCTTTGGCCCTATAGTCTTCAAAGGGATCCGAAATATCTGTTCTCAGATTCCACAGAAAGAAGGCTAGCAAAGAGATCCACGAAATACAGATGTAACTCTGTGAGTGGAAGTGACACATCACAGAGCAGTTTCTCAGAAATCTTCTTTACAGATTTCATCTGAGGATATTTCTTTTTTCACCATAGCCCTCTATGGGCTTCCAAATATCACTTTGCCAATTCCACAAGAACTGTCTTAGCGAAAGGCTTCTTGAGGGGAAAGCTGTAACTCTGTGAGATGATTTCACAGAACACAAAGAAGTTTCTCAGAAAGCTTCTTTCTCTTTGTTATCGGAGGATATTTCCTTTGGCCCTATGGTCTTCAAAGGGATCCGAAATATCTGTTCTCAGATTCCACAGAAATAAGGCTAGCAAAGAGATCTACGAAACACAGATGCAACTCTGTGAGATGAATTCACAGAACACTAAGCAGTTTCTCAGAAAGCTTCTTTCCAGATTTCATCTGATGATATTTCCTTTTCACCATAGCCCTCTAAGGGCTTCCAAATATCACTTTGCCAATTCCACAAGAACTGTCTTAGCGAAAGGCTTCTTGAGGGGAAAGCTGTAACTCTCTGAGATGATTTCACAGAACACAAAGAAGTTTCTCAGAAAGCTTCTTTCTCTTTTTTATCGGAGGATATTTCCTTTGGGCCTATAGTCTTCAAAGGGATCCGAAATATCTGTTCTAAGATTCCACAGAAATAAGGCTAGCAAAGAGATCCACGAGATACAGATGTAACTCTGTGAGTGGAAGTGACACATCACAGAGCAGTTTCTCAGAAAGCTTCTTTCCAGATTTCATCTGAGGATATTTCCTTTTTCACCGTAGCCCTCTAGGGGCTTCCAATTTTCACTTTTCCAATTCCACAAGAACTGTCTTAGCTAAAGCCTTCTTGAGGGGAAAGCTGTAACTGTGTGAGATGTTTTCACAGAACACAAAGAAGTTTCTCAGAAAGCTTCTTTCTCTTTGTTATCGGAGGATATTTCCTGTGGCCCTATAGTCTTCAAAGGGATCCGAAATATCTGTTCTCAGATTCCACAGAAATACGTCTACCAAAGAGATCTACGAAACACCGATGTAACTCTGTGAGATGAATTCACAGAACACTAAGCAGTTTCTCAGAAAGCTTCTTTCCAGATTTCCTCTGAGGATATTTCCTTTTTCACCATAGCCCTCTATGGGCTTCCAAATATGACTTTGCCAATTCCGGAAGAACTGTCTTAGCGAAAGGCTTCTTGAGGGGAAAGCTGTAACTCTGTGAGATGATTTCACAGAACACAGAGAAGTTTCTCAGAAAGCTTCTTTCTCTTTGTTATCGGAGGATAGTTTCTTTGGCCCTATAGTCTTCAAAGGGATCCGAAATATCTGCTCTCAGATTCCACAGAAAGAAGGCTAGCAAAGAGATCCACGAAATACAGATGTAACTCTTTGAGTGGAAGTCACACATCACAGAGCAGTTTCTCAGAAAGCTTCTTTCCAGATTTCATCTGAGGATATTTCCTTTTTCACCATAGCCCTCTATGGGCTTCCAAATATCACTTTGCCAATTCCACAAGAACTTTCTTAGCGAAAGGCTTCTTCAGGGGAAAGCTGTAACTCTTTGAGATGATTTCACAGAACACAAAGAAGTTTCTCAGAAAGTTTCTTTCTCTTTGTTATCGGAGGATATTTCCTTTGGCCCTATTGTCTTCAAAGGGATCTGAAATATCTGTTCTCAGATTCCACAGAAATAAGGCTAGCAAAGAGATCTACGAAACACAGATATAACTCTGTGAGATGAATTCACAGAACACTAAGCAGTTTCTCAGAAAGCTTCTTTCTAGATTTCATCTGAGGATGTTTCCTTTTTCACCATAGCCCCCTATGGGCTTCCAAATATGACTTTGCCAATTCCACAAGAACTGTCTTAGCGAAAGGCTTCTTGAGGGGAAAGCTGTAACTCTGTGAGATGATTTCACAGAACACAACGAAGTTTCTCAGAAAGCTTCTTTCTCTTTGTTATCGCAGGATATTTCCTTTGTCCCTATAGTCTTCAAAGGGATCCGAAATATCTGTTCTCAGATTCCACAGAAAGAAGGCTAGCAAAGAGATCCACGAAATACAGATGTAACTCTGTGAGTGGAAGTGACACATCACAGAGCAGTTTCTCAGAAATCTTCTTTACAGATTTCATCTGAGGATATTTCCTTTTTCACCATAGCCCTCTATGGGCTTCCAAATATCACTTTGCCAATTCCACAAGAACTGTCTTAGCGAAAGGCTTCTTGAGGGGAAAGCTGTAACTCTGTGAGATGATTTCACAGAACACAAAGAAGTTTCTCAGAAAGCTTCTTTCTCTTTGTTATCGGAGGATATTTCCTTTGGCCCTATGGTCTTCAAAGGGATCCGAAATATCTGTTCTCAGATTCCACAGAAATAAGGCTAGCAAAGAGATCTAGGAAACACAGATGCAACTCTGTGAGATGAATTCACAGAACACTAAGCAGTTTCTCAGAAAGCTTCTTTCCAGATTTCATCTGATGATATTTCCTTTTCACCATAGCCCTCTAAGGGCTTCCAATTATCACCTTGCCAATTAAACAAGAACTGTCTTAGCGAAAGGCTTCTTGAGGGGAAAGCTGTAACTCTCTGAGATGATTTCACAGAACACAAAGAAGTTTCTCAGAAAGCTTCTTTCTCTTTGTTATCGGAGGATATTTCCTTTGGGCCTATAGTCTTCAAAGGGATCCGAAATATCTGTTCTAAGATTCCACAGAAATAAGGCTGGCAAAGAGATCCACGAGATACAGATGTAACTCTGTGAGTGGAAGTGACACATCACAGAGCAGTTTCTCAGAAAGCTTCTTTCCTGATTTCATCTGAGGATATTTCCTTTTTCACCGTAGCCCTCTAGGGGCTTCCAATTTTCACTTTTCCAATTCCACAAGAACTGTCTTAGCTAAAACCTTCTTGAGGGGAAAGATGTAACTGTGTGAGATGTTTTCACAGAACACAAAGAAGTTTCTCAGAAAGCTTCTTTCTCTTTGTTATCGGAGGATATTTCTTTTGGCCCTATAGTCTTCAAAGGGATCTGAAATATCTGTTCTCAGATTCCACAGAAATAAGGCTAGCAAAGAGATCTACGAAACACAGATATAACACTGTGAGATGAATTCACAGAACACTAAGCAGTTTCTCAGAAAGCTTCTTTCTAGATTTCATCTGAGGATGTTTCCTTTTTCACCATAGCCCCCTATGGGCTTCCAAATATCAGGTTGCCAATTCCACAAGAACTGTCTTAGCGAAAGGCTTCTGGAGGGGAAAGCTGTAACTCTTTGAGATGATTTCACAGAACACAAAGAAGTTTCTCAGAAAGCTTCTTTCTCTTTGTTATCGGAGGATATTTCCTTTGGCCCTATAGTCTTCAAAGGGATCCGAAATATCTGTTCTCAGATTCCACAGAAAGAAGGCTAGCAAAGAGATCCACGAAATACAGATGTAACTCTGTCATTGGAAGTGACACATCACAGAGCAGTTTCTCAGAAATCTTCTTTACAGATTTCATCTGAGGATATTTCCTTTTTCACCATAGCCCTCTATGGGCTTCCAAATATCACTTTGCCAATTCCACAAGAACTGTCTTAGCGAAAGGCTTCTTGAGGGGAAAGCTGTAACTCTGTGAGATGATTTCACAGAACACAAAGAAGTTTCTCAGAAAGCTTCTTTCTCTTTGTTATCGGAGGATATTTCCTTTGGCCCTATGGTCTTCAAAGGGATCCGAAATATCTGTCCTCAGATTCCACAGAAATAAGGCTAGCAAAGAGATCTACGAAACACAGATGCAACTCTGTGAGATGAATTCACAGAACACTAAGCAGTTTCTCAGAAAGCTTCTTTCCAGATTTCATCTGAGGATATTTCCTTTTTCAACATAGCCCTCTATGGGCTTCCAAATATCACTTTGCCAATTCCACAAGAACTGTCTTAGCGAAAGGCTTCTTGAGTGGAAAGCTGTAACTCTGTGAAATGATTTCACAGAACCCAAAGAAGTTTCTCAGAAAGCTTCTTTCTCTTTGTTATCGGAGGATATTTCCTTTGGCCCTATAGTCTTCAATGGGATCCGAAATATATTTTATCAGATTCCACAGAAATAAGGCTAGCAAAGAGATACACGAAATACAGATGTAATTCTGTGAGTGGAAGTCACACATCACTGAGCAGTTTCTCAGAAAGCTTCTTTCCAGATTTCATCTGAGGATATTTCCTTTTCACCATAGCCCTCTAGGGGCTTCCAAATATCACTTTTCCAATTCCACAAGAACTGTCTTAGCGAAAGGCTTCTTGAGGGGAAAGCTGTAACTCTGTGAGATGATTTCACAGAACACAAAGAAGTTTCTCAGAAAGCTTCTTTCTCTTTGTTATCGGAGGACATTTCCTGTGGCCCTATAGTCTTCAAAAGGATCCGAAATATCTGTTATCAGATTCCACAGAAATAAGGCTAGCAAAGAGATCTACGAAACAGAGATGTAACTCTGTGAGATGAATTCACAGAACACTAAGCAGTTTCTCAGAAAGCTTCTTTCCACATTTCCTCTGAGGATATTTCCTTTTCACCATAGCCCTCTTTGGGCTTCCAAATATGACTTTGCCAATTCCACAAGAACTGTCTTAGCGAAAGGCTTCTTGAGGGGAAAGCTGTAACTCTGTGAGATGATTTCACAGAACACAAAGAAGTTTCTCAGAAAGCTTCTTTCTCTTTGTTATCGGAGGATATTTCCTTTGGCCCTATAGTCTTCAAAGGGATCCGAAATATCTGTTCTCAGATTCCACAGAAAGAAGGCTAGCAAAGAGATCCACGAAATACAGATGTAACTCTGTGAGTGGAAGGCACACATCACAGAGCAGTTTCTCAGAAAGCTTCTTTCCAGATTTCATCTGAGGATAATTCTTTTTCACCGTAGCCCTCTAGGGGCTTCCAAATATCACTTTTCCAATTCCACAACAACTGTCTTAGCGAAAGGCTTCTTGAGGGGAAAGCTGTAACTCTGTGAGATGATTTCACAGAACACAAAGAAGTTTCTCAGAAAGTTTCTTTCTCTTTGTTATCGGAGGATATTTCCTTTGGCCCTATATTCTTCAAAGGGATCTGAAATATCTGTTCTCAGATTCCACAGAAATAAGGCTAGCAAAGAGATCTACGAAACACAGATGTAACTCTGTGAGATGAATTCACAGAACAGTAAGCAGTTTCTCAGAAAGCTTCTTTCTAGATTTCATCTGAGGATGTTTCCTTTTTCACCATAGCCCCCTATGGGTTTCCAAATATTACTTTGCCAATTCCACAAGAACTGTCTTAGCGAAAGGCTTCTTGAGGGGAAAGCTGTAACTCTGTGAGATGATTTCACAGAACACAAAGAAGTTTCTCAGAAAGCTTCTTTCTCTTTGTTATCGGAGGATATTTCCCTTGGCCCTATAATCTTCCAAGGGATTCGAAATATCTGTTCTCAGATTCCACAGAAAGAAGGCTAGCAAAAAGATCCACGAAATACAGATGTAACACTGTGAGTGGAAGTCACACATCACAGAGCAGTTTCTCAGAAAGCTTCTTTCCAGATTTCATCTGAGGATATTTCCTTTTTCACAATAGTCCTCCAGGGGCTTCCAAATATCACGTTGCCAATTCCACAAGAACTGTCTTAGCGAAAGGCTTCTTGAGGGGAAAGCTGTAACTCTCTGAGATGATTTCACAGAACACAAAGAAGTTTCTCAGAAAGCTTCTTTCTCTTTGTTATCGGAGGATATTTCCTTTGGCCCTATAGTCTTCAAAGGGATCCGAAATATCTGTTCTCAGATTCCACAGAAATAAGGCTAGCAAAGAGATACACGAAATACAGATGTAATTCTGTGAGTGGAAGTCACACATCACTGAGCAGTTTCTCAGAAAGCTTCTTTCCAGATTTCATCTGAGGATATTTCCTTTTCACCATAGCCCTCTAGGGGCTTCCAAATATCTCTTTTCCAATTCCACAAGAACTGTCTTAGCGAAAGCCTTCTTGAGGGAAAGCTGTAACTCTGTGAGATGATGTCACAGAACACAAAAAAGTTTCTCAGAAAGCTTCTTTCTCTTTGTTATCGGAGGACATTTCCAGTGGCCCTATAGTCTTCAAAGAGATCCGAAATATCTGTTCTCAGATTCCACAGAAATAAGGCTAGCAAAGAGATCTACGAAACACAGATGTAACTCTGTGAGATGAATTCACAGAACACTAAGCAGTTTCTCAGAAAGCTTCTTTCCAGATTTCATCACAGGATATTTCCTTTTCACCATAGCCCTCTATGGGCTTCCAAATATGACTTTGCCAATTCCACAAGAACTGTCTTAGCGAAAGGCTTCTTGAGGGGAAAGCTGTAACTCTGTGAGATGATTTCACAGAACACAACGAAGTTTCTCAGAAAGCTTCTTTCTCTTTGTTATCGGAGGATATTTCCTTTGGCCCTATAGTCTTCAATGGGATCTGAAATATCTGTTCTCAGATTCCACAGAAATAAGGCTAGCAAAGAGATCTACGAAACACAGATGTAACTCTGTGAGATGAATTCACAGAACCCTAAGCAGTTTCTCAGAAAGCTTCTTTCTAGATTTCATCTGAGGATGTTTCCTTTTTCTCCATAGCCCCCTATGGGCTTCCAAATATCACTTTGCCAATTCCACAAGAACTGTCTTAGCGAAAGGCTTCTTGAGGGGAAAGCTGTAACTCTGTGAGATGATTTCACAGAACACAGAGAAGTTTCTCAGAAAGCTTCTTTCTCTTTGTTATCGGAGGATAGTTTCTTTGGCCCTATAGTCTTCAAAGGGATCCGAAATATCTGCTCTCAGATTCCACAGAAAGAAGGCTAGCAAAGAGATCCACGAAATACAGATGTAACTCTTTGAGTGGAAGTCACACATCACAGAGCAGTTTCTCAGAAAGCTTCTTTCCAGATTTCATCTGAGGATATTTCCTTTTTCACCATAGCCCTCTATGGGCTTCCAAATATCACTTTGCCAATTCCACAAGAACTTTCTTAGCGAAAGGCTTCTTCAGGGGAAAGCTGTAACTCTTTGAGATGATTTCACAGAACACAAAGAAGTTTCTCAGAAAGTTTCTTTCTCTTTGTTATCGGAGGATATTTCCTTTGGCCCTATTGTCTTCAAAGGGATCTGAAATATCTGTTCTCAGATTCCACAGAAATAAGGCTAGCAAAGAGATCTACGAAATACAGATGTAACTCTGTGAGATGAATTCACAGAACACTAAGCAGTTTCTCAGAAAGCTTCTTTCCAGATTTCATCTGAGGATATTTCCTTTTTCACCATAGCCCTCTAAGGGCTTCAAATATCACTTTGCCAATTCCACAAGAACTATCTTAGCGAAAGGCTTCTTGAGTGGAAAGCTGTAACTCTGTGAAATGATTTCACAGAACACAAAGAAGATTCTCAGAAAGCTTCTTTCTCTATGTTATCGGAGGATATTTCCTTTGGCCCTATAGTCTTCAAAGGGATCCGAAATATCTGTTCTCAGATTCCACAGAAAGAAGGCTAGCATAGAGATCCACGAAATACAGATGTAACTCTGTGAGTGGAAGTGACACATCACAGAGCAGTTTCTCAGAAATCTTCTTTACAGATTTCATCTGAGGATATTTCCTTTTTCACCATAGCCCTCTATGGGCTTCCAAATATCACTTTGCCAATTCCACAAGAACTGTCTTAGCGAAAGGCTTCTTGAGGGGAAAGCTGTAACTCTGTGAGATGATTTCACAGAACACAAAGAAGTTTCTCAGAAAGCTTCTTTCTCTTTGTTATCGGAGGATATTTCCTTTGGCCCTATGGTCTTCAAAGGGATCCGAAATATCTGTTCTCAGATTCCACAGAAATAAGGCTAGCAAAGAGATCTACGAAACACAGATGCAACTCTGTGAGATGAATTCACAGAACACTAAGCAGTTTCTCAGAAAGCTTCTTTCCAGATTTCATCTGATGATATTTCCTTTTCACCATAGCCCTCTAAGGGCTTCCAAATATCACTTTGCCAATTCCACAAGAACTGTCTTAGCGAAAGGCTTCTTGAGGGGAAAGCTGTAACTCTCTGAGATGATTTCACAGAACACAAAGAAGTTTCTCAGAAAGCTTCTTTCTCTTTGTTATCGGAGGATATTTCCTTTGGGCCTATAGTCTTCAAAGGGATCCGAAATATCTGTTCTAAGATTCCACAGAAATAAGGCTAGCAAAGAGATCCACGAGATACAGATGTAACTCTGTGAGTGGAAGTGACACATCACAGAGCAGTTTCTCAGAAAGCTTCTTTCCAGATTTCATCTGAGGATATTTCCTTTTTCACCGTAGCCCTCTAGGGGCTTCCAATTTTCACTTTTCCAATTCCACAAGAACTGTCTTAGCTAAAGCCTTCTTGAGGGGAAAGCTGTAACTGTGTGAGATGTTTTCACAGAACACAAAGAAGTTTCTCAGAAAGCTTCTTTCTCTTTGTTATCGGAGGATATTTCCTGTGGCCCTATAGTCTTCAAAGGGATCCGAAATATCTGTTCTCAGATTCCACAGAAAAACGTCTACCAAAGAGATCTACGAAACACCGATGTAACTCTGTGAGATGAATTCACAGAACACTAAGCAGTTTCTCAGAAAGCTTCTTTCCAGATTTCCTCTGAGGATATTTCCTTTTTCACCATAGCCCTCTATGGGCTTCCAAATATGACTTTGCCAATTCCGGAAGAACTGTCTTAGCGAAAGGCTTCTTGAGGGGAAAGCTGTAACTCTGTGAGATGATTTCACAGAACACAGAGAAGTTTCTCAGAAAGCTTCTTTCTCTTTGTTATCGGAGGATAGTTTCTTTGGCCCTATAGTCTTCAAAGGGATCCGAAATATCTGCTCTCAGATTCCACAGAAAGAAGGCTAGCAAAGAGATGCACGAAATACAGATGTAACTCTTTGAGTGGAAGTCACACATCACAGAGCAGTTTCTCAGAAAGCTTCTTTCCAGATTTCATCTGAGGATATTTCCTTTTTCACCATAGCCCTCTATGGGCTTCCAAATATCACTTTGCCAATTCCACAAGAACTTTCTTAGCGAAAGGCTTCTTCAGGGGAAAGCTGTAACTCTTTGAGATGATTTCACAGAACACAAAGAAGTTTCTCAGAAAGTTTCTTTCTCTTTGTTATCGGAGGATATTTCCTTTGGCCCTATTGTCTTCAAAGGGATCTGAAATATCTGTTCTCAGATTCCACAGAAATAAGGCTAGCAAAGAGATCTACGAAACACAGATATAACTCTGTGAGATGAATTCACAGAACACTAAGCAGTTTCTCAGAAAGCTTCTTTCTAGATTTCATCTGAGGATGTTTCCTTTTTCACCATAGCCCCCTATGGGCTTCCAAATATGACTTTGCCAATTCCACAAGAACTGTCTTAGCGAAAGGCTTCTTGAGGGGAAAGCTGTAACTCTGTGAGATGATTTCACAGAACACAACGAAGTTTCTCAGAAAGCTTCTTTCTCTTTGTTATCGGAGGATATTTCCTTTGGCCCTATAGTCTTCAATGGGATCTGAAATATCTGTTCTCAGATTCCACAGAAATAAGGCTAGCAAAGAGATCTACGAAACACAGATGTAACTCTGTGAGATGAATTCACAGAACCCTAAGCAGTTTCTCAGAAAGCTTCTTTCTAGATTTCATCTGAGGATGTTTCCTTTTTCTCCATAGCCCCCTAAGGGCTTCCAAATATCACTTTGCCAATTCCACAAGAACTGTCTTAGCGAAAGGCTTCTTGAGGGGAAAGCTGTAACTCTGTGAGATGATTTCACAGAACACAAAGAAGTTTCTCAGAAAGCTTCTTTCTCTTTGTTATCGGAGGATATTTCCCTTGGCCCTATAATCTTCCAAGGGATCCGAAATATCTGTTCTCAGATTCCACAGAAAGAAGGCTAGCAAAAAGATCCACGAAATACAGATGTATCTCTGTGAGTGGAAGTGACACATCACAGAGCAGTTTCTCAGAAAGCTTCTTTCCAGATTTCATATGAGGATAATTCCTTTTTCACCATAGTCCTCTATGGGCTTCCGAATATCACTTTTCCAATTCCACAAGAACTGTCTTAGCGGAAGGATTATTCAGGGGAAAGCTGTAACTCTGTGATATGATTTCACAGAACACAAAGAAGTTTCTCAGAAAGCTTCTTTCTCTTTGTTATCGGAGGATATTTCCTTTGGCCCTATAGTCTTCAAAGGGGTCCGAAATATCTGTTCTCAGATTCCACAGAAATAAGGCTAGCAAAGAGATCTACGAAACACAGATGTAACTCTGTGAGATGAATTCACAGAACACTAAGCAGTTTCTCAGAAAGCTTCTTTCCAGATTTCATCTGAGGATATTTCCTTTTTCACCATAGCCCTCTAAGGGCTTCAAATATCACTTTGCCAATTCCACAAGAACTATCTTAGCGAAAGGCTTCTTGAGTGGAAAGCTGTAACTCTGTGAAATGATTTCACAGAACACAAAGAAGATTCTCAGAAAGCTTCTTTCTCTATGTTATCGGAGGATATTTCCTTTGGCCCTATAGTCTTCAAAGGGATCCGAAATATCTGTTCTCAGATTCCACAGAAAGAAGGCTAGCAAAGAGATCCACGAAATACAGATGTAACTCTGTGAGTGGAAGTGACACATCACAGAGCAGTTTCTCAGAAATCTTCTTTACAGATTTCATCTGAGGATATTTCCTTTTTCACCATAGCCCTCTATGGGCTTCCAAATATCACTTTGCCAATTCCACAAGAACTGTCTTAGCGAAAGGCTTCTTGAGGGGAAAGCTGTAACTCTGTGAGATGATTTCACAGAACACAAAGAAGTTTCTCAGAAAGCTTCTTTCTCTTTGTTATCGGAGGATATTTCCTTTGGCCCTATGGTCTTCAAAGGGATCCGAAATATCTGTTCTCAGATTCCACAGAAATAAGGCTAGCAAAGAGATCTACGAAACACAGATGCAACTCTGTGAGATGAATTCACAGAACACTAAGCAGTTTCTCAGAAAGCTTCTTTCCAGATTTCATCTGATGATATTTCCTTTTCACCATAGCCCTCTAAGGGCTTCCAAATATCACTTTGCCAATTCCACAAGAACTGTCTTAGCGAAAGGCTTCTTGAGGGGAAAGCTGTAACTCTCTGAGATGATTTCACAGAACACAAAGAAGTTTCTCAGAAAGCTTCTTTCTCTTTGTTATCGGAGGATATTTCCTTTGGGCCTATAGTCTTCAAAGGGATCCGAAATATCTGTTCTAAGATTCCACAGAAATAAGGCTAGCAAAGAGATCCACGAGATACAGATGTAACTCTGTGAGTGGAAGTGACACATCACAGAGCAGTTTCTCAGAAAGCTTCTTTCCAGATTTCATCTGAGGATATTTCCTTTTTCACCGTAGCCCTCTAGGGGCTTCCAATTTTCACTTTTCCAATTCCACAAGAACTGTCTTAGCTAAAGCCTTCTTGAGGGGAAAGCTGTAACTGTGTGAGATGTTTTCACAGAACACAAAGAAGTTTCTCAGAAAGCTTCTTTCTCTTTGTTATCGGAGGATATTTCCTGTGGCCCTATAGTCTTCAAAGGGATCCGAAATATCTGTTCTCAGATTCCACAGAAAAACGTCTACCAAAGAGATCTACGAAACACCGATGTAACTCTGTGAGATGAATTCACAGAACACTAAGCAGTTTTTCAGAAAGCTTCTTTCCAGATTTCCTCTGAGGATATTTCCTTTTTCACCATAGCCCTCTATGGGCTTCCAAATATGACTTTGCCAATTCCGGAAGAACTGTCTTAGCGAAAGGCTTCTTGAGGGGAAAGCTGTAACTCTGTGAGATGATTTCACAGAACACAGAGAAGTTTCTCAGAAAGCTTCTTTCTCTTTGTTATCGGAGGATAGTTTCTTTGGCCCTATAGTCTTCAAAGGGATCCGAAATATCTGCTCTCAGATTCCACAGAAAGAAGGCTAGCAAAGAGATCCACGAAATACAGATGTAACTCTTTGAGTGGAAGTCACACATCACAGAGCAGTTTCTCAGAAAGCTTCTTTCCAGATTTCATCTGAGGATATTTCCTTTTTCACCACAGCCCTCTATGGGCTTCCAAATATCACTTTGCCAATTCCACAAGAACTTTCTTAGCGAAAGGCTTCTTCAGGGGAAAGCTGTAACTCTTTGAGATGATTTCACAGAACACAAAGAAGTTTCTCAGAAAGTTTCTTTCTCTTTGTTATCGGAGGATATTTCCTTTGGCCCTATTGTCTTCAAAGGGATCTGAAATATCTGTTCTCAGATTCCACAGAAATAAGGCTAGCAAAGAGATCTACGAAACACAGATATAACTCTGTGAGATGAATTCACAGAACACTAAGCAGTTTCTCAGAAAGCTTCTTTCTAGATTTCATCTGAGGATGTTTCCTTTTTCACCATAGCCCCCTATGGGCTTCCAAATATGACTTTGCCAATTCCACAAGAACTGTCTTAGCGAAAGGCTTCTTGAGGGGAAAGCTGTAACTCTGTGAGATGATTTCACAGAACACAAAGAAGTTTCTCAGAAAGCTTCTTTCTCTTTGTTATCGCAGGATATTTCCTTTGTCCCTATAGTCTTCAAAGGGATCCGAAATATCTGTTCTCAGATTCCACAGAAAGAAGGCTAGCAAAGAGATCCACGAAATACAGATGTAACTCTGTGAGTGGAAGTGACACATCACAGAGCAGTTTCTCAGAAATCTTCTTTACAGATTTCATCTGAGGATATTTCCTTTTTCACCATAGCCCTCTATGGGCTTCCAAATATCACTTTGCCAATTCCACAAGAACTGTCTTAGCGAAAGGCTTCTTGAGGGGAAAGCTGTAACTCTGTGAGATGATTTCACAGAACACAAAGAAGTTTCTCAGAAAGCTTCTTTCTCTTTGTTATCGGAGGATATTTCCTTTGGCCCTATGGTCTTCAAAGGGATCCGAAATATCTGTTCTCAGATTCCACAGAAATAAGGCTAGCAAAGAGATCTAGGAAACACAGATGCAACTCTGTGAGATGAATTCACAGAACACTAAGCAGTTTCTCAGAAAGCTTCTTTCCAGATTTCATCTGATGATATTTCCTTTTCACCATAGCCCTCTAAGGGCTTCCAATTATCACCTTGCCAATTAAACAAGAACTGTCTTAGTGAAAGGCTTCTTGAGGGGAAAGCTGTAACTCTCTGAGATGATTTCACAGAACACAAAGAAGTTTCTCAGAAAGCTTCTTTCTCTTTGTTATCGGAGGATATTTCCTTTGGGCCTATAGTCTTCAAAGGGATCCGAAATATCTGTTCTAAGATTCCACAGAAATAAGGCTAGCAAAGAGATCCACGAGATACAGATGTAACTCTGTGAGTGGAAGTGACACATCACAGAGCAGTTTCTCAGAAAGCTTCTTTCCTGATTTCATCTGAGGATATTTCCTTTTTCACCGTAGCCCTCTAGGGGCTTCCAATTTTCACTTTTCCAATTCCACAAGAACTGTCTTAGCTAAAACCTTCTTGAGGGGAAAGATGTAACTGTGTGAGATGTTTTCACAGAACACAAAGAAGTTTCTCAGAAAGCTTCTTTCTCTTTGTTATCGGAGGATATTTCTTTTGGCCCTATAGTCTTCAAAGGGATCTGAAATATCTGTTCTCAGATTCCACAGAAATAAGGCTAGCAAAGAGATCTACGAAACACAGATATAACACTGTGAGATGAATTCACAGAACACTAAGCAGTTTCTCAGAAAGCTTCTTTCTAGATTTCATCTGAGGATGTTTCCTTTTTCACCATAGCCCCCTATGGGCTTCCAAATATCAGGTTGCCAATTCCACAAGAACTGTCTTAGCGAAAGGCTTCTTGAGGGGAAAGCTGTAACTCTTTGAGATGATTTCACAGAACACAAAGAAGTTTCTCAGAAAGCTTCTTTCTCTTTGTTATCGGAGGATATTTCCTTTGGCCCTATAGTCTTCAAAGGGATCCGAAATATCTGTTCTCAGATTCCACAGAAAGAAGGCTAGCAAAGAGATCCACGAAATACAGATGTAACTCTGTCAGTGGAAGTGACACATCACAGAGCAGTTTCTCAGAAATCTTCTTTACAGATTTCATCTGAGGATATTTCCTTTTTCACCATAGCCCTCTATGGGCTTCCAAATATCACTTTGCCAATTCCACAAGAACTGTCTTAGCGAAAGGCTTCTTGAGGGGAAAGCTGTAACTCTGTGAGATGATTTCACAGAACACAAAGAAGTTTCTCAGAAAGCTTCTTTCTCTTTGTTATCGGAGGATATTTCCTTTGGCCCTATGGTCTTCAAAGGGATCCGAAATATCTGTCCTCAGATTCCACAGAAATAAGGCTAGCAAAGAGATCTACGAAACACAGATGCAACTCTGTGAGATGAATTCACAGAACACTAAGCAGTTTCTCAGAAAGCTTCTTTCCAGATTTCATCTGATGATATTTCCTTTTCACCATAGCCTTCTATGGGCTTCCAAATATCACTTTGCCAATTCCACAAGAACTCTCTTAGCGAAAGGCTTCTTGAGGGGAAAGCTGTAACTCTCTGAGATGATTTCACAGAACACAAAGAAGTTTCTCAGAAAGCTTCTTTCTCTTTGTTATCGGAGGATATTTCCTTTGGCCCTATTGTCTTCAAAGGGATCCGAAATATCTGTTCTCAGATTCCACAGAAATAAGGCTAGCAAAGAGATACACGAAATACAGATGTAATTCTGTGAGTGGAAGTCACACAGCACTGAGCAGTTTCTCAGAAAGCTTCTTTCCAGATTTCATCTGAGGATATTTCCTTTTCACCATAGCCCTCTAGGGGCTTCCAAATATCTCTTTTCCAATTCCACAAGAACTGTCTTAGCGAAAGCCTTCTTGAGGTAAAGCTGTAACTCTGTGAGATGATGTCACAGAACACAAAAAAGTTTCTCAGAAAGCTTCTTTCTCTTTGTTATCGGAGGACATTTCCTGTGGCCCTATAGTCTTCAAAGAGATCCGAAATATCTGTTCTCAGATTCCACAGAAATAAGGCTAACAAAGAGATCTACGAAACACAGATGTAACTCTGTGAGATGAATTCACAGAACACTAAGCAGTTTCTCAGAAAGCTTCTTTCCAGATTTCATCTGAGGATATTTCCTTTTCACCATAGCCCTCAATGGGCTTCCAAATATGACTTTGCCAATTCCACAAGAACTGTCTTAGCGAAAGGCTTCTTGAGGGGAAAGCTGTAACTCTGTGAGATGATTTCACAGAACACAACGAAGTTTCTCAGAAAGCTTCTTTCTCTTTGTTATCGGAGGATATTTCCTTTGGCCCTATAGTCTTCAATGGGATCTGAAATATCTGTTCTCAGATTCCACAGAAATAAGGCTAGCAAAGAGATCTACGAAACACAGATGTAACTCTGTGAGATGAATTCACAGAACCCTAAGCAGTTTCTCAGAAAGCTTCTTTCTAGATTTCATCTGAGGATGTTTCCTTTTTCTCCATAGCCCCCTATGGGCTTCCAAATATCACTTTGCCAATTCCACAAGAACTGTCTTAGCGAAAGGCTTCTTGAGGGGAAAGCTGTAACTCTGTGAGATGATTTCACAGAACACAGAGAAGTTTCTCAGAAAGCTTCTTTCTCTTTGTTATCGGAGGATAGTTTCTTTGGCCCTATAGTCTTCAAAGGGATCCGAAATATCTGCTCTCAGATTCCACAGAAAGAAGGCTAGCAAAGAGATCCACGAAATACAGATGTAACTCTTTGAGTGGAAGTCACACATCACAGAGCAGTTTCTCAGAAAGCTTCTTTCCAGATTTCATCTGAGGATATTTCCTTTTTCACCATAGCCCTCTATGGGCTTCCAAATATCACTTTGCCAATTCCACAAGAACTTTCTTAGCGAAAGGCTTCTTCAGGGGAAAGCTGTAACTCTTTGAGATGATTTCACAGAACACAAAGAAGTTTCTCAGAAAGTTTCTTTCTCTTTGTTATCGGAGGATATTTCCTTTGGCCCTATTGTCTTCAAAGGGATCTGAAATATCTGTTCTCAGATTCCACAGAAATAAGGCTAGCAAAGAGATCTACGAAATACAGATGTAACTCTGTGAGATGAATTCACAGAACACTAAGCAGTTTCTCAGAAAGCTTCTTTCCAGATTTCATCTGAGGATATTTCCTTTTTCACCATAGCCCTCTAAGGGCTTCAAATATCACTTTGCCAATTCCACAAGAACTATCTTAGCGAAAGGCTTCTTGAGTGGAAAGCTGTAACTCTGTGAAATGATTTCACAGAACACAAAGAAGATTCTCAGAAAGCTTCTTTCTCTATGTTATCGGAGGATATTTCCTTTGGCCCTATAGTCTTCAAAGGGATCCGAAATATCTGTTCTCAGATTCCACAGAAAGAAGGCTAGCATAGAGATCCACGAAATACAGATGTAACTCTGTGAGTGGAAGTGACACATCACAGAGCAGTTTCTCAGAAATCTTCTTTACAGATTTCATCTGAGGATATTTCCTTTTTCACCATAGCCCTCTATGGGCTTCCAAATATCACTTTGCCAATTCCACAAGAACTGTCTTAGCGAAAGGCTTCTTGAGGGGAAAGCTGTAACTCTGTGAGATGATTTCACAGAACACAAAGAAGTTTCTCAGAAAGCTTCTTTCTCTTTGTTATCGGAGGATATTTCCTTTGGCCCTATGGTCTTCAAAGGGATCCGAAATATCTGTTCTCAGATTCCACAGAAATAAGGCTAGCAAAGAGATCTACGAAACACAGATGCAACTCTGTGAGATGAATTCACAGAACACTAAGCAGTTTCTCAGAAAGCTTCTTTCCAGATTTCATCTGATGATATTTCCTTTTCACCATAGCCCTCTAAGGGCTTCCAAATATCACTTTGCCAATTCCACAAGAACTGTCTTAGCGAAAGGCTTCTTGAGGGGAAAGCTGTAACTCTCTGAGATGATTTCACAGAACACAAAGAAGTTTCTCAGAAAGCTTCTTTCTCTTTGTTATCGGAGGATATTTCCTTTGGGCCTATAGTCTTCAAAGGGATCCGAAATATCTGTTCTAAGATTCCACAGAAATAAGGCTAGCAAAGAGATCCACGAGATACAGATGTAACTCTGTGAGTGGAAGTGACACATCACAGAGCAGTTTCTCAGAAAGCTTCTTTCCAGATTTCATCTGAGGATATTTCCTTTTTCACCGTAGCCCTCTAGGGGCTTCCAATTTTCACTTTTCCAATTCCACAAGAACTGTCTTAGCTAAAGCCTTCTTGAGGGGAAAGCTGTAACTGTGTGAGATGTTTTCACAGAACACAAAGAAGTTTCTCAGAAAGCTTCTTTCTCTTTGTTATCGGAGGATATTTCCTGTGGCCCTATAGTCTTCAAAGGGATCCGAAATATCTGTTCTCAGATTCCACAGAAAAACGTCTACCAAAGAGATCTACGAAACACCGATGTAACTCTGTGAGATGAATTCACAGAACACTAAGCAGTTTCTCAGAAAGCTTCTTTCCAGATTTCCTCTGAGGATATTTCCTTTTTCACCATAGCCCTCTATGGGCTTCCAAATATGACTTTGCCAATTCCGGAAGAACTGTCTTAGCGAAAGGCTTCTTGAGGGGAAAGCTGTAACTCTGTGAGATGATTTCACAGAACACAGAGAAGTTTCTCAGAAAGCTTCTTTCTCTTTGTTATCGGAGGATAGTTTCTTTGGCCCTATAGTCTTCAAAGGGATCCGAAATATCTGCTCTCAGATTCCACAGAAAGAAGGCTAGCAAAGAGATGCACGAAATACAGATGTAACTCTTTGAGTGGAAGTCACACATCACAGAGCAGTTTCTCAGAAAGCTTCTTTCCAGATTTCATCTGAGGATATTTCCTTTTTCACCATAGCCCTCTATGGGCTTCCAAATATCACTTTGCCAATTCCACAAGAACTTTCTTAGCGAAAGGCTTCTTCAGGGGAAAGCTGTAACTCTTTGAGATGATTTCACAGAACACAAAGAAGTTTCTCAGAAAGTTTCTTTCTCTTTGTTATCGGAGGATATTTCCTTTGGCCCTATTGTCTTCAAAGGGATCTGAAATATCTGTTCTCAGATTCCACAGAAATAAGGCTAGCAAAGAGATCTACGAAACACAGATATAACTCTGTGAGATGAATTCACAGAACACTAAGCAGTTTCTCAGAAAGCTTCTTTCTAGATTTCATCTGAGGATGTTTCCTTTTTCACCATAGCCCCCTATGGGCTTCCAAATATGACTTTGCCAATTCCACAAGAACTGTCTTAGCGAAAGGCTTCTTGAGGGGAAAGCTGTAACTCTGTGAGATGATTTCACAGAACACAACGAAGTTTCTCAGAAAGCTTCTTTCTCTTTGTTATCGGAGGATATTTCCTTTGGCCCTATAGTCTTCAATGGGATCTGAAATATCTGTTCTCAGATTCCACAGAAATAAGGCTAGCAAAGAGATCTACGAAACACAGATGTAACTCTGTGAGATGAATTCACAGAACCCTAAGCAGTTTCTCAGAAAGCTTCTTTCTAGATTTCATCTGAGGATGTTTCCTTTTTCTCCATAGCCCCCTAAGGGCTTCCAAATATCACTTTGCCAATTCCACAAGAACTGTCTTAGCGAAAGGCTTCTTGAGGGGAAAGCTGTAACTCTGTGAGATGATTTCACAGAACACAAAGAAGTTTCTCAGAAAGCTTCTTTCTCTTTGTTATCGGAGGATATTTCCCTTGGCCCTATAATCTTCCAAGGGATCCGAAATATCTGTTCTCAGATTCCACAGAAAGAAGGCTAGCAAAAAGATCCACGAAATACAGATGTATCTCTGTGAGTGGAAGTGACACATCACAGAGCAGTTTCTCAGAAAGCTTCTTTCCAGATTTCATATGAGGATAATTCCTTTTTCACCATAGTCCTCTATGGGCTTCCGAATATCACTTTTCCAATTCCACAAGAACTGTCTTAGCGGAAGGATTATTCAGGGGAAAGCTGTAACTCTGTGATATGATTTCACAGAACACAAAGAAGTTTCTCAGAAAGCTTCTTTCTCTTTGTTATCGGAGGATATTTCCTTTGGCCCTATAGTCTTCAAAGGGGTCCGAAATATCTGTTCTCAGATTCCACAGAAATAAGGCTAGCAAAGAGATCTACGAAACACAGATGTAACTCTGTGAGATGAATTCACAGAACACTAAGCAGTTTCTCAGAAAGCTTCTTTCCAGATTTCATCTGAGGATATTTCCTTTTTCACCATAGCCCTCTAAGGGCTTCAAATATCACTTTGCCAATTCCACAAGAACTATCTTAGCGAAAGGCTTCTTGAGTGGAAAGCTGTAACTCTGTGAAATGATTTCACAGAACACAAAGAAGATTCTCAGAAAGCTTCTTTCTCTATGTTATCGGAGGATATTTCCTTTGGCCCTATAGTCTTCAAAGGGATCCGAAATATCTGTTCTCAGATTCCACAGAAAGAAGGCTAGCAAAGAGATCCACGAAATACAGATGTAACTCTGTGAGTGGAAGTGACACATCACAGAGCAGTTTCTCAGAAATCTTCTTTACAGATTTCATCTGAGGATATTTCCTTTTTCACCATAGCCCTCTATGGGCTTCCAAATATCACTTTGCCAATTCCACAAGAACTGTCTTAGCGAAAGGCTTCTTGAGGGGAAAGCTGTAACTCTGTGAGATGATTTCACAGAACACAAAGAAGTTTCTCAGAAAGCTTCTTTCTCTTTGTTATCGGAGGATATTTCCTTTGGCCCTATGGTCTTCAAAGGGATCCGAAATATCTGTTCTCAGATTCCACAGAAATAAGGCTAGCAAAGAGATCTACGAAACACAGATGCAACTCTGTGAGATGAATTCACAGAACACTAAGCAGTTTCTCAGAAAGCTTCTTTCCAGATTTCATCTGATGATATTTCCTTTTCACCATAGCCCTCTAAGGGCTTCCAAATATCACTTTGCCAATTCCACAAGAACTGTCTTAGCGAAAGGCTTCTTGAGGGGAAAGCTGTAACTCTCTGAGATGATTTCACAGAACACAAAGAAGTTTCTCAGAAAGCTTCTTTCTCTTTGTTATCGGAGGATATTTCCTTTGGGCCTATAGTCTTCAAAGGGATCCGAAATATCTGTTCTAAGATTCCACAGAAATAAGGCTAGCAAAGAGATCCACGAGATACAGATGTAACTCTGTGAGTGGAAGTGACACATCACAGAGCAGTTTCTCAGAAAGCTTCTTTCCAGATTTCATCTGAGGATATTTCCTTTTTCACCGTAGCCCTCTAGGGGCTTCCAATTTTCACTTTTCCAATTCCACAAGAACTGTCTTAGCTAAAGCCTTCTTGAGGGGAAAGCTGTAACTGTGTGAGATGTTTTCACAGAACACAAAGAAGTTTCTCAGAAAGCTTCTTTCTCTTTGTTATCGGAGGATATTTCCTGTGGCCCTATAGTCTTCAAAGGGATCCGAAATATCTGTTCTCAGATTCCACAGAAAAACGTCTACCAAAGAGATCTACGAAACACCGATGTAACTCTGTGAGATGAATTCACAGAACACTAAGCAGTTTCTCAGAAAGCTTCTTTCCAGATTTCCTCTGAGGATATTTCCTTTTTCACCATAGCCCTCTATGGGCTTCCAAATATGACTTTGCCAATTCCGGAAGAACTGTCTTAGCGAAAGGCTTCTTGAGGGGAAAGCTGTAACTCTGTGAGATGATTTCACAGAACACAGAGAAGTTTCTCAGAAAGCTTCTTTCTCTTTGTTATCGGAGGATAGTTTCTTTGGCCCTATAGTCTTCAAAGGGATCCGAAATATCTGCTCTCAGATTCCACAGAAAGAAGGCTAGCAAAGAGATCCACGAAATACAGATGTAACTCTTTGAGTGGAAGTCACACATCACAGAGCAGTTTCTCAGAAAGCTTCTTTCCAGATTTCATCTGAGGATATTTCCTTTTTCACCACAGCCCTCTATGGGCTTCCAAATATCACTTTGCCAATTCCACAAGAACTTTCTTAGCGAAAGGCTTCTTCAGGGGAAAGCTGTAACTCTTTGAGATGATTTCACAGAACACAAAGAAGTTTCTCAGAAAGTTTCTTTCTCTTTGTTATCGGAGGATATTTCCTTTGGCCCTATTGTCTTCAAAGGGATCTGAAATATCTGTTCTCAGATTCCACAGAAATAAGGCTAGCAAAGAGATCTACGAAACACAGATATAACTCTGTGAGATGAATTCACAGAACACTAAGCAGTTTCTCAGAAAGCTTCTTTCTAGATTTCATCTGAGGATGTTTCCTTTTTCACCATAGCCCCCTATGGGCTTCCAAATATGACTTTGCCAATTCCACAAGAACTGTCTTAGCGAAAGGCTTCTTGAGGGGAAAGCTGTAACTCTGTGAGATGATTTCACAGAACACAAGGAAGTTTCTCAGAAAGCTTCTTTCTCTTTGTTATCGCAGGATATTTCCTTTGTCCCTATAGTCTTCAAAGGGATCCGAAATATCTGTTCTCAGATTCCACAGAAAGAAGGCTAGCAAAGAGATCCACGAAATACAGATGTAACTCTGTGAGTGGAAGTGACACATCACAGAGCAGTTTCTCAGAAATCTTCTTTACAGATTTCATCTGAGGATATTTCCTTTTTCACCATAGCCCTCTATGGGCTTCCAAATATCACTTTGCCAATTCCACAAGAACTGTCTTAGCGAAAGGCTTCTAGAGGGGAAAGCTGTAACTCTGTGAGATGATTTCACAGAACACAAAGAAGTTTCTCAGAAAGCTTCTTTCTCTTTGTTATCGGAGGATATTTCCTTTGGCCCTATGGTCTTCAAAGGGATCCGAAATATCTGTTCTCAGATTCCACAGAAATAAGGCTAGCAAAGAGATCTAGGAAACACAGATGCAACTCTGTGAGATGAATTCACAGAACACTAAGCAGTTTCTCAGAAAGCTTCTTTCCAGATTTCATCTGATGATATTTCCCTTTCACCATAGCCCTCTAAGGGCTTCCAATTATCACCTTGCCAATTAAACAAGAACTGTCTTAGTGAAAGGCTTCTTGAGGGGAAAGCTGTAACTCTCTGAGATGATTTCACAGAACACAAAGAAGTTTCTCAGAAAGCTTCTTTCTCTTTGTTATCGGAGGATATTTCCTTTGGGCCTATAGTCTTCAAAGGGATCCGAAATATCTGTTCTAAGATTCCACAGAAATAAGGCTAGCAAAGAGATCCACGAGATACAGATGTAACTCTGTGAGTGGAAGTGACACATCACAGAGCAGTTTCTCAGAAAGCTTCTTTCCTGATTTCATCTGAGGATATTTCCTTTTTCACCGTAGCCCTCTAGGGGCTTCCAATTTTCACTTTTCCAATTCCACAAGAACTGTCTTAGCTAAAACCTTCTTGAGGGGAAAGATGTAACTGTGTGAGATGTTTTCACAGAACACAAAGAAGTTTCTCAGAAAGCTTCTTTCTCTTTGTTATCGGAGGATATTTCTTTTGGCCCTATAGTCTTCAAAGGGATCTGAAATATCTGTTCTCAGATTCCACAGAAATAAGGCTAGCAAAGAGATCTACGAAACACAGATATAACACTGTGAGATGAATTCACAGAACACTAAGCAGTTTCTCAGAAAGCTTCTTTCTAGATTTCATCTGAGGATGTTTCCTTTTTCACCATAGCCCCCTATGGGCTTCCAAATATCAGGTTGCCAATTCCACAAGAACTGTCTTAGCGAAAGGCTTCTTGAGGGGAAAGCTGTAACTCTTTGAGATGATTTCACAGAACACAAAGAAGTTTCTCAGAAAGCTTCTTTCTCTTTGTTATCGGAGGATATTTCCTTTGGCCCTATAGTCTTCAAAGGGATCCGAAATATCTGTTCTCAGATTCCACAGAAAGAAGGCTAGCAAAGAGATCCACGAAATACAGATGTAACTCTGTCAGTGGAAGTGACACATCACAGAGCAGTTTCTCAGAAATCTTCTTTACAGATTTCATCTGAGGATATTTCCTTTTTCACCATAGCCCTCTATGGGCTTCCAAATATCACTTTGCCAATTCCACAAGAACTGTCTTAGCGAAAGGCTTCTTGAGGGGAAAGCTGTAACTCTGTGAGATGATTTCACAGAACACAAAGAAGTTTCTCAGAAAGCTTCTTTCTCTTTGTTATCGGAGGATATTTCCTTTGGCCCTATGGTCTTCAAAGGGATCCGAAATATCTGTCCTCAGATTCCACAGAAATAAGGCTAGCAAAGAGATCTACGAATCACAGATGCAACTCTGTGAGATGAATTCACAGAACACTAAGCAGTTTCTCAGAAAGCTTCTTTCCAGATTTCATCTGATGATATTTCCTTTTCACCATAGCCTTCTATGGGCTTCCAAATATCACTTTGCCAATTCCACAAGAACTCTCTTAGCGAAAGGCTTCTTGAGGGGAAAGCTGTAACTCTCTGAGATGATTTCACAGAACACAAAGAAGTTTCTCAGAAAGCTTCTTTCTCTTTGTTATCGGAGGATATTTCCTTTGGCCCTATTGTCTTCAAAGGGATCCGAAATATCTGTTCTCAGATTCCACAGAAATAAGGCTAGCAAAGAGATACACGAAATACAGATGTAATTCTGTGAGTGGAAGTCACACAGCACTGAGCAGTTTCTCAGAAAGCTTCTTTCCAGATTTCATCTGAGGATATTTCCTTTTCACCATAGCCCTCTAGGGGCTTCCAAATATCTCTTTTCCAATTCCACAAGAACTGTCTTAGCGAAAGCCTTCTTGAGGTAAAGCTGTAACTCTGTGAGATGATGTCACAGAACACAAAAAAGTTTCTCAGAAAGCTTCTTTCTCTTTGTTATCGGAGGACATTTCCTGTGGCCCTATAGTCTTCAAAGAGATCCGAAATATCTGTTCTCAGATTCCACAGAAATAAGGCTAACAAAGAGATCTACGAAACACAGATGTAACTCTGTGAGATGAATTCACAGAACACTAAGCAGTTTCTCAGAAAGCTTCTTTCCAGATTTCATCTGAGGATATTTCCTTTTCACCATAGCCCTCAATGGGCTTCCAAATATGACTTTGCCAATTCCACAAGAACTGTCTTAGCGAAAGGCTTCTTGAGGGGAAAGCTGTAACTCTGTGAGATGATTTCACAGAACACAACGAAGTTTCTCAGAAAGCTTCTTTCTCTTTGTTATCGGAGGATATTTCCTTTGGCCCTATAGTCTTCAATGGGATCTGAAATATCTGTTCTCAGATTCCACAGAAATAAGGCTAGCAAAGAGATCTACGAAACACAGATGTAACTCTGTGAGATGAATTCACAGAACCCTAAGCAGTTTCTCAGAAAGCTTCTTTCTAGATTTCATCTGAGGATGTTTCCTTTTTCTCCATAGCCCCCTATGGGCTTCCAAATATCACTTTGCCAATTCCACAAGAACTGTCTTAGCGAAAGGCTTCTTGAGGGGAAAGCTGTAACTCTGTGAGATGATTTCACAGAACACAGAGAAGTTTCTCAGAAAGCTTCTTTCTCTTTGTTATCGGAGGATAGTTTCTTTGGCCCTATAGTCTTCAAAGGGATCCGAAATATCTGCTCTCAGATTCCACAGAAAGAAGGCTAGCAAAGAGATCCACGAAATACAGATGTAACTCTTTGAGTGGAAGTCACACATCACAGAGCAGTTTCTCAGAAAGCTTCTTTCCAGATTTCATCTGAGGATATTTCCTTTTTCACCATAGCCCTCTATGGGCTTCCAAATATCACTTTGCCAATTCCACAAGAACTTTCTTAGCGAAAGGCTTCTTCAGGGGAAAGCTGTAACTCTTTGAGATGATTTCACAGAACACAAAGAAGTTTCTCAGAAAGTTTCTTTCTCTTTGTTATCGGAGGATATTTCCTTTGGCCCTATTGTCTTCAAAGGGATCTGAAATATCTGTTCTCAGATTCCACAGAAATAAGGCTAGCAAAGAGATCTACGAAACACAGATATAACTCTGTGAGATGAATTCACAGAACACTAAGCAGTTTCTCAGAAAGCTTCTTTCTAGATTTCATCTGAGGATGTTTCCTTTTTCACCATAGCCCCCTATGGGCTTCCAAATATGACTTTGCCAATTCCACAAGAACTGTCTTAGCGAAAGGCTTCTTGAGGGGAAAGCTGTAACTCTGTGAGATGATTTCACAGAACACAAAGAAGTTTCTCAGAAAGCTTCTTTCTCTTTGTTATCGCAGGATATTTCCTTTGTCCCTATAGTCTTCAAAGGGATCCGAAATATCTGTTCTCAGATTCCACAGAAAGAAGGCTAGCAAAGAGATCCACGAAATACAGATGTAACTCTGTGAGTGGAAGTGACACATCACAGAGCAGTTTCTCAGAAATCTTCTTTACAGATTTCATCTGAGGATATTTCCTTTTTCACCATAGCCCTCTATGGGCTTCCAAATATCACTTTGCCAATTCCACAAGAACTGTCTTAGCGAAAGGCTTCTTGAGGGGAAAGCTGTAACTCTGTGAGATGATTTCACAGAACACAAAGAAGTTTCTCAGAAAGCTTCTTTCTCTTTGTTATCGGAGGATATTTCCTTTGGCCCTATGGTCTTCAAAGGGATCCGAAATATCTGTTCTCAGATTCCACAGAAATAAGGCTAGCAAAGAGATCTAGGAAACACAGATGCAACTCTGTGAGATGAATTCACAGAACACTAAGCAGTTTCTCAGAAAGCTTCTTTCCAGATTTCATCTGATGATATTTCCTTTTCACCATAGCCCTCTAAGGGCTTCCAATTATCACCTTGCCAATTAAACAAGAACTGTCTTAGCGAAAGGCTTCTTGAGGGGAAAGCTGTAACTCTCTGAGATGATTTCACAGAACACAAAGAAGTTTCTCAGAAAGCTTCTTTCTCTTTGTTATCGGAGGATATTTCCTTTGGGCCTATAGTCTTCAAAGGGATCCGAAATATCTGTTCTAAGATTCCACAGAAATAAGGCTAGCAAAGAGATCCACGAGATACAGATGTAACTCTGTGAGTGGAAGTGACACATCACAGAGCAGTTTCTCAGAAAGCTTCTTTCCAGATTTCATCTGAGGATATTTCCTTTTTCACCGTAGCCCTCTAGGGGCTTCCAATTTTCACTTTTCCAATTCCACAAGAACTGTCTTAGCTAAAGCCTTCTTGAGGGGAAAGCTGTAACTGTGTGAGATGTTTTCACAGAACACAAAGAAGTTTCTCAGAAAGCTTCTTTCTCTTTGTTATCGGAGGATATTTCCTGTGGCCCTATAGTCTTCAAAGGGATCCGAAATATCTGTTCTCAGATTCCACAGAAAAACGTCTACCAAAGAGATCTACGAAACACCGATGTAACTCTGTGAGATGAATTCACAGAACACTAAGCAGTTTCTCAGAAAGCTTCTTTCCAGATTTCCTCTGAGGATATTTCCTTTTTCACCATAGCCCTCTATGGGCTTCCAAATATGACTTTGCCAATTCCGGAAGAACTGTCTTAGCGAAAGGCTTCTTGAGGGGAAAGCTGTAACTCTGTGAGATGATTTCACAGAACACAGAGAAGTTTCTCAGAAAGCTTCTTTCTCTTTGTTATCGGAGGATAGTTTCTTTGGCCCTATAGTCTTCAAAGGGATCCGAAATATCTGCTCTCAGATTCCACAGAAAGAAGGCTAGCAAAGAGATCCACGAAATACAGATGTAACTCTTTGAGTGGAAGTCACACATCACAGAGCAGTTTCTCAGAAAGCTTCTTTCCAGATTTCATCTGAGGATATTTCCTTTTTCACCACAGCCCTCTATGGGCTTCCAAATATCACTTTGCCAATTCCACAAGAACTTTCTTAGCGAAAGGCTTCTTCAGGGGAAAGCTGTAACTCTTTGAGATGATTTCACAGAACACAAAGAAGTTTCTCAGAAAGTTTCTTTCTCTTTGTTATCGGAGGATATTTCCTTTGGCCCTATTGTCTTCAAAGGGATCTGAAATATCTGTTCTCAGATTCCACAGAAATAAGGCTAGCAAAGAGATCTACGAAACACAGATATAACTCTGTGAGATGAATTCACAGAACACTAAGCAGTTTCTCAGAAAGCTTCTTTCTAGATTTCATCTGAGGATGTTTCCTTTTTCACCATAGCCCCCTATGGGCTTCCAAATATGACTTTGCCAATTCCACAAGAACTGTCTTAGCGAAAGGCTTCTTGAGGGGAAAGCTGTAACTCTGTGAGATGATTTCACAGAACACAAAGAAGTTTCTCAGAAAGCTTCTTTCTCTTTGTTATCGCAGGATATTTCCTTTGTCCCTATAGTCTTCAAAGGGATCCGAAATATCTGTTCTCAGATTCCACAGAAAGAAGGCTAGCAAAGAGATCCACGAAATACAGATGTAACTCTGTGAGTGGAAGTGACACATCACAGAGCAGTTTCTCAGAAATCTTCTTTACAGATTTCATCTGAGGATATTTCCTTTTTCACCATAGCCCTCTATGGGCTTCCAAATATCACTTTGCCAATTCCACAAGAACTGTCTTAGCGAAAGGCTTCTTGAGGGGAAAGCTGTAACTCTGTGAGATGATTTCACAGAACACAAAGAAGTTTCTCAGAAAGCTTCTTTCTCTTTGTTATCGGAGGATATTTCCTTTGGCCCTATGGTCTTCAAAGGGATCCGAAATATCTGTTCTCAGATTCCACAGAAATAAGGCTAGCAAAGAGATCTAGGAAACACAGATGCAACTCTGTGAGATGAATTCACAGAACACTAAGCAGTTTCTCAGAAAGCTTCTTTCCAGATTTCATCTGATGATATTTCCTTTTCACCATAGCCCTCTAAGGGCTTCCAATTATCACCTTGCCAATTAAACAAGAACTGTCTTAGTGAAAGGCTTCTTGAGGGGAAAGCTGTAACTCTCTGAGATGATTTCACAGAACACAAAGAAGTTTCTCAGAAAGCTTCTTTCTCTTTGTTATCGGAGGATATTTCCTTTGGGCCTATAGTCTTCAAAGGGATCCGAAATATCTGTTCTAAGATTCCACAGAAATAAGGCTAGCAAAGAGATCCACGAGATACAGATGTAACTCTGTGAGTGGAAGTGACACATCACAGAGCAGTTTCTCAGAAAGCTTCTTTCCTGATTTCATCTGAGGATATTTCCTTTTTCACCGTAGCCCTCTAGGGGCTTCCAATTTTCACTTTTCCAATTCCACAAGAACTGTCTTAGCTAAAACCTTCTTGAGGGGAAAGATGTAACTGTGTGAGATGTTTTCACAGAACACAAAGAAGTTTCTCAGAAAGCTTCTTTCTCTTTGTTATCGGAGGATATTTCTTTTGGCCCTATAGTCTTCAAAGGGATCTGAAATATCTGTTCTCAGATTCCACAGAAATAAGGCTAGCAAAGAGATCTACGAAACACAGATATAACACTGTGAGATGAATTCACAGAACACTAAGCAGTTTCTCAGAAAGCTTCTTTCTAGATTTCATCTGAGGATGTTTCCTTTTTCACCATAGCCCCCTATGGGCTTCCAAATATCAGGTTGCCAATTCCACAAGAACTGTCTTAGCGAAAGGCTTCTTGAGGGGAAAGCTGTAACTCTTTGAGATGATTTCACAGAACACAAAGAAGTTTCTCAGAAAGCTTCTTTCTCTTTGTTATCGGAGGATATTTCCTTTGGCCCTATAGTCTTCAAAGGGATCCGAAATATCTGTTCTCAGATTCCACAGAAAGAAGGCTAGCAAAGAGATCCACGAAATACAGATGTAACTCTGTCAGTGGAAGTGACACATCACAGAGCAGTTTCTCAGAAATCTTCTTTACAGATTTCATCTGAGGATATTTCCTTTTTCACCATAGCCCTCTATGGGCTTCCAAATATCACTTTGCCAATTCCACAAGAACTGTCTTAGCGAAAGGCTTCTTGAGGGGAAAGCTGTAACTCTGTGAGATGATTTCACAGAACACAAAGAAGTTTCTCAGAAAGCTTCTTTCTCTTTGTTATCGGAGGATATTTCCTTTGGCCCTATGGTCTTCAAAGGGATCCGAAATATCTGTCCTCAGATTCCACAGAAATAAGGCTAGCAAAGAGATCTACGAAACACAGATGCAACTCTGTGAGATGAATTCACAGAACACTAAGCAGTTTCTCAGAAAGCTTCTTTCCAGATTTCATCTGATGATATTTCCTTTTCACCATAGCCTTCTATGGGCTTCCAAATATCACTTTGCCAATACCACAAGAACTCTCTTAGCGAAAGGCTTCTTGAGGGGAAAGCTGTAACTCTCTGAGATGATTTCACAGAACACAAAGAAGTTTCTCAGAAAGCTTCTTTCTCTTTGTTATCGGAGGATATTTCCTTTGGCCCTATTGTCTTCAAAGGGATCCGAAATATCTGTTCTCAGATTCCACAGAAATAAGGCTAGCAAAGAGATACACGAAATACAGATGTAATTCTGTGAGTGGAAGTCACACAGCACTGAGCAGTTTCTCAGAAAGCTTCTTTCCAGATTTCATCTGAGGATATTTCCTTTTCACCATAGCCCTCTAGGGGCTTCCAAATATCTCTTTTCCAATTCCACAAGAACTGTCTTAGCGAAAGCCTTCTTGAGGTAAAGCTGTAACTCTGTGAGATGATGTCACAGAACACAAAAAAGTTTCTCAGAAAGCTTCTTTCTCTTTGTTATCGGAGGACATTTCCTGTGGCCCTATAGTCTTCAAAGAGATCCGAAATATCTGTTCTCAGATTCCACAGAAATAAGGCTAACAAAGAGATCTACGAAACACAGATGTAACTCTGTGAGATGAATTCACAGAACACTAAGCAGTTTCTCAGAAAGCTTCTTTCCAGATTTCATCTGAGGATATTTCCTTTTCACCATAGCCCTCAATGGGCTTCCAAATATGACTTTGCCAATTCCACAAGAACTGTCTTAGCGAAAGGCTTCTTGAGGGGAAAGCTGTAACTCTGTGAGATGATTTCACAGAACACAACGAAGTTTCTCAGAAAGCTTCTTTCTCTTTGTTATCGGAGGATATTTCCTTTGGCCCTATAGTCTTCAATGGGATCTGAAATATCTGTTCTCAGATTCCACAGAAATAAGGCTAGCAAAGAGATCTACGAAACACAGATGTAACTCTGTGAGATGAATTCACAGAACCCTAAGCAGTTTCTCAGAAAGCTTCTTTCTAGATTTCATCTGAGGATGTTTCCTTTTTCTCCATAGCCCCCTATGGGCTTCCAAATATCACTTTGCCAATTCCACAAGAACTTTCTTAGCGAAAGGCTTCTTCAGGGGAAAGCTGTAACTCTTTGAGATGATTTCACAGAACACAAAGAAGTTTCTCAGAAAGTTTCTTTCTCTTTGTTATCGGAGGATATTTCCTTTGGCCCTATTGTCTTCAAAGGGATCTGAAATATCTGTTCTCAGATTCCACAGAAATAAGGCTAGCAAAGAGATCTACGAAACACAGATATAACTCTGTGAGATGAATTCACAGAACACTAAGCAGTTTCTCAGAAAGCTTCTTTCTAGATTTCATCTGAGGATGTTTCCTTTTTCACCATAGCCCCCTATGGGCTTCCAAATATGACTTTGCCAATTCCACAAGAACTGTCTTAGCGAAAGGCTTCTTGAGGGGAAAGCTGTAACTCTGTGAGATGATTTCACAGAACACAAAGAAGTTTCTCAGAAAGCTTCTTTCTCTTTGTTATCGCAGGATATTTCCTTTGTCCCTATAGTCTTCAAAGGGATCCGAAATATCTGTTCTCAGATTCCACAGAAAGAAGGCTAGCAAAGAGATCCACGAAATACAGATGTAACTCTGTGAGTGGAAGTGACACATCACAGAGCAGTTTCTCAGAAATCTTCTTTACAGATTTCATCTGAGGATATTTCCTTTTTCACCATAGCCCTCTATGGGCTTCCAAATATCACTTTGCCAATTCCACAAGAACTGTCTTAGCGAAAGGCTTCTTGAGGGGAAAGCTGTAACTCTGTGAGATGATTTCACAGAACACAAAGAAGTTTCTCAGAAAGCTTCTTTCTCTTTGTTATCGGAGGATATTTCCTTTGGCCCTATGGTCTTCAAAGGGATCCGAAATATCTGTTCTCAGATTCCACAGAAATAAGGCTAGCAAAGAGATCTAGGAAACACAGATGCAACTCTGTGAGATGAATTCACAGAACACTAAGCAGTTTCTCAGAAAGCTTCTTTCCAGATTTCATCTGATGATATTTCCTTTTCACCATAGCCCTCTAAGGGCTTCCAATTATCACCTTGCCAATTAAACAAGAACTGTCTTAGCGAAAGGCTTCTTGAGGGGAAAGCTGTAACTCTCTGAGATGATTTCACAGAACACAAAGAAGTTTCTCAGAAAGCTTCTTTCTCTTTGTTATCGGAGGATATTTCCTTTGGGCCTATAGTCTTCAAAGGGATCCGAAATATCTGTTCTAAGATTCCACAGAAATAAGGCTAGCAAAGAGATCCACGAGATACAGATGTAACTCTGTGAGTGGAAGTGACACATCACAGAGCAGTTTCTCAGAAAGCTTCTTTCCTGATTTCATCTGAGGATATTTCCTTTTTCACCGTAGCCCTCTAGGGGCTTCCAATTTTCACTTTTCCAATTCCACAAGAACTGTCTTAGCTAAAACCTTCTTGAGGGGAAAGATGTAACTGTGTGAGATGTTTTCACAGAACACAAAGAAGTTTCTCAGAAAGCTTCTTTCTCTTTGTTATCGGAGGATATTTCCTTTGGCCCTATAGTCTTCAAAGGGATCTGAAATATCTGTTCTCAGATTCCACAGAAATAAGGCTAGCAAAGAGATCTACGAAACACAGATATAACACTGTGAGATGAATTCACAGAACACTAAGCAGTTTCTCAGAAAGCTTCTTTCTAGATTTCATCTGAGGATGTTTCCTTTTTCACCATAGCCCCCTATGGGCTTCCAAATATCAGGTTGCCAATTCCACAAGAACTGTCTTAGCGAAAGGCTTCTTGAGGGGAAAGCTGTAACTCTTTGAGATGATTTCACAGAACACAAAGAAGTTTCTCAGAAAGCTTCTTTCTCTTTGTTATCGGAGGATATTTCCTTTGGCCCTATAGTCTTCAAAGGGATCCGAAATATCTGTTCTCAGATTCCACAGAAAGAAGGCTAGCAAAGAGATCCACGAAATACAGATGTAACTCTGTCAGTGGAAGTGACACATCACAGAGCAGTTTCTCAGAAATCTTCTTTACAGATTTCATCTGAGGATATTTCCTTTTTCACCATAGCCCTCTATGGGCTTCCAAATATCACTTTGCCAATTCCACAAGAACTGTCTTAGCGAAAGGCTTCTTGAGGGGAAAGCTGTAACTCTGTGAGATGATTTCACAGAACACAAAGAAGTTTCTCAGAAAGCTTCTTTCTCTTTGTTATCGGAGGATATTTCCTTTGGCCCTATGGTCTTCAAAGGGATCCGAAATATCTGTCCTCAGATTCCACAGAAATAAGGCTAGCAAAGAGATCTACGAAACACAGATGCAACTCTGTGAGATGAATTCACAGAACACTAAGCAGTTTCTCAGAAAGCTTCTTTCCAGATTTCATCTGATGATATTTCCTTTTCACCATAGCCTTCTATGGGCTTCCAAATATCACTTTGCCAATTCCACAAGAACTCTCTTAGCGAAAGGCTTCTTGAGGGGAAAGCTGTAACTCTCTGAGATGATTTCACAGAACACAAAGAAGTTTCTCAGAAAGCTTCTTTCTCTTTGTTATCGGAGGATATTTCCTTTGGCCCTATAGTCTTCAAAGGGATCCGAAATATCTGTTCTCAGATTCCACAGAAATAAGGCTAGCAAAGAGATACACGAAATACAGATGTAATTCTGTGAGTGGAAGTCACACAGCACTGAGCAGTTTCTCAGAAAGCTTCTTTCCAGATTTCATCTGAGGATATTTCCTTTTCACCATAGCCCTCTAGGGGCTTCCAAATATCTCTTTTCCAATTCCACAAGAACTGTCTTAGCGAAAGCCTTCTTGAGGGAAAGCTGTAACTCTGTGAGATGATGTCACAGAACACAAAAAAGTTTCTCAGAAAGCTTCTTTCTCTTTGTTATCGGAGGACATTTCCTGTGGCCCTATAGTCTTCAAAGAGATCCGAAATATCTGTTCTCAGATTCCACAGAAATAAGGCTAACAAAGAGATCTACGAAACACAGATGTAACTCTGTGAGATGAATTCACAGAACACTAAGCAGTTTCTCAGAAAGCTTCTTTCCAGATTTCATCTGAGGATATTTCCTTTTTCACCATAGCCCTCTAAGGGCTTCAAATATCACTTTGCCAATTCCACAAGAACTATCTTAGCGAAAGGCTTCTTGAGTGGAAAGCTGTAACTCTGTGAAATGATTTCACAGAACACAAAGAAGATTCTCAGAAAGCTTCTTTCTCTATGTTATCGGAGGATATTTCCTTTGGCCCTATAGTCTTCAAAGGGATCCGAAATATCTGTTCTCAGATTCCACAGAAAGAAGGCTAGCAAAGAGATCCACGAAATACAGATGTAACTCTGTGAGTGGAAGTGACACATCACAGAGCAGTTTCTCAGAAATCTTCTTTACAGATTTCATCTGAGGATATTTCCTTTTTCACCATAGCCCTCTATGGGCTTCCAAATATCACTTTGCCAATTCCACAAGAACTGTCTTAGCGAAAGGCTTCTTGAGGGGAAAGCTGTAACTCTGTGAGATGATTTCACAGAACACAAAGAAGTTTCTCAGAAAGCTTCTTTCTCTTTGTTATCGGAGGATATTTCCTTTGGCCCTATGGTCTTCAAAGGGATCCGAAATATCTGTTCTCAGATTCCACAGAAATAAGGCTAGCAAAGAGATCTACGAAACACAGATGCAACTCTGTGAGATGAATTCACAGAACACTAAGCAGTTTCTCAGAAAGCTTCTTTCCAGATTTCATCTGATGATATTTCCTTTTCACCATAGCCCTCTAAGGGCTTCCAAATATCACTTTGCCAATTCTACAAGAACTGTCTTAGCGAAAGGCTTCTTGAGGGGAAAGCTGTAACTCTCTGAGATGATTTCACAGAACACAAAGAAGTTTCTCAGAAAGCTTCTTTCTCTTTGTTATCGGAGGATATTTCCTTTGGGCCTATAGTCTTCAAAGGGATCCGAAATATCTGTTCTAAGATTCCACAGAAATAAGGCTAGCAAAGAGATCCACGAGATACAGATGTAACTCTGTGAGTGGAAGTGACACATCACAGAGCAGTTTCTCAGAAAGCTTCTTTCCAGATTTCATCTGAGGATATTTCCTTTTTCACCGTAGCCCTCTAGGGGCTTCCAATTTTCACTTTTCCAATTCCACAAGAACTGTCTTAGCTAAAGCCTTCTTGAGGGGAAAGCTGTAACTGTGTGAGATGTTTTCACAGAACACAAAGAAGTTTCTCAGAAAGCTTCTTTCTCTTTGTTATCGGAGGATATTTCCTGTGGCCCTATAGTCTTCAAAGGGATCCGAAATATCTGTTCTCAGATTCCACAGAAAAACGTCTACCAAAGAGATCTACGAAACACCGATGTAACTCTGTGAGATGAATTCACAGAACACTAAGCAGTTTCTCAGAAAGCTTCTTTCCAGATTTCCTCTGAGGATATTTCCTTTTTCACCATAGCCCTCTATGGGCTTCCAAATATGACTTTGCCAATTCCGGAAGAACTGTCTTAGCGAAAGGCTTCTTGAGGGGAAAGCTGTAACTCTGTGAGATGATTTCACAGAACACAGAGAAGTTTCTCAGAAAGCTTCTTTCTCTTTGTTATCGGAGGATAGTTTCTTTGGCCCTATAGTCTTCAAAGGGATCCGAAATATCTGCTCTCAGATTCCACAGAAAGAAGGCTAGCAACGAGATCCACGAAATACAGATGTAACTCTTTGAGTGGAAGTCACACATCACAGAGCAGTTTCTCAGAAAGCTTCTTTCCAGATTTCATCTGAGGATATTTCCTTTTTTACCATAGCCCTCTATGGGCTTCCAAATATCACTTTGCCAATTCCACAAGAACTTTCTTAGCGAAAGGCTTCTTCAGGGGAAAGCTGTAACTCTTTGAGATGATTTCACAGAACACAAAGAAGTTTCTCAGAAAGTTTCTTTCTCTTTGTTATCGGAGGATATTTCCTTTGGCCCTATTGTCTTCAAAGGGATCTGAAATATCTGTTCTCAGATTCCACAGAAATAAGGCTAGCAAAGAGATCTACGAAACACAGATATAACTCTGTGAGATGAATTCACAGAACACTAAGCAGTTTCTCAGAAAGCTTCTTTCTAGATTTCATCTGAGGATGTTTCCTTTTTCACCATAGCCCCCTATGGGCTTCCAAATATGACTTTGCCAATTCCACAAGAACTGTCTTAGCGAAAGGCTTCTTGAGGGGAAAGCTGTAACTCTGTGAGATGATTTCACAGAACACAAAGAAGTTTCTCAGAAAGCTTCTTTCTCTTTGTTATCGGAGGATATTTCCTTTGTCCCTATAGTCTTCAAAGGGATCCGAAATATCTGTTCTCAGATTCCACAGAAAGAAGGCTAGCAAAGAGATCCACGAAATACAGATGTAACTCTGTGAGTGGAAGTGACACATCACAGAGCAGTTTCTCAGAAATCTTCTTTACAGATTTCATCTGAGGATATTTCCTTTTTCACCATAGCCCTCTATGGGCTTCCAAATATCACTTTGCCAATTCCACAAGAACTGTCTTAGCGAAAGGCTTCTTGAGGGGAAAGCTGTAACTCTGTGAGATGATTTCACAGAACACAAAGAAGTTTCTCAGAAAGCTTCTTTCTCTTTGTTATCGGAGGATATTTCCTTTGGCCCTATGGTCTTCAAAGGGATCCGAAATATCTGTTCTCAGATTCCACAGAAATAAGGCTAGCAAAGAGATCTACGAAACACAGATGCAACTCTGTGAGATGAATTCACAGAACACTAAGCAGTTTCTCAGAAAGCTTCTTTCCAGATTTCATCTGATGATATTTCCTTTTCACCATAGCCCTCTAAGGGCTTCCAATTATCACCTTGCCAATTAAACAAGAACTGTCTTAGCGAAAGGCTTCTTGAGGGGAAAGCTGTAACTCTCTGAGATGATTTCACAGAACACAAAGAAGTTTCTCAGAAAGCTTCTTTCTCTTTGTTATCGGAGGATATTTCCTTTGGGCCTATAGTCTTCAAAGGGATCCGAAATATCTGTTCTAAGATTCCACAGAAATAAGGCTAGCAAAGAGATCCACGAGATACAGATGTAACTCTGTGAGTGGAAGTGACACATCACAGAGCAGTTTCTCAGAAAGCTTCTTTCCTGATTTCATCTGAGGATATTTCCTTTTTCACCGTAGCCCTCTAGGGGCTTCCAATTTTCACTTTTCCAATTCCACAAGAACTGTCTTAGCTAAAACCTTCTTGAGGGGAAAGATGTAACTGTGTGAGATGTTTTCACAGAACACAAAGAAGTTTCTCAGAAAGCTTCTTTCTCTTTGTTATCGGAGGATATTTCCTTTGGCCCTATAGTCTTCAAAGGGATCTGAAATATCTGTTCTCAGATTCCACAGAAATAAGGCTAGCAAAGAGATCTACGAAACACAGATATAACACTGTGAGATGAATTCACAGAACACTAAGCAGTTTCTCAGAAAGCTTCTTTCTAGATTTCATCTGAGGATGTTTCCTTTTTCACCATAGCCCCCTATGGGCTTCCAAATATCAGGTTGCCAATTCCACAAGAACTGTCTTAGCGAAAGGCTTCTTGAGGGGAAAGCTGTAACTCTTTGAGATGATTTCACAGAACACAAAGAAGTTTCTCAGAAAGCTTCTTTCTCTTTGTTATCGGAGGATATTTCCTTTGGCCCTATAGTCTTCAAAGGGATCCGAAATATCTGTTCTCAGATTCCACAGAAAGAAGGCTAGCAAAGAGATCTACGAAACACAGATGTAACTCTGTGAGATGAATTCACAGAACACTAAGCAGTTTCTCAGAAAGCTTCTTTCCAGATTTCATCTGAGGATATTTCCTTTTTCACCATAGCCCTCTATGGGCTTCCAAATATCACTTTCCAATTCCACAAGAACTTTCTTAGCGAAAGGCTTCTTGAGGGGAAAGCTGTAACTCTCTGAGATGATTTCACAGAACACAAAGAAGTTTCTCAGAAAGCTTCTTTCTCTTTGTTATCGGAGGATATTTCCTGTGGCCCTATAGTCTTCAAAGGGATCAGAAATATCTGTTTTAAGATTCCACAGAAATAAGGGTAGCAAGGAGATCCACGAAATACAGATGTAACTCTGTGAGTGGAAGTGACACATCACAGAGCAGTTTCTCAGAAAGCTTCTTTCCAGATTTCATCTGAGGATATTTCCTTTTTCACCATAGCCCTCTATGGGCTTCCAAATATCACTTTGCCAATTCCACAAGAACTGTCTTAGCGAAAGGCTTCTTCAGGGGAAAGCTGTAACTCTGTGAGATGATTCCACTGAACACAAAGAAGTTTCTCAGAAAGCTTCTTTCTCTTTGTTATCGGAGGAAATTTCCTTTGGGCCTATAGTCTTCAAAGGCATCCGAAATATCTGTTCTAAGATTCCACAGAAATAAGGTTAGCAAAGAGATCCACGAAATACAGATGTAACTCTGTGAGTGGAAGTCACACATCACTGAGCAGTTTCTCAGAAAGCTTCTTTCCAGATTTCATCTGAGGATATTTCCTTTTTCACCATAGCCCTCTAGGGGCTTCCAAATATCACTTTTCCAATTCCACAAGAACTGTCTTAGCTAAAGGCTTCTTGAGGGGAAAGCTGTAACTGTGTGAGATGATTTCACAGAACACAAAGAAGTTTCTCAGAAAGCTTCTTTCTCTTTGTTATAGGAGGATATTTCCTGTGGCCCTATAGTCTTCAAAGTGATCCGAAATATCTGTTCTCAGATTCCACAGAAATAAGGCTAGCAAAGAGATCCACGAAATACAGAGGTAACTCTGTGAGATGAATTAACAGAACACTAAGCAGTTTCTCAGAAAGCTTCTTTCCAGATTTCATCTGAGGATATTTCCTTTTTCAACATAGCCCTCTATGGGCTTCCAAATATCACTTTGCTAATTCCACAAGAACTGTCTTAGCGAAAGCCTTCTTGAGAGGAAAGCTGTAACTCTGTGAGATGATTTCACAGAACACAAAGAAGTTCCTCAGAAAGCTTCTTTCTCTTTGTTATCGGAGGATATTTCCTTTGGCCCTATAGTCTTCAAAGGGATCCGAAATATATTTTAACAGATTCCACAGAAATAAGGCTAGCAAAGAGATCCACGAAATACAGATGTAATTCTGTGAGTGGAAGTCACACATCACTGAGCAGTTTCTCCGAAAGCTTCTTTCCAGATTTCATCTGAGGATATTTCCTTTTTCACCGTAGCCCTCTAGGGGCTTCCAAATATCACTTTTCCAATTCCACAAGAACTGTCTTAGCTAAAGGCTTCTTGAAGGGAAAGCTGCAACTCTGTGAGATGATTTCACAGAACACAAAGAAGTTTCTCAGAAAGCTTCTTTCTCTTTGTTATCGGAGGATATTTCCTTTGGCCCTATAGTCTTCAAAGGGATCCGAAATATCTGTTCTCAGATTCCACAGAAATAAGGCTAGCAAAGAGATCTACGAAACACAGATGTAACTCTGTGAGATGAATTCACAGAACTCTAAGCAGTTTCTCAGAAAGCTTCTTTCCAGATTTCATCTGAGGATATTTCCTTTTCACCATAGCCCTCTATGGGCTTCCAAATATCACTTTGCCAATTCCACAAGAACTGTCTTAGCGAAAGGCTTCTTGAGGGGAAAGCTGTAACTCTCTGAGATGATTTCACAGAACACAAAGAAGTTTCTCAGAAAGCTTCTTTCTCTTTGTTATCGGAGGATATTTCCTGTGGCCCTATAGTCTTCAAAGGGATCCGAAATATCTGTTTTAAGATTCCACAGAAATAAGGGTAGCAAGGAGATCCACGAAATACAGATGTAACTCTGTGAGTGGAAGTGACACATCACAGAGCAGTTTCTCAGAAAGCTTCTTTCCAGATTTCATCTGAGGATATTTCCTTTTTCACCATAGCCCCCTATGGGCTTCCAAATATCACTTTGCCAATTCCACAAGAACTGTCTTAGCGAAAGGCTTCTTCAGGGGAAAGCTGTAACACTGTGAGATGATTCCACTGAACACAAAGAAGTTTCTCAGAAAGCTTCTTTCTCTTTGTTATCGGAGGATATTTCCTTTGGGCCTATAGTCTTCAAAGGGATCCGAAATATCTGTTCTAAGATTCCACAGAAATAAGGTTAGCAAAGAGATCCACGAAATACAGATGTAACTCTGTGAGTGGAAGTCACACATCACTGAGCAGTTTCTCAGAAAGCTTCTTTCCAGATTTCATCTGAGGATATTTCCTTTTTCACCATAGCCCTCTAGGGGCTTCCAAATATCACTTTTCCAATTCCACAAGAACTGTCTTAGCTAAAGGCTTCTTGAGGGGAAAGCTGTAACTGTGTGAGATGATTTCACAGAACACAATGAAGTTTCTCAGAAAGCTTCTTTCTCTTTGTTATAGGAGGATATTTCCTGTGGCCCTATAGTCTTCAAAGTGATCCGAAATATCTGTTCTCAGATTCCACAGAAATAAGGCTAGCAAAGAGATCCACGAAATACAGAGGTAACTCTGTGAGATGAATTAACAGAACACTAAGCAGTTTCTCAGAAAGCTTCTTTCCAGATTTCATCTGAGGATATTTCCTTTTTCAACATAGCCCTCTATGGGCTTCCAAATATCACTTTGCTAATTCCACAAGAACTGTCTTAGCGAAAGCCTTCTTGAGAGGAAAGCTGTAACTCTGTGAGATGATTTCACAGAACACAAAGAAGTTCCTCAGAAAGCTTCTTTCTCTTTGTTATCGGAGGATATTTCCTTTGGCCCTATAGTCTTCAAAGGGATCCGAAATATATTTTATCAGATTCCACAGAAATAAGGCTAGCAAAGAGATCCACGAAATACAGATGTAATTCTGTGAGTGGAAGTCACACATCACTGAGCAGTTTCTCCGAAAGCTTCTTTCCAGATTTCATCTGAGGATATTTCCTTTTTCACCGTAGCCCTCTAGGGGCTTCCAAATATCACTTTTCCAATTCCACAAGAACTGTCTTAGCTAAAGGCTTCTTGAAGGGAAAGCTGCAACTCTGTGAGATGGTTTCACAGAACACAAAGAAGTTTCTCAGAAAGCTTCTTTCTCTTTGTTATCGGGGGATATTTCCTGTGGCCCTATAGTCTTCAAAGGGATCCGAAATATCTGTTCTCAGATTCCACAGCAATAAGGATAGCAAAGAGATCTACGAAACACAGATGTAACTCTGTGAGATGAATTCACAGAACACTAAGCAGTTTCTCAGAAAGCTTCTTTCCAGATTTCATCTGAGGATATTTCCTTTTCACCATAGCCCTCTATGGGCTTCCAAATATCACTTTGCCAATTCCACAAGAACTGTCTTAGCGAAAGGCTTCTTGAGGGGAAAGCTGTAACTCTGTGAGATGATTTCACAGAACACAAAGAAGTTTCTCAGAAAGCTTCTTTCTCTTTGTTATCGGAGGATATTTCCTTTGGCCCTATAGTCTTCAAAGGGATCCGAAATATCTGTTCTCAGATTCCACAGAAATAAGGCTAGCAAAGAGATCTACGAAACACAGATGTAACTCTGTGAGATGAATTCACAGAACACTAAGCAGTTTCTCAGAAGCTTCTTTCCAGATTTCATCTGAGGATATTTCCTTTTTCACCATAGCCCTCTATGGGCTTCCAAATATGACTTTGGCAATTCCACAAGAACTGTCTTAGCGAAAGGCTTCTTGAGGGGAAAGCTGTAACTCTGTGAGATGATTTCACAGAAAACAATGCAGTTTCTCAGAAAGCTTCTTTCTCTTTGTTATCGGAGGATATTTCCTTTGGCCCTATAGTCTTCAAAGGGGTCCGAAATATCTGTTCTCAGATTCCACAGAAAGAAGGCTAGCAAAGAGATCCACGAAATACAGATGTAACTCTGTGAGTGGAAGTCACACATCACAGAGCAGTTTCTCAGAAAGCTTCTTTCCAGATTTCATCTGAGGATATTTCCTTTTTCACCATAGTCCTCTATGGGCTTCCAAATATCACGTTGCCAATTCCACAAGAACTGTCTTAGCGAAAGGCTTCTTGAGGGGAAAGCTGTAACTCTGTGAGATGATTTCACAGAAAACAATGCAGTTTCTCAGAAAGCTTCTTTCTCTTTGTTATCGGAGGATATTTCCTTTGGCCCTATAGTCTTCAAAGGGGTCCGAAATATCTGTTCTCAGATTCCACAGAAAGAAGGCTAGCAAAAAGATCCACGAAATACAGATGTAACTCTGTGAGTGGAAGTGACACATCACAGAGGAGTTTCTCAGAAAGCTTCTTTCCAGATTTCATCTGAGGATAATTCCTTTTTCACCATAGTCCTCTATGGGCTTCCAAATATCACGTTGCCAATTCCACAAGAACTGTCTTAGCGAAAGGCTTCTTGAGGGGAAAGCTGTAACTCTCTAAGATGATTTCACAGAACACAAAGAAGTTTCTCAGAAAGCTTCTTTCTCTTTTATATCGGAGGATATTTCCTTTGGCCCTATAGTCTTCAAAGGGATCCGAAATATCTGTTCTCAGATTCCACAGAAATAAGGCTAGCAAAGAGATCTACGAAACGCAGATGTAACTCTGTGAGATGAATTCACAGAACACTAAGCAGTTTCTCAGAAAGCTTCTTTCCAGATTTCATCTGAGGATATTTCCTTTTTCACCATAGCCCTCTAAGGGCTTCCAAATATCACTTTGCCAATTCCACAAGAACTGTCTTAGCGAAAGGCTTCTTGAGGGGAAAGCTGTAACTCTGTGAGATGATTTCACAGAACACAAAGAAGTTTCTCAGAAAGCTTCTTTCTCTTTGTTATCGGAGGATATTTCCTTTGGCCCTATAGTCTTCAAAGGGATCCGAAATATATTTTATCAGATTCCACAGAAATAAGGCTAGCAAAGAGATCCACGAAATACAGATGTAACTCTGTGAGTGGAAGTCACACATCACTGAGCAGTTTCTCAGAAAGCTTCTTTCCAGATTTCATCTGAGGATATTTCCTTTTTCACCATAGGCCTCTAGGGGCTTCCAAATATCACTTTTCCAATTCCACAAGAACTGTCTTAGCGAAAGGCTTCTTGAGGGGAAAGCTGTAACTCTGTGAGATGATTTCACAGAACACAAAGAAGTTTCTCAGAAAGCTTCTTTCTCTTTGTTATCGGGGGATATTTCCTGTGGACCTATAGTCTTCAAAGGGATCCGAAATATCTGTTCTCAGATTCCACAGAAATAAGGCTAGCAAAGAGATCTACGAAACACAGATGTAACTCTGTGAGATGAATTCACAGAACACTAAGCAGTTTCTCAGAAAGCTTCTTTCCAGATTTCATCTGAGGATATTTCCTTTTCACCATAGCCCTCTATGGGCTTCCAAATATCACTTTGCCAATTCCACAAGAACTGTCTTAGCGAAAGGCTTCTTGAGGGGAAAGCTGTAACTCTGTGAGATGATTTCACAGAACACAAAGAAGTTTCTCAGAAAGTTTCTTTCTCTTTGTTATCGGAGGATATTTCCTTTGGCCCTGTAGTCTTCAAAGGGATCCGAAATATCTGTTCTCAGATTCCACAGAAATAAGGCTAGCAAAGAGATCTACGAAACACTGATGTAACTCTGTGAGATGAATTCACAGAACACTAAGCAGTTTCTCAGAAGCTTCTTTCCAGATTTCATCTGAGGATATTTCCTTTTTCACCATAGCCCTCTATGGGCTTCCAAATATGACTTTTCCAATTCCACAAGAACTGTCTTAGCGAAAGGTTTCTTGAGGGGAAAGCTGTAACTCTGTGAGATGATTTCACAGAAAACAATGAAGTTTCTCAGAAAGCTTCTTTCTCTTTGTTATCGGAGGATATTTCCTTTGGCCCTATAGTCTTCAAAGGGATTCGAAATATCTGTTCTCAGATTCCACAGAAAGAAGGCTAGCAAAGAGATCCACGAAATACAGATGTAACTCTGTGAGTGGAAGTCACACATCACAGAGCAGTTTCTCAGAAAGCTTCTTTCCAGATTTCATCTGAGGATATTTCCTTTTTCACCATAGCCCTCTAGGGGCTTCCAAATATCACTTTGCCAATTCTACAAGAACTGTCTTAGCGAAAGGCTTCTTGAGGGGAAAGCTGTAACTCTGTGCGATGATTTCACAGAACACAAAGAAGATTCTCAGAAAGTTTCTTTCTCTTTATTATCGGAGGATATTTCCTTTGGCCCTATAGTCTTCAATGGGATCTGAAATATCTCTTCTCAGATTCCACAGAAAAAAGGCTAGCAAAGAGATCTACGAAACACAGATGTAACTCTGTGAGATGAATTCACAGAACACTAAGCAGTTTCTCAGAAAGCTTCTTTCTAGATTTCATCTGAGGATGTTTCCTTTTTCACCATAGCCCCCTATGGGCTTCCAAATATCACTTTGCCAATTCCACAAGAACTGTCTTAGCCAAAGGCTTCTTGAGGGGAAAGCTGTAACTCTGTGAGATGATTTCACAGAACACAAAGAAGTTTCTCAGAAAGCTTCTTTCTCTTTGTTATCGGAGATTATTTCCCTTGGCCCTATAATCTTCAAAGGGATCCGAAATATCTGTTCTCAGATTCCACAGAAATAAGGCTAGCAAAAAGATCCACGAAATACAGATGTAACTCTGTGAGTGGAAGTGACACATCACAGAGAAGTTTCTCAGAAAGCTTCTTTCCAGATTTAATCTGAGGATAATTCCTTTTTCACCATAGTCCTCTATGGGCTTCCAAATATCACGTTACCAATTCCACAAGAACTGTCTTAGCGAAAGGCTTCTTGAGGGGAAAGCTGTAACTCTCTAAGATGATTTCACAGAACACAAAAAAGTTTCTCAGAAAGCTTCTTTCTCTTTGTTATCGGAGGATATTTCCTTTGGCCCTATAGTCTTCAAAGGGATCCGAAATATCTGTTCTCAGATTCCACAGAAATAAGGCTAGCAAAGAGATCTAGGAAACACAGATGTAACTCTGTGAGAAGAATTCACAGAACACTAAGCAGTTTCTCAGAAAGCTTCTTTCCAGATTTCATCTGAGGATATTTCCTTTTTCACCATAGCCCTCTAAGGGCTTCCAAATGTCACTTTGCCAATTCCACAAGAACTGTCTTAGCGAAAGGCTTCTTGAGTGGAAAGCTGTAACTCTGTGAGATGATTTCACAGAACACAAAGAAGTTTCTCAGAAAGCTTCTTTCTCTTTGTTATCGGAGGATATTTCCTGTGGCCCTATAGTCTTCAAAGGGATCCGAAATATCTGTTCTCAGATTCCACAGAAATAAGGCTAGCAAAGAGATCTACAAAACACAGATGTAACTCTGTGAGATGAATTCACAGAACACTAAGCAGTTTCTCAGAAAGCTTCTTTCCAGATTTCAACTGAGGATACTTCCTTTTTCACCATAGCCCTCTATGGGCTTCCAAATATGACTTTGCCAATTCCACAAGAACTTTCTTAGCGAAAGGCTTCTTGAGGGGAAAGCTGTAACTCTGTGAGATGATTTCACAGAAAACAAAGCAGTTTCTCAGAAAGCTTCTTTCTCTTTGTTATCGGAGGATATTTCCTTTGGCCCTATAGTCTTCAAAGGGATCCGAAATATCTGTTCTCAGATTCCACAGAAAGAAGGCTAGCAAAGAAATCCACGAAATACAGATGTAACTCTGTGAGTGGAAGTCACACATCACAGAGCAGTTTCTCAGAAAGCTTCTTTCCAGATTTCATCTGAGGACATTTCCTTTTTCACCATAGGCCTCTAGGGGCTTCCAAATATCACTTTTCCAATTCCACAAGAACTGTCTTAGCGAAAGGCTTCTTGAGGGGAAAGCTGTAACTCTGTGAGATGATTTCACAGAACACAAGGAAGTTTCTCAGAAAGCTTCTTTCTCTCTGTTATCAGAGGATATTTCCGTTGGGCCTATAGTCCTCAAAGGGATCCGAAATATCTGTTCTAAGATACCACAGAAATAAGGCTAGCAAAGAGATCTACGAAACACAGATGTAACTCTGTGAGATGAATTCACAGAACACTAAGCAGTTTCTCAGAAAGCTTCTTTCCAGATTTCATCTGAGGATATTTCCGTTTTCACCATAGCCCTCTATGGGCTTCCAAATATGACTTTGCCAATTCCACAAGAACTGTCTTAGCGAATGGCTTCTTGAGGGGAAAGCTGTAACTCTGTGAGATGATTTCACAGAACACAAAGAAGTTTCTCAGAAAGCTTCTTTCTCTTTGTTATCGGAGGATATTTCCTTTGGCCCTATAGTCGTCAAAGGGATCCGAAATATCTGTTCTCAGATTCCACAGAAATAAGGCTAGCAAAGAGATCTACGTAACACAGATGCAACTCTGTGAGATGAATTCACAGAACACTAAGCAGTTTCTCAGAAAGCTTCTTTCCAGATTTCATCTGAGGATATTTCCTTTTTCACCATAGCCCTCAATGGGCTTCCAAATATCACGTTGCCAATTCCACAAGAACTGTCTTAGCGAAAGGCTTCTTGAGTGGAAAGCTGTAACTCTGTGAGATGATTTCACAGAACACAAAGAAGTTTCTCAGAAAGCTTCTTTCTCTTTGTTATAGGAGGATATTTCCTGTGGCCCTATAGTCTTCAAAGGGATCCGAAATATCTGTTCTCAGATTCCACAGAAATAAGGCTAGCAAAGAGATCTGCGAAACACAGATGTAACTCTGTGAGATGAATTCACAGAACACTATGCAGTTTCTCAGAAAGCTTCTTTCCACATTTCCTCTGAGGATATTTCCTTTTTCAACAGAGACCTCTATGGGCTTCCAAATATGACTTTGCCAATTCCAGAAGAACTGTCTTAGCGAAAGGCTTCTTGAGGGGAAAGCTGTAACTCTGTGAGATGATTTCACAGAACACAAAGAAGTTTCTCAGAAAGCTTCTTTCTCTTTGTTATCGGAGGATATTTCCTTTGGCCCTATAGTCTTCAAAGGGATCCGAAATATCTGTTCTCAGATTCCACAGAAAGAAGGCTAGCAAAGAGATCCACGAAATACAGATGTAACTCTGTGAGTGGAAGTCACACATCACAGAGCAGTTTCTCAGAAAGCTTCTTTCCAGATTTCATCTGAGGATAATTCTTTTTCACCGTAGCCCTCTAGGGGCTTCCAAATATCACTTTTCCAATTCCACAAGAACTGTCTCAGCGAAAGGCTTCTTGAGGGGAAAGCTGTAACTCTGTGAGATGATTTCACAGAACACAAAGAAGTTTCTCAGAAAGTTTCTTTCTCTTTGTTATCGGAGGATATTTCCTTTGGCCCTAAAGTCTTCAAAGGGATCTGAAATATCTGTCCTCAGATTCCACAGAAATAAGGCTAGCAAAGAGATCTACGAAACACAGGTGTAACTCTGTGAGATGAATTCACAGAACAGTAAGCAGTTTCTCAGAAAGCTTCTTTCTAGATTTCTTCTGAGGATGTTTCCTTTTTCACCATAGCCCACTATGTGCTTCCAAATATCACTTTGCCAATTCCACAAGAACTGTCTTAGCGAAAGGCTTCTTGAGGGGAAAGCTGTAACTCTGTGAGATGATTTCACAGAACACAAAGAAGTTTCTCAGAAAGCTTCTTTCTCTTTGTTATCGGAGGATATTTCCCTTGGCCCTATAATCTTCAAAGGGATCCGAAATATCTGTTCTCAGATTCCACAGAAAGAAGGCTAGCAAAAAGATCCACGAAATACAGATGTAACTCTGTGAGTGGAAGTGACACATCACAGAGCAGTTTCTCAGAAAGCTTCTTTCCAGATTTCATCTGAGGATATTTCCTTTTTCACCATAGTCCTCTAGGGGCTTCCAAATATCACGTTGCCAATTCCACAAGAACTGTCTTAGCGAAAGGCTTCTTGAGGGGAAAGCTGTAACTCTGTGAGATGATTTCACAGAACACAAAGAAGTTTCTCAGAAAGATTCTTTCTCTTTGTTATCGGAGGATATTTCCTTTGGCCCTATAGTCTTCAAAGGGATCCGAAATATCTGTTCTCAGATTCCACAGAAATGAGGCTAGCAAGGAGGTCTACGAAACACAGATGCAACTCTGTGAGATGAATTCACAGAATACTAAGCAGTTTCTCAGAAAGCTTCTTTCCAGATTTCATCTGAGGATATTTCCTTTTTCACCATAGCCCTCAATGGGCTTCCAAATATCACTTTGCCAATTCCACAAGAACTGTCTTAGCGAAAGGCTTCTTGAGGGGAAAGCTGTAATTCTGTGAGATGATTTCACAGAATACAAAGAAGTTTCTCAGAAAGCTTCTTTCTCATTGTTATCGGAGGATATTTCCTTTGGCCCTATAGTCTTCAAAGGGATCCGAAATATCTGTTCTCAGATACCACAGAAAGAAGGCTAGCAAGGAGATCCACGAAATACAGATGTAACTCTGTGAGTGGAAGTCACACATCACAGAGCGGTTTCTCAGAAAGCTTCTTTCCAGATTTCATCTGAGGACATTTCCTTTTTCACCATAGCCCTCTATGGGCTTCCAAATATGACTTTGCCAATTCCACAAGAACTGTCTTAGCGAAAGGCTTCTTGAGTGGAAAGCTGTAACTGTGTGAGATGATTTCACAGAACACAAAGAAGTTTCTCAGAAAGTTTCTTTCTCTTTGTTATCGGAGGATATTTCCTTTGGCCCTATAGTCTTCAAAGGGATCCGAAATATCTGTTCTCAGATTCCACAGAAATAAGGCTAGCAAAGAGATCTACGAAACACAGATGTAACTCTGTGAGATGAATTCACAGAACACTAAGCAGTTTCTCAGAAAGCTTCTTTCCAGATTTCATCTGAGGATATTTCCTTTTTCACCATAGCCCTCAATGGGCTTCCAAATATCACGTTGCCAATACCACAAGAACTGTCTTAGCGAAAGGCTTCTTCAGGGGAAAGCTGTAACTGTGTGAGATGATTTCACAGAACACAAAGAAGTTTCTCAGAAAGTTTCTTTCTCTTTGTTATCGGAGGATATTTTCTTTGGCCCTATAGTCTTCAAAGGGATCCGAAATATCTGTTCTCAGATTCCACAGAAATAAGGCTAGCAAAGAGATCTACGAAACACAGATGTAACTCTGTGAGATGAATTCACAGAACACTAAGCAGTTTCTCAGAAAGCTTCTTTCCAGATTTCATCTGATGATATTTCCTTTTTCACCATAGCCCCCTATGGGCTTCCAAATATCACTTTGCCAATTCCACAAGAACTGTCTTAGCGAAAGGCTTCTTGAGGGGAAAGCTGTAACTCTGTGAGATGATTTCACAGAACACAAAGAAGTTTCTCAGAAAGCTTCTTTCTCTTTGTTATCGGAGGATATTTCCTTTGGCCCTATAGTCTTCAAAGGGATCCGAAATATCTGTTCTCAGATTCCACAGAAAGAAGGCTAGCAAAGAGATCCACGAAATACAGATGTAACTCTGTGAGTGGAAGTGACACATCACAGAGCAGTTTCTCAGAAAGCTTCTTTCCAGATTTCATCTGAGGATATTTTCTTTTTCACCATAGCCCTCTATGGGCTTCCAAATATCACTTTGCCAATTCCACAAGAACTGTCTTAGCGAAAGGCTTCTTGAGGGGAAAGCTGTAACTCTGTGAGATGATTTCACAGAACACAAAGAAGTTTCTCAGAAAGCTTCTTTCTCTTTGTTATCGGAGGATATTTCCTTTGGCCCTATAGTCTTCAAAGGGATCCGAAATATCTGTTCTCAGATTCCACAGAAATAAGGCTAGCAAAGAAATCTACAAAACACAGATGTAACTCTGTGAGATGAATTCACAGAACACTAAGCAGTTTCTCAGAAAGCTTCTTTCCAGATTTCATCTGAGGATATTTCCGTTTTCACCATAGCCCTCTATGGGCTTCCAAATATGACTTTGCCAATTCCACAAGAACTGTCTTAGCGAATGGCTTCTTGAGTGGAAAGCTGTAACTCTGTGAGATGATTTCACAGAACAAAAGGAAGTTTCTCAGAAAGCTTCTTTCTCTTTGGTATCGGAGGATATTTCCTTTGGCCCTATAGTCTTCAAAGGGATCCGAAATATCTGTTCTCAGATTCCACAGAAATAAGGCTAGCAAAGAGATCTACGAAACACAGATGCAACTCTGTGAGATGAATTCACAGAACACTAAGCAGTTTCTCAGAAAGCTTCTTTCCAGATTTCATCTGAGGATATTTCCTTTTTCACCATAGCCCTCAATGGGCTTCCAAATATCACTTTGCCAATTCCAGAAGAACTGTCTTAGCGAAAGGCTTCTTGAGGGGAAAGCTGTAACTCTGTGAGATGATTTCACAGAACACAAAGAAGTTTCTCAGAAAGCTTCTTTCTCTTTGTTATCGGAGGATATTTCCTTTGGCCCTATAGTCTTCAAAGGGATCCGAAATATCTGTTCTCAGATTCCACAGAAAGAAGGCTTGCAAAGAGATCCACGAAATACAGATGTAACTCTGTGAATGGAAGTCACACAACACAGAGCAGTTTCTCAGAAAGCTTCTTTCCAGATTTCATCTGAGGATAATTCTTTTTCACCGTAGCCCTCTAGGGGCTTCCAAATATCACTTTTCCAATTCCACAAGAACTGTCTTAGCGAAAGGCTTCTTGAGGGGAAAGCTGTAACTCTGTGAGATGATTTCACACAACACAAAGAAGTTTCTCAGAAAGTTTCTTTCTCTTTGTTATCGGATGATATTTCCCTTGGCCCTATAGTATTCAAAGGGATCTGAAATATCTGTTCTCAGATTCCACAGAAATAAGGCTAGCAAAGAGATACACGAAACACAGATGTAACTCTGTGAGATGAATTCACAGAACACTAAGCAGTTTCTCAGAAACCTTCTCTCTAGATTTCATCTGAGGATGTTTCCTTTTTCACCATAGCCCCCTATGGGCTTCCAAATATCACTTTGCCAATTCCACAAGAACTGTCTTAGCGAAAGGCTTCTTGAGGGGAAAGCTGTAACTCTGTGAGATGATTTCACAGAACACAAAGAAGTTTCTCAGAAAGCTTCTTTCTCTTTGTTATCGGAGGATATTTCCCTTGGCCCTATAATGTTCAAAGGGATCCGAAATATCTGTTCTCAGATTCCACAGAAAGAAGGCTAGCAAAAAGATCCACGAAATACAGATGTAACTCTGTGAGTGGAAGTGACACATCACAGAGCAGTTTCTCAGAAAGCTTCTTTCCAGATTTCATCTGAGGATATTTCCTTTTTCACCATAGTCCTCTAGGGGCTTCCAAATATCACGTTGCCAATTCCACAAGAACTGTCTTAGCGAAAGGCTTCTTGAGGGGAAAGCTGTAACTCTCTGAGATGATTTCACAGAACACAAAGAAGTTTCTCAGAAAGCTTCTTTCTCTTTGTTATCGGAGGATATTTCCTTTGGCCCTGTAGTCTTCAAAGGGATCCGAAATATCTGTTCTCAGATTCCACAGAAATAAGGCTAGCAAAGAGATCTACGAAACACAGATGTAACTCTGTGAGATGAATTCACAGAACACTAAGCAGTTTCTCAGAAAGCTTCTTTCCAGATTTCATCTGAGGATATTTCCTTTTTCAACATAGCCCTCTATGGGCTTCCAAATATCACTTTGCCAATTCCACAAGAACTGTCTTAGCGAAAGGCTTCTTGAGTGGAAAGCTGTAACTCTGTGAGATGATTTCACAGAACACAAAGAAGATTCTCAGAAAGCTTCTTTCTCTTTGTTATCGGAGGATATTTCCTTTGGCCCTATAGTCTTCAAAGGGATCCGAAATATATTTTATCAGATTCCACAGAAATAAGGCTAGCAAAGAGATACACGAAATACAGATGTAATTCTGTGAGTGGAAGTCACACATCACTGAGCAGTTTCTCAGAAAGCTTCTTTCCAGATTTCATCTGAGGATATTTCCATTTCACCATAGCCCTCTAGGGGCTTCCAAATATCACTTTTCCAATTCCACAAGAACTGTCTTAGCGAAAGGCTTCTTGAGGGGAAAGCTGTAACTCTGTGAGATGATTTCACAGAACACAAAGAAGTTTCTCAGAAAGCTTCTTTCTCTTTGTTATCGGAGGACATTTCCTGTGGCCCTATAGTCTTCAAAGGGATCCGAAATATCTGTTCTCAGATTCCACAGAAATAAGGCTAGCAAAGAGATCTACGAAACACAGATGTAAATCTGTGAGATGAATTCACAGAACACTAAGCAGTTTCTCAGAAAACTTCTTTCCACATTTCCTCTGAGGATATTTCCTTTTCACCATAGCCCTCTATGGGCTTCCAAATATGACTTTGCCAATTCCACAAGAACTGTCTTAGCGAAAGGCTTCTTGAGCGGAAAGCTGTAACTCTGTGAGATGATTTCACAGAACACAAAGAAGTTTCTCAGAAAGCTTCTTTCTCTTTGTTATCGGAGGATATTTCACTTGGCCCTATAATCTTCCAAGGGATTCGAAATATCTGTTCTCAGATTCCACAGAAAGAAGGCTAGCAAAAAGATCCACGAAATACAGATGTAACACTGTGAGTGGAAGTTACACATCACAGAGCAGTTTCTCAGAAAGCTTCTTTCCAGATTTCATCTGAGGATATTTCCTTTTTCACCGTAGTCCTCCAGGGGCTTCCAAATATCACGTTGCCAATTCCACAAGAACTGTCTTAGCGAAAGGCTTCTTGAGGGGAAAGCTGTAACTCTCTGAGATGATTTCACAGAACACAAAGAAGTTTCTCAGAAAGCTTCTTTCTCTTTGTTATCGGAGGATATTTCCTTTGGCCCTGTAGTCTTCAAAGGGATCCGAAATATCTGTTCTCAGATTCCACAGAAATAAGGCTAGCAAAGAGATCTACGAAACACAGATGTAACTCTGTGAGATGAATTCACAGAACACTAAGCAGTTTCTCAGAAAGCTTCTTTCTAGATTTCATCTGAGGATGTATCCTTTTTCACCATAGCCGCCTATGGGCTTCCAAATATCACTTTGCCAATTCCACAAGAACTGTCTTAGCGAAAGGCTTCTTGAGGGGAAAGCTGTAACTCTGTGAGATGATTTCACAGAACACAAAGAAGTTTCTCAGAAAGCTTCTTTCTCTTTGTTATCGGAGGATATTTCACTTGGCCCTATAATCTTCAAAGGGATCCGAAATATCTGTTCTCAGATTCCACAGAAAGAAGGCTAGCAAAAACATCCACGAAATACAGATGTAACTCTGTGAGTGGAAATGACACATCACAGAGCAGTTTCTCAGAAAGCTTCTTTCCAGATTTCATCTGAGGATATTTCCTTTTTCACCATAGTCCTCTAGGGGCTTCCAAATATCACGTTGCCAATTCCACAAGAACTGTCTTAGCGAAAGGCTTCTTGAGGGGAAAGCTGTAACTCTCTGAGATGATTTCACAGAACACAAAGAAGTTTCTCAGAAAGCTTCTTTCTCTTTGTTATCGGAGGATATTTCCTTTGGCCCTATAGTCTTCAAAGGGATCCGAAATATCTGTTCTCAGATTCCACAGAAATAAGGCTAGCAAAGAGATCTACGAAACACAGATGTAACTCTGTGAGATGAATTCACAGAACACTAAGCAGTTTCTCAGAAAGCTTCTTTCCAGATTTCATCTGAGGATATTTCCGTTTTCACCATAGCCCTCTATGGGCTTCCAAATATGACTTTGCCAATTCCACAAGAACTGTCTTAGCGAATGGCTTCTTGAGTGGAAAGCTGTAACTCTGTGAGATGATTTCACAGAACACAAAGAAGTTTCTCAGAAAGCTTCTTTCTCTTTGTTATCGGAGGATATTTCCTTTGGCCCTATAGTCTTCAAAGGGATCCGAAATATCTGTTCTCAGATTCCACAGAAATAAGGCTAGCAAAGAGATCTACGAAACACAGATGCAACTCTGTGAGATGAATTCACAGAACACTAAGCAGTTTCTCAGAAAGCTTCTTTCCAGATTTCATCTGAGGATATTTCCTTTTTCACCATAGCCCTCAATGGGCTTCCAAATATCACGTTGCCAATTCCACAAGAACTGTCTTAGCGAAAGGCTTCTTGAGTGGAAAGCTGTAACTCTGTGAGATGATTTCACAGAACACAAAGAAGTTTCTCAGAAAGCTTCTTTCTCTTTGTTATAGGAGGATATTTCCTGTGGCCCTATAGTCTTCAAAGGGATCCGAAATATCTGTTCTCAGATTCCACAGAAATAAGTCTAGCAAAGAGATCTACGAAACACAGATGTAACTCTGTGAGATGAATTCACAGAACACTATGCAGTTTCTCAGAAAGCTTCTTTCCACATTTCCTCTGAGGATATTTCCTTTTTCAACAGAGACCTCTATGGGCTTCCAAATATGACTTTGCCAATTCCTGAAGAACTGTCTTAGCGAAAGGCTTCTTGAGGGGAAAGCTGTAACTCTGTGAGATGATTTCACAGAACACAAAGAAGTTTCTCAGAAAGCTTCTTTCTCTTTGTTATCGGAGGATATTTCCTTTGGCCCTATAGTCTTCAAAGGGATCCGAAATATCTGTTCTCAGATTCCACAGAAAGAAGGCTTGCAAAGAGATCCACGAAATACAGATGTAACTCTGTGAGTGGAAGTCACACAACACAGAGCAGTTTCTCAGAAAGCTTCTTTCCAGATTTCATCTGAGGATAATTCTTTTTCACCGTAGCCCTCTAGGGGCTTCCAAATATCACTTTTCCAATTCCACAAGAACTGTCTTAGCGAAAGGCTTCTTGAGGGGAAAGCTGTAACTCTGTGAGATGATTTCACAGAACACAAAGAAGTTTCTCAGAAAGATTCTTTCTCTTTGTTATCGGAGGATATTTCCTTTGGCCCTATAGTATTCAAAGGGATCTGAAATATCTGTTCTCAGATTCCACAGAAATAAGGCTAGCAAAGAGATATACGAAACACAGATGTAACTCTGTGAGATGAATTCACAGAACACTAAGCAGTTTCTCAGAAAGCTTCTCTCTAGATTTCATCTGAGGATGTTTCCTTTTTCACCATAGCCCCCTATGGGCTTCCAAATATCACTTTGCCAATTCCACAAGAACTGTCTTAGCGAAAGGCTTCTTGAGGGGAAAGCTGTAACTCTGTGAGATGATTTCACAGAACACAAAGAAGTTTCTCAGAAAGCTTCTTTCTCTTTGTTATCGGAGGATATTTCCCTTGGCCCTATAATCTTCAAAGGTATCCGAAATATCTGTTCTGAGATTCCACAGAAATAAGGCTAGCAAAAAGATCCACGAAATACAGATGTAACTCTGTGAGTGGAAGTGACACATCACAGAGCAGTTTCTCAGAAAGCTTCTTTCCAGATTTCATCTGAGGATATTTCCTTTTTCACCATAGTCCTCTAGGGGCTTCCAAATATCACGTTGCCAATTCCACAAGAACTGTCTTAGCGAAAGGCTTCTTGAGGGGAAAGCTGTAACTCTGTGAGATGATTTCACAGAACACAAAGAAGTTTCTCAGAAAGCTTCTTTCTCTTTGTTATCGGAGGATATTTCCTTTGGCCCTATAGTCTTCAAAGGGATCCGAAATATATTTTATCAGATTCCACAGAAATAAGGCTAGCAAAGAGATACACGAAATACAGATGTAATTCTGTGAGTGGAAGTCACACATCACTGAGCAGTTTCTCAGAAAGCTTCTTTCCAGATTTCATCTGAGGATATTTCCATTTCACCATAGCCCTCTAGGGGCTTCCAAATATCACTTTTCCAATTCCACAAGAACTGTCTTAGCGAAAGGCTTCTTGAGGGGAAAGCTGTAACTCTGTGAGATGATTTCACAGAACACAAAGAAGTTTCTCAGAAAGCTTCTTTCTCTTTGTTATCGGAGGACATTTCCTGTGGCCCTATAGTCTTCAAAGGGATCCGAAATATCTGTTCTCAGATACCACAGAAAGAAGGCTAGCAAGGAGATCCACGAAATACAGATGTAACTCTGTGAGTGGAAGTCACACATCACAGAGCAGTTTCTCAGAAAGCTTCTTTCCAGATTTCATCTGAGGACATTTCCTTTTTCACCATAGCCCTCTATGGGCTTCCAAATATGACTTTGCCAATTCCACAAGAACTGTCTTAGCGAAAGGCTTCTTCAGGGGAAAGCTGTAACTGTGTGAGATGATTTCACAGAACACAAAGAAGTTTCTCAGAAAGTTTCTTTCTCTTTGTTATCGGAGGATATTTCCTTTGGCCCTATAGTCTTCAAAGGGATCCGAAATATCTGTTCTCAGATTCCACAGAAATAAGGCTAGCAAAGAGATCTACGAAACACAGATGTAACTCTGTGAGATGAATTCACAGAACACTAAGCAGTTTCTCAGAAAGCTTCTTTCCAGATTTCATTTGAGGATATTTCCTTTTTCACCATAGCCCTCAATGGGCTTCCAAATATCACGTTGCCTATACCACAAGAACTGTCTTAGTGAAAGGCTTCTTCAGGGGAAAGCTGTAACTGTGTGAGATGATTTCACAGAACACAAAGAAGTTTCTCAGAAAGTTTCTTTCTCTTTGTTATCGGAGGATATTTCCTTTGGCCCTATAGTCTTCAAAGGGATCCGAAATATCTGTTCTCAGATTCCACAGAAATAAGGCTAGCAAAGAGATCTACGAAACACAGATGTAACTCTGTGAGATGAATTCACAGAACACTAAGCAGTTTCTCAGAAAGCTTCTTTCCAGATTTCATCTGATGATATTTCCTTTTTCACCATAGCCCCCTATGGGCTTCCAAATATCACTTTGCCAATTCCACAAGAACTGTCTTAGCGAAAGGCTTCTTGAGGGGAAAGCTGTAACTCTGTGAGATGATTTCACAGAACACAAAGAAGTTTCTCAGAAAGCTTCTTTCTCTTTGTTATCGGAGGATATTTCCTTTGGCCCTATAGTCTTCAAAGGGATCCGAAATATCTGTTCTCAGATTCCACAGAAAGAAGGCTAGCAAAGAGATCCACGAAATACAGATGTAACTCTGTGAGTGGAAGTGACACATCACAGAGCAGTTTCTCAGAAAGCTTCTTTCCAGATTTCATCTGAGGATATTTTCTTTTTCACCATAGCCCTCTATGGGCTTCCAAATATCACTTTGCCAATTCCACAAGAACTGTCTTAGCGAAAGGCTTCTTGAGGGGAAAGCTGTAACTCTGTGAGATGATTTCACAGAACACAAAGAAGTTTCTCAGAAAGCTTCTTTCTCTTTGTTATCGGAGGATATTTCCTTTGGCCCTAGAGTCTTCAAAGGGATCCGAAATATCTGTTCTCAGATTCCACAGAAATAAGGCTAGCAAAGAAATCTACAAAACACAGATGTAACTCTGTGAGATGAATTCACAGAACACTAAGCAGTTTCTCAGAAAGCTTCTTTCCAGATTTCATCTGAGGATATTTCCGTTTTCACCATAGCCCTCTATGGGCTTCCAAATATGACTTTGCCAATTCCACAAGAACTGTCTAAGCGAATGGCTTCTTGAGTGGAAAGCTGTAACTCTGTGAGATGATTTCACAGAACAAAAGGAAGTTTCTCAGAAAGCTTCTTTCTCTTTGGTATCGGAGGATATTTCCTTTGGCCCTATAGTCTTCAAAGGGATCCGAAATATCTGTTCTCAGATTCCACAGAAATAAGGCTAGCAAAGAGATCTACGAAACACAGATGCAACTCTGTGAGATGAATTCACAGAACACTAAGCAGTTTCTCAGAAAGCTTCTTTCCAGATTTCATCTGAGGATATTTCCTTTTTCACCATAGCCCTCAATGGGCTTCCAAATATCACTTTGCCAATTCCAGAAGAACTGTCTTAGCGAAAGGCTTCTTGAGGGGAAAGCTGTAACTCTGTGAGATGATTTCACAGAACACAAAGAAGTTTCTCAGAAAGCTTCTTTCTCTTTGTTATCGGAGGATATTTCCTTTGGCCCTATAGTCTTCAAAGGGATCCGAAATATCTGTTCTCAGATTCCACAGAAAGAAGGCTTGCAAAGAGATCCACGAAATACAGATGTAACTCTGTGAATGGAAGTCACACAACACAGAGCAGTTTCTCAGAAAGCTTCTTTCCAGATTTCATCTGAGGATAATTCTTTTTCACCGTAGCCCTCTAGGGGCTTCCAAATATCACTTTTCCAATTCCACAAGAACTGTCTTAGCGAAAGGCTTGTTGAGGGGAAAGCTGTAACTCTGTGAGATGATTTCACAGAACACAAAGAAGTTTCTCAGAAAGCTTCTTTCTCTTTGTTATCGGAGGACATTTCCTGTGGCCCTATAGTCTTCAAAGGGATCCGAAATATCTGTTCTCAGATTCCACAGAAATAAGGCTAGCAAAGAGATCTACGAAACACAGATGTAAATCTGTGAGATGAATTCACAGAACACTAAGCAGTTTCTCAGAAAACTTCTTTCCACATTTCCTCTGAGGATATTTCCTTTTCACCATAGCCCTCTATGGGCTTCCAAATATGACTTTGCCAATTCCACAAGAACTGTCTTAGCGAAAGGCTTCTTGAGGGGAAAGCTGTAACTCTGTGAGATGATTTCACAGAACACAAAGAAGTTTCTCAGAAAGCTTCTTTCTCTTTGTTATCGGAGGATATTTCCTTTGGCCCTGTAGTCTTCAAAGGGATCCGAAATATCTGTTCTCAGATTCCACAGAAAGAAGGCTAGCAAAGAGATCCACGAAATACAGATGTAACTCTGTGAGTGGAAGTCACACATCACAGAGCAGTTTCTCAGAAAGCTTCTTTCCAGATTTCATCTGAGGATAATTCTTTTTCACCGTAGCCCTCTAGGGGCTTCCAAATATCACTTTTCCAATTCCACAACAACTGTCTTAGCGAAAGGCTTCTTGAGGGGAAAGCTGTAACTCTGTGAGATGATTTCACAGAATACAAAGAAGTTTCTCAGAAAGTTTCTTTCTCTTTGTTATCGGAGGATATTTCCTTTGGCCCTATAGTCTTCAAAGGGATCTGAAATATCTGTTCTCAGATTCCACAGAAATAAGGCTAGCAAAGAGATCTACGAAACACAGATGTAACTCTGTGAGATGAATTCACAGAACAGTAAGCAGTTTCTCAGAAAGCTTCTTTCTAGATTTCATCTGAGGATGTTTCCTTTTTCACCATAGCCCCCTATGGGCTTCCAAATATCACTTTGCCAATTCCACAAGAACTGTCTTAGCGAAAGGCTTCTTGAGGGGAAAGCTGTAACTCTGTGAGATGATTTCACAGAACACAAAGAAGTTTCTCAGAAAGCTTCTTTCTCTTTGTTATCGGAGGATATTTCCCTTGGCCCTATAATCTTCCAAGGGATTCGAAATATCTGTTCTCAGATTCCACAGAAAGAAGGCTAGCAAAAAGATCCACGAAATACAGATGTAACACTGTGAGTGGAAGTTACACATCACAGAGCAGTTTCTCAGAAAGCTTCTTTCCAGATTTCATCTGAGGATATTTCCTTTTTCACCATAGTCCTCCAGGGGCTTCCAAATATCACGTTGCCAATTCCACAAGAACTGTCTTAGCGAAAGGCTTCTTGAGTGGAAAGCTGTAACTCTGTGAGATGATTTCACAGAACACAAAGAAGTTTCTCAGAAAGCTTCTTTCTCTTTGTTATCGGAGGACATTTCCTGTGGCCCTATAGTCTTCAAAGGGATCCGAAATATCTGTTCTCAGATTCCACAGAAATAAGGCTAGCAAAGAGATCTACGAAACACAGATGTAAATCTGTGAGATGAATTCACAGAACACTAAGCAGTTTCTCAGAAAACTTCTTTCCACATTTCCTCTGAGGATATTTCCTTTTCACCATAGCCCTCTATGGGCTTCCAAATATGACTTTGCCAATTCCACAAGAACTGTCTTAGCGAAAGGCTTCTTGAGGGGAAAGCTGTAACTCTGTGAGATGATTTCACAGAACACAAAGAAGTTTCTCAGAAAGCTTCTTTCTCTTTGTTATCGGAGGATATTTCCTTTGGCCCTATAGTCTTCAAAGGGATCCGAAATATCTGTTCTCAGATTCCACAGAAAGAAGGCTAGCAAAGAGATCCACGAAATACAGATGTAACTCTGTGAGTGGAAGTCACACATCACAGAGCAGTTTCTCAGAAAGCTTCTTTCCAGATTTCATCTGAGGATAATTCTTTTTCACCGTAGCCCTCTAGGGGCTTCCAAATATCACTTTTCCAATTCCACAACAACTGTCTTAGCGAAAGGCTTCTTGAGGGGAAAGCTGTAACTCTGTGAGATGATTTCACAGAATACAAAGAAGTTTCTCAGAAAGTTTCTTTCTCTTTGTTATCGGAGGATATTTCCTTTGGCCCTATAGTCTTCAAAGGGATCTGAAATATCTGTTCTCAGATTCCACAGAAATAAGGCTAGCAAAGAGATCTACGAAACACAGATGTAACTCTGTGAGATGAATTCACAGAACAGTAAGCAGTTTCTCAGAAAGCTTCTTTCTAGATTTCATCTGAGGATGTTTCCTTTTTCACCATAGCCCCCTATGGGCTTCCAAATATCACTTTGCCAATTCCACAAGAACTGTCTTAGCGAAAGGCTTCTTGAGGGGAAAGCTGTAACTCTGTGAGATGATTTCACAGAACACAAAGAAGTTTCTCAGAAAGCTTCTTTCTCTTTGTTATCGGAGGATATTTCCCTTGGCCCTATAATCTTCCAAGGGATTCGAAATATCTGTTCTCAGATTCCACAGAAAGAAGGCTAGCAAAAAGATCCACGAAATACAGATGTAACACTGTGAGTGGAAGTTACACATCACAGAGCAGTTTCTCAGAAAGCTTCTTTCCAGATTTCATCTGAGGATATTTCCTTTTTCACCATAGTCCTCCAGGGGCTTCCAAATATCACGTTGCCAATTCCACAAGAACTGTCTTAGCGAAAGGCTTCTTGAGGGGAAAGCTGTAACTCTCTGAGATGATTTCACAGAACACAAAGAAGTTTCTCAGAAAGCTTCTTTCTCTTTGTTATCGGAGGATATTTCCTTTGGCCCTGTAGTCTTCAAAGGGATCCGAAATATCTGTTCTCAGATTCCACAGAAATAAGGCTAGCAAAGAGATCTACGAAACACAGATGTAACTCTGTGAGATGAATTCACAGAACACTAAGCAGTTTCTCAGAAAGCTTCTTTCTAGATTTCATCTGAGGATGTATCCTTTTTCACCATAGCCGCCTATGGGCTTCCAAATATCACTTTGCCAATTCCACAAGAACTGTCTTAGCGAAAGGCTTCTTGAGGGGAAAGCTGTAACTCTGTGAGATGATTTCACAGAACACAAAGAAGTTTCTCAGAAAGCTTCTTTCTCTTTGTTATCGGAGGATATTTCACTTGGCCCTATAATCTTCCAAGGGATTCGAAATATCTGTTCTCAGATTCCACAGAAAGAAGGCTAGCAAAAAGATCCACGAAATACAGATGTAACACTGTGAGTGGAAGTTACACATCACAGAGCAGTTTCTCAGAAAGCTTCTTTCCAGATTTCATCTGAGGATATTTCCTTTTTCACCATAGTCCTCCAGGGGCTTCCAAATATCACGTTGCCAATTCCACAAGAACTGTCTTAGCGAAAGGCTTCTTGAGGGGAAAGCTGTAACTCTCTGAGATGATTTCACAGAACACAAAGAAGTTTCTCAGAAAGCTTCTTTCTCTTTGTTATCGGAGGATATTTCCTTTGGCCCTGTAGTCTTCAAAGGGATCCGAAATATCTGTTCTCAGATTCCACAGAAATAAGGCTAGCAAAGAGATCTACGAAACACAGATGTAACTCTGTGAGATGAATTCACAGAACACTAAGCAGTTTCTCAGAAAGCTTCTTTCTAGATTTCATCTGAGGATGTATCCTTTTTCACCATAGCCGCCTATGGGCTTCCAAATATCACTTTGCCAATTCCACAAGAACTGTCTTAGCGAAAGGCTTCTTGAGGGGAAAGCTGTAACTCTGTGAGATGATTTCACAGAACACAAAGAAGTTTCTCAGAAAGCTTCTTTCTCTTTGTTATCGGAGGATATTTCACTTGGCCCTATAATCTTCAAAGGGATCCGAAATATCTGTTCTCAGATTCCACAGAAAGAAGGCTAGCAAAAAGATCCACGAAATACAGATGTAACTCTGTGAGTGGAAATGACACATCACAGAGCAGTTTCTCAGAAAGCTTCTTTCCAGATTTCATCTGAGGATATTTCCTTTTTCACCATAGTCCTCTAGGGGCTTCCAAATATCACGTTGCCAATTCCACAAGAACTGTCTTAGCGAAAGGCTTCTTGAGGGGAAAGCTGTAACTCTCTGAGATGATTTCACAGAACACAAAGAAGTTTCTCAGAAAGCTTCTTTCTCTTTGTTATCGGAGGATATTTCCTTTGGCCCTATAGTCTTCAAAGGGATCCGAAATATCTGTTCTCAGATTCCACAGAAATAAGGCTAGCAAAGAGATCTACGAAACACAGATGGAACTCTGTGAGATGAATTCACAGAACACTAAGCAGTTTCTCAGAAAGCTTCTTTCCAGATTTCATCTGAGGATATTTCCGTTTTCACCATAGCCCTCTATGGGCTTCCAAATATGACTTTGCCAATTCCACAAGAACTGTCTTAGCGAATGGCTTCTTGAGTGGAAAGCTGTAACTCTGTGAGATGATTTCACAGAACACAAAGAAGTTTCTCAGAAAGCTTCTTTCTCTTTGTTATCGGAGGATATTTCCTTTGGCCCTATAGTCTTCAAAGGGATCCGAAATATCTGTTCTCAGATTCCACAGAAATAAGGCTAGCAAAGAGATCTACGAAACACAGATGCAACTCTGTGAGATGAATTCACAGAACACTAAGCAGTTTCTCAGAAAGCTTCTTTCCAGATTTCATCTGAGGATATTTCCTTTTTCACCATAGCCCTCAATGGGCTTCCAAATATCACGTTGCCAATTCCACAAGAACTGTCTTAGCGAAAGGCTTCTTGAGTGGAAAGCTGTAACTCTGTGAGATGATTTCACAGAACACAAAGAAGTTTCTCAGAAAGCTTCTTTCTCTTTGTTATAGGAGGATATTTCCTGTGGCCCTATAGTCTTCAAAGGGATCCGAAATATCTGTTCTCAGATTCCACAGAAATAAGTCTAGCAAAGAGATCTACGAAACACAGATGTAACTCTGTGAGATGAATTCACAGAACACTATGCAGTTTCTCAGAAAGCTTCTTTCCACATTTCCTCTGAGGATATTTCCTTTTTCAACAGAGACCTCTATGGGCTTCCAAATATGACTTTGCCAATTCCAGAAGAACTGTCTTAGCGAAAGGCTTCTTGAGGGGAAAGCTGTAACTCTGTGAGATGATTTCACAGAACACAAAGAAGTTTCTCAGAAAGCTTCTTTCTCTTTGTTATCGGAGGATATTTCCTTTGGCCCTATAGTCTTCAAAGGGATCCGAAATATCTGTTCTCAGATTCCACAGAAAGAAGGCTTGCAAAGAGATCCACGAAATACAGATGTAACTCTGTGAGTGGAAGTCACACAACACAGAGCAGTTTCTCAGAAAGCTTCTTTCCAGATTTCATCTGAGGGTAATTCTTTTTCACCGTAGCCCTCTAGGGGCTTCCAAATATCACTTTTCCAATTCCACAAGAACTGTCTTAGCGAAAGGCTTCTTGAGGGGAAAGCTGTAACTCTGTGAGATGATTTCACAGAACACAAAGAAGTTTCTCAGAAAGATTCTTTCTCTTTGTTATCGGAGGATATTTCCTTTGGCCCTATAGTATTCAAAGGGATCTGAAATATCTGTTCTCAGATTCCACAGAAATAAGGCTAGCAAAGAGATATACGAAACACAGATGTAACTCTGTGAGATGAATTCACAGAACACTAAGCAGTTTCTCAGAAAGCTTCTCTCTAGATTTCATCTGAGGATGTTTCCTTTTTCACCATAGCCCCCTATGGGCTTCCAAATATCACTTTGCCAATTCCACAAGAACTGTCTTAGCGAAAGGCTTCTTGAGGGGAAAGCTGTAACTCTGTGAGATGATTTCACAGAACACAAAGAAGTTTCTCAGAAAGCTTCTTTCTCTTTGTTATCGGAGGATATTTCCCTTGGCCCTATAATCTTCAAAGGTATCCGAAATATCTGTTCTGAGATTCCACAGAAATAAGGCTAGCAAAAAGATCCACGAAATACAGATGTAACTCTGTGAGTGGAAGTGACACATCACAGAGCAGTTTCTCAGAAAGCTTCTTTCCAGATTTCATCTGAGGATATTTCCTTTTTCACCATAGTCCTCTAGGGGCTTCCAAATATCACGTTGTCAATTCCACAAGAACTGTCTTAGCGAAAGGCTTCTTGAGGGGAAAGCTGTAACTCTGTGAGATGATTTCACAGAACACAAAGAAGTTTCTCAGAAAGCTTCTTTCTCTTTGTTATCGGAGGATATTTCCTTTGGCCCTATAGTCTTCAAAGGGATCCGAAATATATTTTATCAGATTCCACAGAAATAAGGCTAGCAAAGAGATACACGAAATACAGATGTAATTCTGTGAGTGGAAGTCACACATCACTGAGCAGTTTCTCAGAAAGCTTCTTTCCAGATTTCATCTGAGGATATTTCCATTTCACCATAGCCCTCTAGGGGCTTCCAAATATCACTTTTCCAATTCCACAAGAACTGTCTTAGCGAAAGGCTTCTTGAGGGGAAAGCTGTAACTCTGTGAGATGATTTCACAGAACACAAAGAAGTTTCTCAGAAAGCTTCTTTCTCTTTGTTATCGGAGGACATTTCCTGTGGCCCTATAGTCTTCAAAGGGATCCGAAATATCTGTTCTCAGATTCCACAGAAATAAGGCTAGCAAAGAGATCTACGAAACACAGATGTAACTCTGTGAGATGAATTCACAGAACACTAAGCAGTTTCTCAGAAAGCTTCTTTCCACATTTCCTCTGAGGATATTTCCTTTTCACCATAGCCCTCTATGGGCTTCCAAATATGACTTTGCCAATTCCACAAGAACTGTCTTAGCGAAAGGCTTCTTGAGGGGAAAGCTGTAACTCTGTGAGATGATTTCACAGAACACAAAGAAGTTTCTCAGAAAGCTTCTTTCTCTTTGTTATCGGAGGATATTTCCTTTGGCCCTATAGTCTTCAAAGGGATCCGAAATATCTGTTCTCAGATTCCACAGAAAGAAGGCTAGCAAAGAGAACCACGAAATACAGATGTAACTCTGTGAGTGGAAGTCACACATCACAGAGCAGTTTCTCAGAAAGCTTCTTTCCAGATTTCATCTGAGGATAATTCTTTTTCACCGGAGCCATCTAGGGGCTTCCAAATATCACTTTTCCAATTCCACAACAACTGTCTTAGCGAAAGGCTTCTTGAGGGAAAGCTGTAACTCTGTGAGATGATTTCACAGAACACAAAGAAGTTTCTCAGAAAGTTTCTTTCTCTTTGTTATCGGAGGATATTTCCTTTGGCCCTATAGTCTTCACAGGGATCTGAAATATCTGTTCTCAGATTCCACAGAAATAAGGCTAGCAAAGAGATCTACGAAACACAGATGTAACTCTGTGAGATGAATTCACAGAACAGTAAGCAGTTTCTCAGAAAGCTTCTTTCTAGATTTCATCTGAGGATGTTTCCTTTTTCACCATAGCCCCCTATGGGCTTCCAAATATCACTTTGCCAATTCCACAAGAACTGTCTTAGCGAAAGGCTTCTTGAGGGGAAAGCTGTAACTCTGTGAGATGATTTCACAGAACACAAAGAAGTTTCTCAGAAAGCTTCTTTCTCTTTGTTATCGGAGGATATTTCCCTTGGCCCTATAATCTTCCAAGGGATTCGAAATATCTGTTCTCAGATTCCACAGAAAGAAGGCTAGCAAAAAGATCCACGAAATACAGATGTAACACTGTGAGTGGAAGTTACACATCACAGAGCAGTTTCTCAGAAAGCTTCTTTCCAGATTTCATCTGAGGATATTTCCTTTTTCACCATAGTCCTCCAGGGGCTTCCAAATATCACGTTGCCAATTCCACAAGAACTGTCTCAGCGAAAGGCTTCTTGAGGGGAAAGCTGTAACTCTCTGAGATGATTTCACAGAACACAAAGAAGTTTCTCAGAAAGCTTCTTTCTCTTTGTTATCGGAGGATATTTCCTTTGGCCCTGTAGTCTTCAAAGGGATCCGAAATATCTGTTCTCAGATTCCACAGAAATAAGGCTAGCAAAGAGATCTACGAAATACAGATGTAACTCTGTGAGAAGAATTCACAGAACACTAAGCAGTTTCTCAGAAAGCTTCTTTCCAGATTTCATCTGAGGATATTTCCTTTTTCACCATAGTCCTCTAGGGGCTTCCAAATATCACTTTGCCAATTCCACAAGAACTGTCTTAGCGAAAGGCTTCTTGAGTGGAAAGCTGTAACTCTGTGAGATGATTTCACAGAACACAAAGAAGTTTCTCAGAAAGCTTCTTTCTCTTTGTTATCGGAGGATATTTCCTTTGGCCCTATAGTCTTCAAAGGGATCCGAAATATCTGTTCTCAGATTCCACAGAAATAAGGCTAGCAAAGAGATTCACGAAATACAGATGTAATTCTGTGAGTGGAAGTCACACATCACTGAGCAGTTTCTCAGAAAGCTTCTTTCCAGATTTCATCTGAGGATATTTCCTTTTCACCATAGCCCTCTAGGGGCTTCCAAATATCACTTTTCCAATTCCACAAGAACTGTCTTAGCGAAAGACTTCTTGAGGGAAAGCTGTAACTCTGTGAGATGATTTCACAGACACAAAGAAGTTTCTCAGAAAGCTTCTTTCTCTTTGTTATCGGAGGACATTTCCTGTGGCCCTATAGTCTTCAAAGAGATCCGAAATATCTGTTCTCAGATTCCACAGAAATAAGGCTAGCAAAGAGATCTACGAAACACAGATGTAACTCTGTGAGATGAATTCACAGAACACTAAGCAGTTTCTCAGAAAGCTTCTTTCTAGATTTCATCTGAGGATGTTTCCTTTTTCACCATAGCCCCCTATGGGCTTCCAAATATCACTTTGCCAATTCCACAAGAACTGTCTTAGCGAAAGGCTTCTTGAGGGGAAAGCTGTAACTCTGTGAGATGATTTCACAGAACACAAAGAAGTTTCTCAGAAAGCTTCTTTCTCTTTGTTATCGGAGGATATTTCACTTGGCCCTATAATCTTCAAAGGGATCCGAAATATCTGTTCTCAGATTCCACAGAAAGAAGGCTAGCAAAAAGATCCACGAAATACAGATGTAACTCTGTGAGTGGAAATGACACATCACAGAGCAGTTTCTCAGAAAGCTTCTTTCCAGATTTCATCTGAGGATATTTCCTTTTTCACCATAGTCCTCTAGGGGCTTCCAAATATCACGTTGCCAATTCCACAAGAACTGTCTTAGCGAAAGGCTTCTTGAGGGGAAAGCTGTAACTCTCTGAGATGATTTCACAGAACACAAAGAAGTTTCTCAGAAAGCTTCTTTCTCCTTGTTATCGGAGGATATTTCCTTTGGCCCTATAGTCTTCAAAGGGATCCGAAATATCTGTTCTCAGATTCCACAGAAATAAGGCTAGCAAAGAGATCTACGAAACACAGATGTAACTCTGTGAGATGAATTCACAGAACACTAAGCAGTTTCTCAGAAAGCTTCTTTCCAGATTTCATCTGAGGATATTTCCGTTTTCACCATAGCCCTCTATGGGCTTCCAAATATGACTTTGCCAATTCCACAAGAACTGTCTTAGCGAATGGCTTCTTGAGGGGAAAGCTGTAACTCTGTGAGATGATTTCACAGAACACAAAGAAGTTTCTCAGAAAGCTTCTTTCTCTTTGTTATCGGAGGATATTTCCTTTGGCCCTATAGTCTTCAAAGGGATCCGAAATATCTGTTCTCAGATTCCACAGAAAGAAGGCTAGCAAAGAGATCCACGAAATACAGATGTAACTCTGTGAGTGGAAGTGACACATCACAGAGCAGTTTCTCAGAAAGCTTCTTTCCAGATTTCATCTGAGGATATTTCCTTTTTCACCATAGCCCTCTATGGGCTTCCAAATATCACTTTGCCAATTCCACAAGAACTTTCTTAGCGAAAGGCTTCTTGAGGGGAAAGCTGTAACTCTGTGAGATGATTTCACAGAACACAAAGAAGTTTCTCAGAAAGCTTCTTTCTCTTTGTTATCGGAGGATATTTCCTTTGGCCCTAGAGTCTTCAAAGGGATACGAAATATCTGTTCTCAGATTCCACAGAAATAAGGCTAGCAAAGAGATCTACGAAACACAGATGCAACTCAGTGAGATGAATTCACAGAACACTAAGCAGTTTCTCAGAAAGCTTCTTTCCAGATTTCATCTGAGGATAATTCCTTTTTCACCATAGCCCTCAATGGGCTTCCAAATATCACGTTGCCAATTCCACAAGAACTGTCTTAGTGAAAGGCTTCTTGAGTGGAAAGCTGTAACTCTGTGAGATGATTTCACAGAACACAAAGAAGTTCCTCAGAAAGCTTCTTTCTCTTTGTTATAGTAGGATATTTCCTTTGGGCCTATAGTCTTCAAAGGGATCCGAAATATCTGTTCTCAGATTCCACAGAAATAAGTCTAGCAAAGTGATTTACGAAACACAGATGTAACTCTGTGAGATGAATTCACAGAACACTATGCAGTTTCTCAGAAAGCTTCTTTCCACATTTCCTCTGAGGATATTTCCTTTTTCAACATAGACCTCTATGGGCTTCCAAATATGACTTTGCCAATTCCAGAAGAACCGTCTTAGCGAAAGGCTTCTTGAGGGGAAAGCTGTAACTCTGTGAGATGATTTCACAGAACACAAAGAAGTTTCTCAGAAAGCTTCTTTCTCTTTGTTATCGGAGGATATTTCCCTTGGCCCTATAATCTTCCAAGGGATTCGAAATATCTGTTCTCAGATTCCACAGAAAGAAGGCTAGCAAAAAGATCCACGAAATACAGACGTAACACTGTGAGTGGAAGTTACACATCACAGAGCAGTTTCTCAGAAAGCTTCTTTCCAGATTTCATCTGAGGATATTTCCTTTTTCACCATAGTCCTCCAGGGGCTTCCAAATATCACGTTGCCAATTCCACAAGAACTGTCTTAGCGAAAGGCTTCTTGAGGGGAAAGCTGTAACTCTCTGAGATGATTTCACAGAACACAAAGAAGTTTCTCAGAAAGCTTCTTTCTCTTTGTTATCGGAGGATATTTCCTTTGGCCCTGTAGTCTTCAAAGGGATCCGAAATATCTGTTCTCAGATTCCACAGAAATAAGGCTAGCAAAGAGATCTACGAAACAGAGATGTAACTCTGTGAGATGAATTTACAGAACACTAAGCAGTTTCTCAGAAAGCTTCTTTCCAGATTTGATCTGAGGATATTTCCTTTTTCAAAATAGCCCTCTATGGGCTTCCAAATATCACTTTGCCAATTCCACAAGAACTGTCTTAGCGAAAGGCTTCTTGAGTGGAAAGCTGTAACTCTGTGAGATGATTTCACAGAACACAAAGAAGTTTCTCAGAAAGCTTCTTTCTCTTTGTTATCGGAGGATATTTCCTTTGGCCCTATAGTCTTCAAAGGGATCCGAAATATATTTTATCAGATTCCACAGAAATAAGGCTAGCAAAGAGATACACGAAATACAGATGTAATTCTGTGAGTGGAAGTCACACATCACTGAGCAGTTTCTCAGAAAGCTTCTTTCCAGATTTCATCTGAGGATATTTCCTTTTCACCATAGCCCTCTAGGGGCTTCCAAATATCACTTTTCCAATTCCACAAGAACTGTCTTAGCGAAAGCCTTCTTGAGGGAAAAGCTGTAACTCTGTGAGATGATTTCACAGAACACAAAGAAGTTTCTCAGAAAGCTTCTTTCTCTTTGTTATCGGAGGACATTTCCTGTGGCCCTATAGTCTTCAAAGAGATCCGAAATATCTGTTCTCAGATTCCACAGAAATAAGGCTAGCAAAGAGATCTACGAAACACAGATGTAACTCTGTGAGATGAATTCACAGAACACTAAGCAGTTTCTCAGAAAACTTCTTTCCAGATTTCATCTGAGGATATTTCCTTTTCACCATAGCCCTCTATGGGCTTCCAAATATGACTTTGCCAATTCCACAAGAACTGTCTTAGCGAAAGACTTCTTGAGGGAAAAGCTGTAACCCTGTGAGATGATTTCACAGAACACAAAGAAGTTTCTCAGAAAGCTTCTTTCTCTTTGTTATCGGAGGATATTTCCTTTGGCCCTATAGTCTTCAAAGGGATCCGAAATATCTGTTCTCAGATTCCACAGAAAGAAGGCTAGCAAAGAGATCCACGAAATACAGATGTAACTCTGTGAGTGGAAGTCACACATCACAGAGCAGTTTCTCAGAAAGCTTCTTTCCAGATGTCATCTGAGGATATTTCTTTTTCACCATAGCCCTGTATGGGCTTCCAAATATCACTTTGCCAATTCCACAAGAACTGTCTTAGCGAAAGGCTTCTTGAGGGGAAAGCTGTAACTCTGTGAGATGATTTCACAGAACACAAAGAAGTTTCTCAGAAAGCTTCTTTCTCTTTGTTATCGGAGGACATTTCCTTTGGCCCTATAGTCTTCAATGGGATCTGAAATATTTGTTCTCAGATTCCACAGAAATAAGGCTAGCAAAGAGATCTACGAAACACAGATGTAACTCTGTGAGAAGAATTCACAGAACCCTAAGCAGTTTCTCAGAAAGCTTCTTTCTAGATTTCATCTGAGGATGTTTCCTTTTTCACCATAGCCCCCTATGGGCTTCCAAATATCACTTTGCCAATTCCACAAGAACTGTCTTAGCGAAAGGCTTCTTGAGGGGAAAGCTGTAACTCTGTGAGATGATTTCACGGAACACAAAGAAGTTTCTCAGAAAGCTTCTTTCTCTTTGTTATCGGAGGATATTTCCCTTGGCCCTATAATCTTCCAAGGGATCCGAAATATCTGTTCTCAGATTCCACAGAAAGAAGGCTAGCAAAAAGATCCACGAAATACAGATGTAACTCTGTGAGTGGAAGTGACACATCACTGAGCAGTTTCTCAGAAAGCTTCTTTCCAGATTTCATCTGAGGATATTTCCTTTTCACCATAGTCCTCTATGGGCTTCCAAATATCACGTTGCCAATTCCACAAGAACTGTCTTAGCGGAAGGATTATTCAGGGGAAAGCTGTAACTCTGTGAGATGATTTCACAGAACACAAAGAAGTTTCTCAGAAAGCTTCTTTCTCTTTGTTATCGGAGGATATTTCCTTTGGCCCTATAGTCTTCAAAGGGATCCGAAATATCTGTTCTCAGATTCCACAGAAATAAGGCTAGCAAAGAGATCTACGAAACACAGATGTAACTCTGTGAGATGAATTCACAGAACACTAAGCAGTTTCTCAGAAAGCTTCTTTCCAGATTTCATCTGAGGATATTTCCTTTTTCACCATAGCCCTCTAAGGGCTTCAAATATCACTTTGCCAATTCCACAAGAACTATCTTAGCGAAACGCTTCTTGAGTGGAAAGCTGTAACTCTGTGAGGTGATTTCACAGAACACAAAGAAGATTCTCAGAAAGCTTCTTTCTCTATGTTATCGGAGGATATTTCCTTTGGCCCTATAGTCTTCAAAGGGATCCGAAATATATTTTATCAGATTCCACAGAAATAAGGCTAGCAAAGAGATCCACGAAATACAGATGTAACTCTGTGAGTGGAATTCACACATCACTGAGTAGTTTCTCAGAAAGCTTCTTTCCAGATTTCATCTGAGGATATTTCCTTTTTCACCATAGCCCTCTAGGGTCTTCCAAATATCACTTCTCCAATTCCACAAGAACTGTCTTAGCTAAAGGCTTCTTGAGGGGAAAGCTGTAACTCTGTGAGATGATTTCACAGAACACAAAGAAGTTTCTCAGAAAGCTTCTTTCTCTTTGTTATCGGAGGATATTTCCTTTGGCCCTATAGTCTTCAAAGGGATCTGAAATATCTGTTCTCAGATTCCACAGAAATAAGGCTAGCAAAGAAATCTACGAAACACAGATGTAACTCTGTGAGATGAATTCACAGAACACTAAGCAGTTTCTCAGAAAGCTTCTTTCCAGATTTCATCTGAGGATATTTCCTTTTTCACCATAGCCCCCTATGGGCTTCCAAATATGACTTTGCCAATTCCACAAGAACTGTCTTAGCGAAAGGCTTCTTGAGGGGAAAGCTGTAACTCTGTGAGATGATTTCACAGAACACAAAGAAGTTTCTCAGAAAGTTTCTTTCTCTTTGTTATCGGAGGATATTTCCCTTGGCCCTATAGTCTTCAAGGGGATCCGAAATATCTGTTCTCAGATTCCACAGAAAGAAGGCTAGCAAAGAGATCCACGAAATACAGATGTAACTCTGTGAGTGGAAGTGACACATCACCGAGCAGTTTCTCAGAAAGCTTCTTTACAGATTTCATCTGAGGATATTTCCTTTTTCACCATAGCCCTCTATGGGCTTCCAAATATCACTTTGCCAATTCCACAAGAACTGTCTTAGCGAAAGGCTTCTTCAGGGGAAAGCTGTAACTCTGTGAGATGATTTCACAGAACACAAAGAAATTTCTCAGAAAGCTTCTTTCTCTTTGTTATCGGAGGATATTTCCTTTGGCCCTATGGTCTTCAAAAGGATCCGAAATATCTGTTCTCAGATTCCACAGAAATAAGGCTAGCAAAGAGATCTACGAAACACAGATGCAACTCTGTGAGATGAATTCACAGAACACTAAGCAGTTTCTCAGAAAGCTTCTTTCCAGATTTCATCTGAGGATATTTCCTTTTTCACCATAGCCCCCTATGGGCTTCCAAATATGACTTTGCCAATTCCACAAGAACTGTCTTAGCGAAAGGCTTCTTGAGGGGAAAGCTGTAACTCTGTGAGATGATTTCACAGAACACAGAGAAGTTTCTCAGAAAGCTTCTTTCTCTTTGTTATCGGAGGATAGTTTCTTTGGCCCTATAGTCTTCAAAGGGATCCGAAATATCTGCTCTCAGATTCCACAGAAAGAAGGCTAGCGAAGAGATCCACGAAATACAGATGTAACTCTTTGAGTTGAAGTCACACATCACAGAGCAGTTTCTCAGAAAGCTTCTTTCCAGATTTCATCTGAGGATATTTCCTTTTTCACCATAGCCCTCTATGGGCTTCCAAATATGACTTTGCCAATTCCACAAGAACTGTCTTAGCGAATGGCTTCTTGAGTGGAAAGCTGTAACTCTGTGAGATGATTTCACAGAACACAAAGAAGTTTCTCAGAAAGCTTCTTTCTCTTTGTTATAGGAGGATATTTCCTGTGGCCCTATAGTCTTCAAAGGGATCCGAAATATCTGTTCTCAGATTCCACAGAAATAAGTCTAGCAAAGAGATCTACGAAACACAGATGTAACTCTGTGAGATGAATTCACAGAACACTATGCAGTTTCTCAGAAAGCTTCTTTCCACATTTGCTCTGAGGATATTTCCTTTTTCAACAGAGACCTCTATGGGCTTCCAAATATGACTTTGCCAATTCCAGAAGAACTGTCTTAGCGAAAGGCTTCTTGAGGGGAAAGCTGTAACTCTGTGAGATGATTTCACAGAACACAAAGAAGTTTCTCAGAAAGCTTCTTTCTCTTTGTTATCGGAGGATATTTCCTTTGGCCCTATAGTATTCAAAGGGATCTGAAATATCTGTTCTCAGATTCCACAGAAATAAGGCTAGCAAAGAGATATACGAAACACAGATGTAACTCTGTGAGATGAATTCACAGAACACTAAGCAGTTTCTCAGAAAGCTTCTCTCTAGATTTCATCTGAGGATGTTTCCTTTTTCACCATAGCCCCCTATGGGCTTCCAAATATCACTTTGCCAATTCCACAAGAACTGTCTTAGCGAAAGGCTTCTTGAGGGGAAAGCTGTAACTCTGTGAGATGATTTCACAGAACACAAAGAAGTTTCTCAGAAAGCTTCTTTCTCTTTGTTATCGGAGGATATTTCCCTTGGCCCTATAATCTTCAAAGGTATCCGAAATATCTGTTCTGAGATTCCACAGAAATAAGGCTAGCAAAAAGATCCACGAAATACAGATGTAACTCTGTGAGTGGAAGTGACACATCACAGAGCAGTTTCTCAGAAAGCTTCTTTCCAGATTTCATCTGAGGATATTTCCTTTTTCACCATAGTCCTCTAGGGGCTTCCAAATATCACGTTGCCAATTCCACAAGAACTGTCTTAGCGAAAGGCTTCTTGAGGGGAAAGCTGTAACTCTGTGAGATGATTTCACAGAACACAAAGAAGTTTCTCAGAAAGCTTCTTTCTCTTTGTTATCGGAGGATATTTCCTTTGGCCCTATAGTCTTCAAAGGGATCCGAAATATATTTTATCAGATTCCACAGAAATAAGGCTAGCAAAGAGATACACGAAATACAGATGTAATTCTGTGAGTGGAAGTCACACATCACTGAGCAGTTTCTCAGAAAGCTTCTTTCCAGATTTCATCTGAGGATATTTCCATTTCACCATAGCCCTCTAGGGGCTTCCAAATATCACTTTTCCAATTCCACAAGAACTGTCTTAGCGAAAGGCTTCTTGAGGGGAAAGCTGTAACTCTGTGAGATGATTTCACAGAACACAAAGAAGTTTCTCAGAAAGCTTCTTTCTCTTTGTTATCGTGGGACATTTCCTGTGGCCCTATAGTCTTCAAAGGGATCCGAAATATCTGTTCTCAGATTCCACAGAAATAAGGCTAGCAAAGAGATCTACGAAACACAGATGTAACTCTGTGAGATGAATTCACAGAACACTAAGCAGTTTCTCAGAAAGCTTCTTTCCACATTTCCTCTGAGGATATTTCCTTTTCACCATAGCCCTCTATGGGCTTCCAAATATGACTTTGCCAATTCCACAAGAACTGTCTTAGCGAAAGGCTTCTTGAGGGGAAAGCTGTAACTCTGTGAGATGATTTCACAGAACACAAAGAAGTTTCTCAGAAAGCTTCTTTCTCTTTGTTATCGGAGGATATTTCCTTTGGCCCTATAGTCTTCAAAGGGATCCGAAATATCTGTTCTCAGATTCCACAGAAAGAAGGCTAGCAAAGAGAACCACGAAATATAGATGTAACTCTGTGAGTGGAAGTCACACATCACAGAGCAGTTTCTCAGAAAGCTTCTTTCCAGATTTCATCTGAGGATAATTCTTTTTCACCGGAGCCCTCTAGGGGCTTCCAAATATCACTTTTCCAATTCCACAACAACTGTCTTAGCGAAAGGCTTCTTGAGGGGAAAGCTGTAACTCTATGAGATGATTTCACAGAACACAAAGAAGTTTCTCAGAAAGTTTCTTTCTCTTTGTTATCGGAGGATATTTCCTTTGGCCCTATAGTCTTCAAAGGGATCTGAAATATCTGTTCTCAGATTCCACAGAAATAAGGCTAGCAAAGAGATCTACGAAACACAGATGTAACTCTGTGAGATGAATTCACAGAACAGTAAGCAGTTTCTCAGAAAGCTTCTTTCTAGATTTCATCTGAGGATGTTTCCTTTTTCACCATAGCCCCCTATGGGCTTCCAAATATCACTTTGCCAATTCCACAAGAACTGTCTTAGCGAAAGGCTTCTTGAGGGGAAAGCTGTAACTCTGTGAGATGATTTCACAGAACACAAAGAAGTTTCTCAGAAAGCTTCTTTCTCTTTGTTATCGGAGGATATTTCCCTTGGCCCTATAATCTTCCAAGGGATTCGAAATATCTGTTCTCAGATTCCACAGAAAGAAGGCTAGCAAAAAGATCCACGAAATACAGATGTAACACTGTGAGTGGAAGTTACACATCACAGAGCAGTTTCTCAGAAAGCTTCTTTCCAGATTTGATCTGAGGATATTTCCTTTTTCACCATAGTCCTCCAGGGGCTTCCAAATATCACGTTGCCAATTCCACAAGAACTGTCTTAGCGAAAGGCTTCTTGAGGGGAAAGCTGTAACTCTCTGAGATGATTTCACAGAACACAAAGAAGTTTCTCAGAAAGCTTCTTTCTCTTTGTTATCGGAGGATATTTCCTTTGGCCCTGTAGTCTTCAAAGGGATCCGAAATATCTGTTCTCAGATTCCACAGAAATAAGGCTAGCAAAGAGATCTACGAAATACAGATGTAACTCTGTGAGAAGAATTCACAGAACACTAAGCAGTTTCTCAGAAAGCTTCTTTCCAGATTTCATCTGAGGATATTTCCTTTTTCACCATAGTCCTCTAGGGGCTTCCAAATATCACTTTGCCAATTCCACAAGAACTGTCTTAGTGAAAGGCTTCTTGAGTGGAAAGCTGTAACTCTGTGAGATGATTTCACAGAACACAAAGAAGTTTCTCAGAAAGCTTCTTTCTCTTTGTTATCGGAGGATATTTCCTTTGGCCCTATAGTCTTCAAAGGGATCCGAAATATCTGTTCTCAGATTCCACAGAAATAAGGCTAGCAAAGAGATTCACGAAATACAGATGTAATTCTGTGAGTGGAAGTCACACATCACTGAGCAGTTTCTCAGAAAGCTTCTTTCCAGATTTCATCTGAGGATATTTCCTTTTCACCATAGCCCTCTAGGGGCTTCCAAATATCACTTTTCCAATTCCACAAGAACTGTCTTAGCGAAAGACTTCTTGAGGGAAAGCTGTAACTCTGTGAGATGATTTCACAGACACAAAGAAGTTTCTCAGAAAGCTTCTTTCTCTTTGTTATCGGAGGACATTTCCTGTGGCCCTATAGTCTTCAAAGAGAACCGAAATATCTGTTCTCAGATTCCACAGAAATAAGGCTAGCAAAGAGATCTACGAAACACAGATGTAACTCTGTGAGATGAATTCACAGAACACTAAGCAGTTTCTCAGAAAGCTTCTTTCTAGATTTCATCTGAGGATGTTTCCTTTTTCACCATAGCCCCCTATGGGCTTCCAAATATCACTTTGCCAATTCCACAAGAACTGTCTTAGCGAAAGGCTTCTTGAGGGGAAAGCTGTAACTCTGTGAGATGATTTCACAGAACACAAAGAAGTTTCTCAGAAAGCTTCTTTCTCTTTGTTATCGGAGGATATTTCACTTGGCCCTATAATCTTCAAAGGGATCCGAAATATCTGTTCTCAGATTCCACAGAAAGAAGGCTAGCAAAAAGATCCACGAAATACAGATGTAACTCTGTGAGTGGAAATGACACATCACAGAGCAGTTTCTCAGAAAGCTTCTTTCCAGATTTCATCTGAGGATATTTCCTTTTTCACCATAGTCCTCTAGGGGCTTCCAAATATCACGTTGCCAATTCCACAAGAACTGTCTTAGCGAAAGGCTTCTTGAGGGGAAAGCTGTAACTCTCTGAGATGATTTCACAGAACACAAAGAAGTTTCTCAGAAAGCTTCTTTCTCTTTGTTATCGGAGGATATTTCCTTTGGCCCTATAGTCTTCAAAGGGATCCGAAATATCTGTTCTCAGATTCCACAGAAATAAGGCTAGCAAAGAGATCTACGAAACACAGATGTAACTCTGTGAGATGAATTCACAGAACACTAAGCAGTTTCTCAGAAAGCTTCTTTCCAGATTTCATCTGAGGATATTTCCGTTTTCACCATAGCCCTCTATGGGCTTCCAAATATGACTTTGCCAATTCCACAAGAACTGTCTTAGCGAATGGCTTCTTCAGTGGAAAGCTGTAACTCTGTGAGATGATTTCACAGAACACAAAGAAGTTTCTCAGAAAGCTTCTTTCTCTTTGTTATCGGAGGATATTTCCTTTGGCCCTATAGTCTTCAAAGGGATCCGAAATATCTGTTCTCAGATTCCACAGAAATAAGGCTAGCAAAGAGATCTACGAAACGCAGATGCAACACTGTGAGATGAATTCACAGAACACTAAGCAGTTTCTCAGAAAGCTTCTTTCCACATTTCCTCTGAGGATATTTCCTTTTCACCATAGCCCTCTATGGGCTTCCAAATATGACTTTGCCAATTCCACAAGAACTGTCTTAGCGAAAGGCTTCTTGAGGGGAAAGCTGTAACTCTGTGAGATGATTTCACAGAACACAAAGAAGTTTCTCAGAAAGCTTCTTTCTCTTTGTTATCGGAGGATATTTCCTTTGGCCCTATAGTCTTCAAAGGGATCCGAAATATCTGTTCTCAGATTCCACAGAAAGAAGGCTAGCAAAGAGATCCACGAAATACAGATGTAACTCTGTGAGTGGAAGTCACACATCACAGAGCAGTTTCTCAGAAAGCTTCTTTCCAGATTTCATCTGAGGATAATTCTTTTTCACCGTAGCCCTCTAGGGGCTTCCAAATATCACTTTTCCAATTCCACAACAACTGTCTTAGCGAAAGGCTTCTTGAGGGGAAAGCTGTAACTCTGTGAGATGATTTCACAGAACACAAAGAAGTTTCTCAGAAAGTTTCTTTCTCTTTGTTATCGGAGGATATTTCCTTTGGCCCTATAGTCTTCAAAGGGATCTGAAATATCTGTTCTCAGATTCCACAGAAATAAGGCTAGCAAAGAGATCTACGAAACACAGATGTAACTCTGTGAGATGAATTCACAGAACAGTAAGCAGTTTCTCAGAAAGCTTCTTTCTAGATTTCATCTGAGGATGTTTCCTTTTTCACCATAGCCCCCTATGGGCTTCCAAATATCACTTTGCCAATTCCACAAGAACTGTCTTAGCGAAAGGCTTCTGGAGGGGAAAGCTGTAACTCTGTGAGATGATTTCACAGAACACAAAGAAGTTTCTCAGAAAGCTTCTTTCTCTTTGTTATCGGAGGATATTTCCCTTGGCCCTATAATTTTCCAGGGATTCGAAATATCTGTTCTCAGATTCCACAGAAAGAAGGCTAGCAAAAAGATCCACGAAATACAGATGTAACACTGTGAGTGGAAGTTACACATCACAGAGCAGTTTCTCAGAAAGCTTCTTTCCAGATTTCATCTGAGGATATTTCCTTTTTCACAATAGTCCTCCAGGGGCTTCCAAATATCACGTTGCCAATTCCACAAGAACTGTCTTAGCGAAAGGCTTCTTGAGGGGAAAGCTGTAACTCTCTGAGATGATTTCACAGAACACAAAGAAGTTTCTCAGAAAGCTTCTTTCTCTTTGTTATCGGAGGATATTTCCTTTGGCCCTGTAGTCTTCAAAGGGATCCGAAATATCTGTTCTCAGATTCCACAGAAATAAGGCTAGCAAAGAGATCTACGAAACACAGATGTAACTCTGTGAGATGAATTCACAGAACACTAAGCAGTTTCTCAGAAAGCTTCTTTCCAGATTTGATCTGAGGATATTTCCTTTTTCAAAATAGCCCTCTATGGGCTTCCAAATATCACTTTGCCAATTCCACAAGAACTGTCTTAGCGAAAGGCTTCTTGAGTGGAAAGCTGTAACTCTGTGAGATGATTTCACAGAACACAAAGAAGTTTCTCAGAAAGCTTCTTTCTCTTTGTTATCGGAGGATATTTCCTTTGGCCCTATAGTCTTCAAAGGGATCCGAAATATATTTTATCAGATTCCACAGAAATAAGGCTAGCAAAGAGATACACGAAATACAGATGTAATTCTGTGAGTGGAAGTCACACATCACTGAGCAGTTTCTCAGAAAGCTTCTTTCCAGATTTCATCTGAGGATATTTCCTTTTCACCATAGCCCTCTAGGGGCTTCCAAATATCACTTTTCCAATTCCACAAGAACTGTCTTAGCGAAAGCCTTCTTGAGGGAAAAGCTGTAACTCTGTGAGATGATTTCACAGAACACAAAGAAGTTTCTCAGAAAGCTTCTTTCTCTTTGTTATCGGAGGACATTTCCTGTGGCCCTATAGTCTTCAAAGAGATCCGAAATATCTGTTCTCAGATTCCACAGAAATAAGGCTAGCAAAGAGATCTACGAAACACAGATGTAACTCTGTGAGATGAATTCACAGAACACTAAGCAGTTTCTCAGAAAGCTTCTTTCCAGATTTCATCTGAGGATATTTCCTTTTCACCATAGCCCTCTATGGGCTTCCAAATATGACTTTGCCAATTCCACAAGAACTGTCTTAGCGAAAGACTTCTTGAGGGAAAAGCTGTAACCCTGTGAGATGATTTCACAGAACACAAAGAAGTTTCTCAGAAAGCTTCTTTCTCTTTGTTATCGGAGGATATTTCCTTTGGCCCTATAGTCTTCAAAGGGATCCGAAATATCTGTTCTCAGATTCCACAGAAAGAAGGCTAGCAAAGAGATCCACGAAATACAGATGTAACTCTGTGAGTGGAAGTCACACATCACAGAGCAGTTTCTCAGAAAGCTTCTTTCCAGATGTCATCTGAGGATATTTCTTTTTCACCATAGCCCTGTATGGGCTTCCAAATATCACTTTGCCAATTCCACAAGAACTGTCTTAGCGAAAGGCTTCTTGAGGGGAAAGCTGTAACTCTGTGAGATGATTTCACAGAACACAAAGAAGTTTCTCAGAAAGCTTCTTTCTCTTTGTTATCGGAGGACATTTCCTTTGGCCCTATAGTCTTCAATGGGATCTGAAATATTTGTTCTCAGATTCCACAGAAATAAGGCTAGCAAAGAGATCTACGAAACACAGATGTAACTCTGTGAGAAGAATTCACAGAACCCTAAGCAGTTTCTCAGAAAGCTTCTTTCTAGATTTCATCTGAGGATGTTTCCTTTTTCACCATAGCCCCCTATGGGCTTCCAAATATCACTTTGCCAATTCCACAAGAACTGTCTTAGCGAAAGGCTTCTTGAGGGGAAAGCTGTAACTCTGTGAGATGATTTCACGGAACACAAAGAAGTTTCTCAGAAAGCTTCTTTCTCTTTGTTATCGGAGGATATTTCCCTTGGCCCTATAATCTTCCAAGGGATCCGAAATATCTGTTCTCAGATTCCACAGAAAGAAGGCTAGCAAAAAGATCCACGAAATACAGATGTAACTCTGTGAGTGGAAGTGACACATCACTGAGCAGTTTCTCAGAAAGCTTCTTTCCAGATTTCATCTGAGGATATTTCCTTTTCACCATAGTCCTCTATGGGCTTCCAAATATCACGTTGCCAATTCCACAAGAACTGTCTTAGCGGAAGGATTATTCAGGGGAAAGCTGTAACTCTGTGAGATGATTTCACAGAACACAAAGAAGTTTCTCAGAAAGCTTCTTTCTCTTTGTTATCGGAGGATATTTCCTTTGGCCCTATAGTCTTCAAAGGGATCCGAAATATCTGTTCTCAGATTCCACAGAAATAAGGCTAGCAAAGAGATCTACGAAATACAGATGTAACTCTGTGAGATGAATTCACAGAACACTAAGCAGTTTCTCAGAAAGCTTCTTTCCAGATTTCATCTGAGGATATTTACTTTTTCACCATAGCCCTCTAAGGGCTTCAAATATCACTTTGCCAATTCCACAAGAACTATCTTAGCGAAAGGCTTCTTGAGTGGAAAGCTGTTACTCTGTGAGGTGATTTCACAGAACACAAAGAAGATTCTCAGAAAGCTTCTTTCTCTATGTTATCGGAGGATATTTCCTTTGGCCCTATAGTCTTCAAAGGGATCCGAAATATATTTTATCAGATTCCACAGAAATAAGGCTAGCAAAGAGATCCACGAAATACAGATGTAACTCTGTGAGTGGAATTCACACATCACTGAGTAGTTTCTCAGAAAGCTTCTTTCCAGATTTCATCTGAGGATATTTCCTTTTTCACCATAGCCCTCTAGGGTCTTCCAAATATCACTTCTCCAATTCCACAAGAACTGTCTTAGCTAAAGGCTTCTTGAGGGGAAAGCTGTAACTCTGTGAGATGATTTCACAGAACACAAAGAAGTTTCTCAGAAAGCTTCTTTCTCTTTGTTATCGGAGGATATTTCCTTTGGCCCTATAGTCTTCAAAGGGATCTGAAATATCTGTTCTCAGATTCCACAGAAATAAGGATAGCAAAGAAATCTACGAAACACAGATGTAACTCTGTGAGATGAATTCACAGAACACTAAGCAGTTTCTCAGAAAGCTTCTTTCCAGATTTCATCTGAGGATATTTCCTTTTTCACCATAGCCCCCGATGGGCTTCCAAATATGACTTTGCCAATTCCACAAGAACTGTCTTAGCGAAAGGCTTCTTGAGGGGAAAGCTGTAACTCTGTGAGATGATTTCACAGAACACAAAGAAGTTTCTCAGAAAGCTTCTTTCTCTTTGTTATCGGAGGATATTTCCCTTGGCCCTATAGTCTTCAAAGGGATCCGAAATATCTGTTCTCAGATTCCACAGAAAGAAGGCTAGCAAAGAGATCCACGAAATACAGATGTAACTCTGTGAGTGGAAGTGACACATCACCGAGCAGTTTCTCAGAAAGCTTCTTTACAGATTTCATCTGAGGATATTTCCTTTTTCACCATAGCCCTCTATGGGCTTCCAAATATCACTTTGCCAATTCCACAAGAACTGTCTTAGCGAAAGGCTTCTTCAGGGGAAAGCTGTAACTCTGTGAGATGATTTCACAGAACACAAAGAAGTTTCTCAGAAAGCTTCTTTCTCTTTGTTATCGGAGGATATTTCCTTTGGCCCTATGGTCTTCAAAAGGATCCGAAATATCTGTTCTCAGATTCCACAGAAATAAGGCTAGCAAAGAGATCTACGAAACACAGATGCAACTCTGTGAGATGAATTCACAGAACACTAAGCAGTTTCTCAGAAAGCTTCTTTCCAGATTTCATCTGATGATATTTCCTTTTCACCATAGCCCTCTAAGGGCTTCCAAATATCACTTTGCCAATTCCACAACAACTGTCTTAGCGAAATTCTTCTTGAGGGGAAAGCTGTAACTCTCTGAGATGATTTCACAGAACACAAAGAAGTTTCTCAGAAAGCTTCTTTCTCTTTGTTATCGGAGGATATTTCCTTTGGGCCTATAGTCTTCAAAGGGATCCGAAATATCTGTTCTAAGATTCCACAGAAATAAGGCTAGCAAAGAGATCCACGAGATACAGATGTAAGTCTGTGAGTGGAAGTGACACATCACAGAGCAGTTTCTCAGAAAGCTTCTTTCGAGATTTCATCTGAGGATATTTCCTTTTTCACCGTAGCCCTCTAGGGGCTTCCAATTTTCACTTTTCCAATTCCACAAGAACTGTCTTAGCTAAAGCCTTCTTGAGGGGAAAGCTGTAACTGTGTGAGATGTTTTCACAGAACACAAAGAAGTTTCTCAGAAAGCTTCTTTCTCTTTGTTATCGGAGGATATTTCCTGTGGCCCTATAGTCTTCAAAGGGATCCGAAATATCTGTTCTCAGATTCCACAGAAATACGTCTACCAAAGAGATCTACGAAACACCGATGTAACTCTGTGAGATGAATTCACAGAACACTAAGCAGTTTCTCAGAAAGCTTCTTTCCAGATTTCCTCTGAGGATATTTCCTTTTTCACCATAGCCCTCTATGGGCTTCCAAATAGGACTTTGCCAATACCGGAAGAACTGTCTTAGCGAAAGGCTTCTTGAGGGGAAAGCTGTAACTCTGTGAGATGATTTCACAGAACACAGAGAAGTTTCTCAGAAAGCTTCTTTCTCTTTGTTATCGGAGGATAGTTTCTTTGGCCCTATAGTCTTCAAAGGGATCCGAAATATCTGTTCTCAGATTCCACAGAAAGAAGGCTAGCAAAGAGATCCACGAAATACAGATGTAACTCTTTGAGTGGAAGTCACACATCACAGAGCAGTTTCTCAGAAAGCTTCTTTCCAGATTTCATCTGAGGATATTTCCTTTTTCACCATAGCCCTCTATGGGCTTCCAAATATCACTTCGCCAATTCCACAAGAACTTTCTTAGCGAAAGGCTTCTTGAGTGGAAAGCTGTAACTCTTTGAGATGATTTCACAGAACACAAAGAAGTTTCTCAGAAAGTTTCTTTCTCTTTGTTATCGGAGGATATTTCCTTTGGCCCTATAGTCTTCAAAGGGATCTGAAATATCTGTTCTCAGATTCCACAGAAATAAGGCTAGCAAAGAGATCTACGAAACACAGATGTAACTCTGTGAGATGAATTCACAGAACACTAAGCAGTTTCTCAGAAAGCTTCTTTCTAGATTTCATCTGAGGATGTTTCCTTTTTCACCATAGCCCCCTATGGGCTTCCAAATATCACTTTGCCAATTCCACAAGAACTGTCTTAGCGAAAGGCTTCTTGAGGGGAAAGCTGTAACTCTGTGAGATGATTTCACAGAACACAAAGAAGTTTCTCAGAAAGCTTCTTTCTCTTTGTTATCGGAGGATATTTCCTTTGGCCCTATAGTCTTCAAAGGGATCCGAAATATCTGTTCTCAGATTCCACAGAAAGAAGGCTAGCAAAGAGATCCACGAAATACAGATGTAACTCTGTGAGTGGAAGTGACACATCACAGAGCAGTTTCTCAGAAATCTTCTTTACAGATTTCATCTGAGGATATTTCCTTTTTCACCACAGCCCTCTATGGGCTTCCAAATATCACTTTGCCAATTCCACAAGAACTGTCTTAGCGAAAGGCTTCTTCAGGGGAAAGCTGTAACTCTGTGAGATGATTTCACAGAACACAAAGAAGTTTCTCAGAAAGCTTCTTTCTCTTTGTTATCGGAGGATATTTCCTTTGGCCCTATGGTCTTCAAAGGGATCCGAAATATCTGTTCTCAGATTCCACAGAAATAAGGCTAGCAAAGAGATCTACGAAACACAGATGCAACTCTGTGAGATGAATTCACAGAACACTAAGCAGTTTCTCAGAAAGCTTCTTTCCAGATTTCATCTGATGATATTTCCTTTTCACCATAGCCCTCTAAGGGCTTCCAAATATCACTTTGCCAATTAAACAAGAACTGTCTTAGCGAAAGGCTTCTTGAGGGGAAAGCTGTAACTCTCTGAGATGATTTCACAGAACACAAAGAAGTTTCTCAGAAAGCTTCTTTCTCTTTGTTATCGGAGGATATTTCCTTTGGGCCTATAGTCTTCAAAGGGATCCGAAATATCTGTTCTAAGATTCCACAGAAATAAGGCTAGCAAAGAGATCCACGAGATACAGATGTAACTCTGTGAGTGGAAGTGACACATCACAGAGCAGTTTCTAAGAAAGCTTCTTTTCAGATTTCATCTGAGGATATTTCCTTTTTCACCATAGCCCTCTATGGGCTTCCAAATATCACTTTGCCAATTCCACAAGAACTGTCTTAGCGAAAGGCTTCTTGAGGGGAAAGCTGTAACTCTGTGAGATGATTTCACAGAACACAAAGAAGTTTCTCAGAAAGCTTCTTTCTCTTTGCTATCGGAGGATATTTCCTTTGGCCCTATGGTCTTCAAAGGGATCCGAAATATCTGTCCTCAGATTCCACAGAAATAAGGCTAGCAAAGAGATCTAGGAAACACAGATGCAACTCTGTGAGATGAATTCACAGAACACTAAGCAGTTTCTCAGAAAGCTTCTTTCCAGATTTCATCTGATGATATTTCCTTTTCACCATAGCCCTCTAAGGGCTTCCAAATATCACTTTGCCAATTCCACAAGAACTCTCTTAGCGAAACGCTTCTTGAGGGGAAAGCTGTAACTCTCTGAGATGATTTCACAGAACACAAAGAAGTTTCTCAGAAAGCTTCTTTCTCTTTGTTATCAGAGGATATTTCCTTTGGGCCTATAGTCTTCAAAGGGATCCGAAATATCTGTTCTAAGATTCCACAGAAATAAGGCTAGCAAAGAGATCCACGAGATACAGATGTAACTCTGTGAGTGGAAGTGACACATCACAGAGCAGTTTCTCAGAAAGCTTCTTTCCAGATTTCATCTGAGGATATTTCCTTTTTCACCGTAGCCCTCTAGGGGCTTCCAATTTTCACTTTGCCAATTCCACAAGAACTGTCTTAGCTAAAGCCTTCTTGAGGGGAAAGATGTAACTGTGTGAGATGTTTTCACAGAACACAAAGAAGTTTCTCAGAAAGCTTCTCTCTCTTTGTTATCGGAGGATATTTCCTGTGGCCCTATAGTCTTCAAAGGGATCCGAAATATCTGTTCTCAGATTCCACAGAAATACGTCTACCAAAGAGATCTACGAAACACAGATGTAACTCTGTGAGATGAATTCACAGAACACTAAGGAGTTTCTCAGAAAGCTTCTTTCCAGATTTCATCTGAGGATAATTCCGTTTTCACCATAGCCCTCTATGGGCTTCCAAATATGACTTTGCCAATTCCACAAGAACTGTCTTAGCGAATGGCTTCTTGAGTGGAAAGCTGTAACTCTGTGAGATGATTTCACAGAACACAAAGAAGTTTCTCAGAAAGCTTCTTTCTCTTTGTTATCGGAGGATATTTCCCTTGGCCCTATAATCTTCAAAGGGATCCGAAATATCTGTTCTCAGATTCCACAGAAAGAAGGCTAGCAAAAAGATCCACGAAATACAGATGTAACTCTGTGAGTGGAAATGACACATCACAGAGCAGTTTCTCAGAAAGCTTCTTTCCAGATTTCATCTGAGGATATTTCCTTTTTCACCATAGTCCTCTAGGGGCTTCCAAATATCACGTTGCCAATTCCACAAGAACTGTCTTAGCGAAAGGCTTCTTGAGGGGAAAGCTGTAACTCTCTGAGATGATTTCACAGAACACAAAGAAGTTTCTCAGAAAGCTTCTTTCTCTTTGTTATCGGAGGATATTTCCTTTGGCCCTATAGTCTTCAAAGGGATCCGAAATATCTGTTCTCAGATTCCACAGAAATAAGGCTAGCAAAGAGATCTACGAAACACAGATGTAACTCTGTGAGATGAATTCACAGAACACTAAGCAGTTTCTCAGAAAGCTTCTTTCCAGATTTCATCTGAGGATATTTCCGTTTTCACCATAGCCCTCTATGGGCTTCCAAATATGACTTTGCCAATTCCACAAGAACTGTCTTAGCGAATGGCTTCTTGAGTGGAAAGCTGTAACTCTGTGAGATGATTTCACAGAACACAAAGAAGTTTCTCAGAAAGCTTCTTTCTCTTTGTTATCGGAGGATATTTCCTTTGGCCCTATAGTCTTCAAAGGGATCCGAAATATCTGTTCTCAGATTCCACAGAAATAAGGCTAGCAAAGAGATCTACGAAACACAGATGCAACTCTGTGAGATGAATTCACAGAACACTAAGCAGTTTCTCAGAAAGCTTCTTTCCAGATTTCATCTGAGGATATTTCCTTTTTCACCATAGCCCTCAATGGGCTTCCAAATATCACGTTGCCAATTCCACAAGAACTGTCTTAGCGAAAGGCTTCTTGAGTGGAAAGCTGTAACTCTGTGAGATGATTTCACAGAACACAAAGAAGTTTCTCAGAAAGCTTCTTTCTCTTTGTTATAGGAGGATATTTCCTGTGGCCCTATAGTCTTCAAAGGGATCCGAAATATCTGTTCTCAGATTCCACAGAAATAAGTCTAGCAAAGAGATCTACGAAACACAGATGTAACTCTGTGAGATGAATTCACAGAACACTATGCAGTTTCTCAGAAAGCTTCTTTCCACATTTCCTCTGAGGATATTTCCTTTTTCAACAGAGACCTCTATGGGCTTCCAAATATGACTTTGCCAATCCCAGAAGAACTGTCTTAGCGAAAGGCTTCTTGAGGGGAAACCTGTAACTCTGTGAGATGATTTCACAGAACACAAAGAAGTTTCTCAGAAAGCTTCTTTCTCTTTGTTATCGGAGGATATTTCCTTTGGCCCTATAGTCTTCAAAGGGATCCGAAATATCTGTTCTCAGATTCCAAAGAAAGAAGGCTTGCAAAGAGATCCACGAAATACAGATGTAACTCTGTGAGTGGAAGTCACACATCACAGAGCAGTTTCTCAGAAAGCTTCCTTCCAGATTTCATCTGAGGATAATTCTTTTTCACCGTAGCCCTCTAGGCGCTTCCAAATATCACTTTTCCAATTCCACAACAACTGTCTTAGCGAAAGGCTTCTTCAGGGGAAAGCTGTAATTCTGTGAGATGATTTCACAAAACACAAAGAAGTTTCTCAGAAAGTTTCTTTCTCTTTGTTATCGGAGGATATTTCCTTTGGCCCTATAGTATTCAAAGGGATCTGAAATATCTGTTCTCAGATTCCACAGAAATAAGGCTAGCAAAGAGATCTACGAAACACAGATGTAACTCTGTGAGATGAATTCACAGAACAGTAAGCAGTTTCTCAGAAAGCTTCTTTCTAGATTTCATCTGAGGATGTTTCCTTTTTCACCATAGCCCCCTATGGGCTTCCAAATATCACTTTGCCAATTCCACAAGAACTGTCTTAGCGAAAGGCTTCTTCAGGGGAAAGCTGTAACTCTGTGAGATGATTTCACAGAACACAAAGAAGTTTCTCAGAAAGCTTCTTTCTCTTTGTTATCGGAGGATATTTCCCTTGGCCCTATAATCTTCAAAGGGATCCGAAATATCTGTTCTCAGATTCCACAGAAATAAGGCTAGCAAAGAGATACACGAAATACAGATGTAATTCTGTGAGTGGAAGTCACACATCACTGAGCAGTTTCTCAGAAAGCTTCTTTCCAGATTTCATCTGAGGATATTTCCTTTTCACCATAGCCCTCTAGGGGCTTCCAAATATCACTTTTCCAATTCCACAAGAACTGTCTTAGCGAAAGGCTTCTTGAGGGGAAAGCTGTAACTCTGTGAGATGATTTCACAGAACACAAAGAAGTTTCTCAGAAAGCTTCTTTCTCTTTGTTATCGGAGGACATTTCCTGTGGCCCTATAGTCTTCAAAGGGATCCGAAATATCTGTTCTCAGATTCCACAGAAATAAGGATAGCAAAGAGATCTACGAAACACAGATGTAACTCTGTGAGATGAATTCACAGAACACTAAGCAGTTTCTCAGAAAGCTTCTTTCCACATTTCCTCTGAGGATATTTCCCTTTCACCATAGCCCTCTATGGGCTTCCAAATATGACTTTGCAAATTCCACACGAACTGTCTTAGCGAAAGGCTTCTTGAGGGGAAAGCTGTAACTCTGTGAGATGATTTCACAGAACACAAAGAAGTTTCTCAGAAAGCTTCTTTCTCTTTGTTATCGGAGGATATTTCCTTTGGCCCTATAGTCTTCAAAGGGATCCGAAATATCTGTTCTCAGATTCCACAGAAAGAAGGCTAGCAAAGAGATCCACGAAATACAGATGTAACTCTGTGAGTGGAAGTCACACATCACAGAGCAGTTTCTCAGAAAGCTTCTTTCCAGATTTCATCTGAGGATAATTCTTTTTCACCGTAGCCCTCTAGGGGCTTCCAAATATCACTTTTCCAATTCCACAACAACTGTCTTAGCGAAAGGCTTCTTGAGGGGAAAGCTGTAACTCTGTGAGATGATTTCACAGAACACAAAGAAGTTTCTCAGAAAGCTTCTTTCTCTTTGTTATCGGAGGATATTTCCTTTGGCCCTATAGTCTTCAAAGGGATCTGAAATATCTGTTCTCAGATTCCACAGAAATAAGGCTAGCAAAGAGATCTACGAAACACAGATGTAACTCTGTGAGATGAATTCACAGAACAGTAAGCAGTTTCTCAGAAAGCTTCTTTCTAGATTTCATCTGAGGATGTTTCCTTTTTCACCATAGCCCCCTATGGGCTTCCAAATATCACTTTGCCAATTCCACAAGAACTGTCTTAGCGAAAGGCTTCTTGAGGGGAAAGCTGTAACTCTGGGAGATGATTTCACAGAACACAAAGAAGTTTCTCAGAAAGCTTCTTTCTCTTTGTTATCGGAGGATATTTCCCTTGGCCCTATAATCTTCCAAGGGATTCGATAAATCTGTTCTCAGAATCCACAGAAAGAAGGCTAGCAAAAAGATCCACGAAATACAGATGTAACACTGTGAGTGGAAGTTACACATCACAGAGCAGTTTCTCAGAAAGCTTCTTTCCAGATTTCATCTGAGGATATTTCCTTTTTCACAATAGTCCTCCAGGGGCTTCCAAATATCACGTTGCCAATTCCACAAGAACTGTCTTAGCGAAAGGCTTCTTGAGGGGAAAGCTGTAACTCTCTGAGATGATTTCACAGAACACAAAGAAGTTTCTCAGAAAGCTTCTTTCTCTTTGTTATCGGAGGATATTTCCTTTGGCCCTGTAGTCTTCAAAGGGATCCGAAATATCTGTTCTCAGATTCCACAGAAATAAGGCTAGCAAAGAGATCTACGAAACACAGATGTAACTCTGTGAGATGAATTCACAGAACACTAAGCAGTTTCTCAGAAAGCTTCTTTCCAGATTTCATCTGAGGATATTTCCTTTTCACTATAGCCCTCTATGGGCTTCCAAATATGACTTTGCCAATTCCACAAGAACTGTCTTAGCGAAAGACTTCTTGAGGGAAAAGCTGTAACTCTGTGAGATGATTTCACAGAACACAAAGAAGTTTCTCAGAAAGCTTCTTTCTCTTTGTTATCGGAGGATATTTCCTTTGGCCCTATAGTCTTCAAAGGGATCCGAAATATCTGTTCTCAGATTCCACAGAAAGAAGGCTAGCAAAGAGATCCACGAAATACAGATGTAACTCTGTGAGTGGAAGTCTCACATCACAGAGCAGTTTCTCAGAAAGCTTCTTTCCAGATTTCATCTGAGGATATTTCTTTTTCACCATAGCCCTGTATGGGCTTCCAAATATCACTTTGCCAATTCCACAAGAACTGTCTTAGCGAAAGGCTTCTTGAGGGGAAAGCTGTAACTCTGTGAGATGATTTCACAGAACACAAAGAAGTTTCTCAGAAAGCTTCTTTCTCTTTGTTATCGGAGGATATTTCCTTTGGCCCTATAGTCTTCAATGGGATCTGAAATATCTGTTCTCAGATTCCACAGAAATAAGACTAGCAAAGAGATCTACGAAACACAGATGTAACTCTGTGAGATGAATTCACAGAACCCTAAGCAGTTTCTCAGAAAGCTTCTTTCTAGATTTCATCTGAGGATGTTTCCTTTTTCACCATAGCCCCCTATGGGCTTCCAAATATCACTTTGCCATTTCCACAAGAACTGTCTTAGCGAAAGGCTTCTTGAGGGGAAAGCTGTAACTCTGTGAGATGATTTCACAGAACACAAAGAAGTTTCTCAGAAAGCTTCTTTCTCTTTGTTATCGGAGGATATTTCCCTTGGCCCTATAATCTTCCAAGGGATCCGAAATATCTGTTCTCAGATTCCACAGAAAGAAGGCTAGCAAAAAGATCCACGAAATACAGATGTAACTCTGTGAGTGGAAGTGACACATCACAGAGCAGTTTCTCAGAAAGCTTCTTTCCAGATTTCATATGAGGATAATTCCTTTTTCACCATAGTCCTCTATGGGCTTCCAAATATCACGTTGCCAATTCCACAAGAACTGTCTTAGCGGAAGGATTATTCAGGGGAAAGCTGTAACTCTGTGAGATGATTTCACGGAACACAAAGAAGTTTCTCAGAAAGCTTCTTTCTCTTTGTTATCGGAGGATATTTCCTTTGGCCCTATAGTCTTCAAAGGGATCCGAAATATCTGTTCTCAGATTCCACAGAAATAAGGCTAGCAAAGAGATCTACGAAACACAGATGTAACTCTGTGAGATGAATTCACAGAACACTAAGCAGTTTCTCAGAAAGCTTCTTTCCAGATTTCATCTGAGGGTATTTCCTTTTTCACCATAGCCCTCTAAGGGCTTCAAATATCACTTTGCCAATTCCACAAGAACTATCTTAGCGAAAGGCTTCTTGAGTGGAAAGCTGTAACTCTGTGAGGTGATTTCACAGAACAAAAAGAAGATTCTCAGAAAGCTTCTTTCTCTATGTTATCGGAGGATATTTCCTTTGGCCCTGTAGTCTTCAAAGGGATCCGAAATATATTTTATCAGATTCCACAGAAATAAGGCTAGCAAAGAGATCCACGAAATACAGATGTAACTCTGTGAGTGGAAGTCACACATCACAGAGCAGTTTCTCAGAAAGCTTCTTTCCAGATTTCATCTGAGGATATTTCCTTTTTCACCATAGCCCTCTATGGGCTTCCAAATATCACTTTGCCAATTCCACAAGAACTTTCTCAGCGAAAGGCTTCTTCAGGGGAAAGCTGTAACTCTTTGAGATGATTTCACAGAACACAAAGAAGTTTCTCAGAAAGCTTCTTTCTCTTTGTTATCGGAGGATATTTCCTTTGGCCCTATAGTCTTCAAAGGGATCCGAAATATCTGTTCTCAGATTCCACAGAAAGAAGGCTAGCAAAGAGATCCACGAAATACAGATGTAACTCTGTGAGTGGAAGTGACACATCACAGAGCAGTTTCTCAGTAATCTTCTTTACAGATTTCATCTGAGGATATTTCCTTTTTCACCATAGCCCTCTATGGGCTTCCAAATATCACTTTGCCAATTCCACAAGAACTGTCTTAGCGAAAGGCTTCTTGAGGGGAAAGCTGTAACTCTGTGAGATGATTTCACAGAACACAAAGAAGTTTCTCAGAAAGCTTCTTTCTCTTTGTTATCGGAAGATATTTCCTTTGGCCCTATGGTCTTCAAAGGGATCCGAAATATCTGTTCTCAGATTCCAAAGAAATAAGGCTAGCAAAGAGATCTACGAAACACAGATGCAACTCTGTGAGATGAATTCACAGAACACTAAGCAGTTTCTCAGAAAGCTTCTTTCCAGATTTCATCTGATGATATTTCCTTTTCACGATAGCCCTCTAAGGGCTTCCAAATATCACTTTGCCAATTCCACAAGAACTGTCTTAGCGAAATTCTTCTTGAGGGGAAAGCTGTAACTCTCTGAGATGATTTCACAGAACACAAAGAAGTTTCTCAGAAAGCTTCTTTCTCTTTGTTATCGGAGGATATTTCCTTTGGGCCTATAGTCTTCAAAGGGATCCGAAATATCTGTTCTAAGATTCCACAGAAATAAGGCTAGCCAAGAGATCCACGAGATACAGATGTAACTCTGTGAGTGGAAGTGACACATCACAGAGCAGTTTCTCAGAAAGCTTCTTTCCAGATTTCATCTGAGGATATTTCCTTTTTCACCGTAGCCCTCTAGGGGCTTCCAATTTTCACTTTTCCAATTCCACAAGAACTGTCTTAGCTAAAGCCTTCTTGAGGGGAAAGCTGTAACTGTGTGAGATGTTTTCACAGAACACAAAGAAGTTTCTCAGAAAGCTTCTTTCTCTTTGTTATCGGAGGATATTTCCTGTGGCCCTATAGTCTTCAAAGGGATCCGAAATATCTGTTCTCAGATTCCACAGAAATACGTCTACCAAAGAGATCTACGAAACACCGATGTAACTCTGTGAGATGAATTCACAGAACACTAAGCAGTTTCTCAGAAAGCTTCTTTCCAGATTTCCTCTGAGGATATTTCCTTTTTCACCATAGCCCTCTATGGGCTTCCAAATATGACTTTGCCAATTCCGGAAGAACTGTCTTAGCGAAAGGCTTCTTGAGGGGAAAGCTGTAACTCTGTGAGATGATTTCACAGAACACAGAGAAGTTTCTCAGAAAGCTTCTTTCTCTTTGTTATCGGAGGATAGTTTCTTTGGCCCTATAGTCTTCAAAGGGATCCGAAATATCTGCTCTCAGATTCCACAGAAAGAAGGCTAGCAAAGAGATCCACGAAATACAGATGTAACTCTTTGAGTGGAAGTCACACATCACAGAGCAGTTTCTCAGAAAGCTTCTTTCCAGATTTCATCTGAGGATATTTCCTTTTTCACCATAGACCTCTATGGGCTTCCAAATATCACTTTGCCAATTCCACAAGAACTTTCTCAGCGAAAGGCTTCTTCAGGGGAAAGCTGTAACTCTTTGAGATGATTTCACAGAACACAAAGAAGTTTCTCAGAAAGTTTCTTTCTCTTTGTTATCGGAGGATATTTCCTTTGGCCCTATAGTCTTCAAAGGGATCTGAAATATCTGTTCTCAGATTCCACAGAAATAAGGCTAGCAAAGAGATCTACGAAACACAGATATAACTCTGTGAGATGAATTCACAGAACACTAAGCAGTTTCTCAGAAAGCTTCTTTCTAGATTTCATCTGAGGATGTTTCCTTTTTCACCATAGCCCCCTATGGGCTTCCAAATATCACTTTGCCAATTCCACAAGAACTGTCTTAGCGAAAGGCTTCTTGAGGGGAAAGCTGTAACTCTGTGAGATGATTTCACAGAACACAAAGAAGTTTCTCAGAAAGCTTCTTTCTCTTTGTTATCGGAGGATATTTCCTTTGGCCCTATAGTCTTCAAAGGGATCCGAAATATCTGTTCTCAGATTCCACAGAAAGAAGGCTAGCAAAGAGATCCACGAAATACAGATGTAACTCTGTGAGTGGAAGTGACACATCACAGAGCAGTTTCTCAGAAATCTTCTTTACAGATTTCATCTGAGGATATTTCCTTTTTCACCATAGCCCTCTATGGGCTTCCAAATATCACTTTGCCAATTCCACAAGAACTGTCTTAGCGAAAGGCTTCTTGAGGTGAAAGCTGTAACTCTGTGAGATGATTTCACAGAACACAAAGAAGTTTCTCAGAAAGCTTCTTTCTCTTTGTTATCGGAGGATATTTCCTTTGGCCCTATGGTCTTCAAAGGGATCCGAAATATCTGTTCTCAGATTCCACAGAAATAAGGCTAGCAAAGAGGTCTACGAAACACAGATGCAACTCTGTGAGATGAATTCACAGAACACTAAGCAGTTTCTCAGAAAGCTTCTTTCCAGATTTCCTCTGAGGATATTTCCTTTTTCACCATAGCCCTCTATGGGCTTGCAAATATGACTTTGCCAATTCCGGAAGAACTGTCTTAGCGAAAGGCTTCTTCAGGGGAAAGCTGTAACTCTGTGAGATGATTTCACAGAACACAAAGAAGTTTCTCAGAAAGCTTCTTTCTCTTTGTTATCGGAGGATAGTTCCTTTGGCCCTATAGTCTTCAAAGGGATCCGAAATATCTGCTCTCAGATTCCACAGAAAGAAGGCTAGCAAAGAGATCCACGAAATACAGATGTAACTCTTTGAGTGGAAGTCACACATAACAGAGCAGTTTCTCAGAAAGCTTCTTTCCAGATTTCATCTGAGGATATTTCCTTTTTCACCATAGCCCTCTATGGGCTTCCAAATATCACTTTGCCAATTCCACAAGAACTTTCTTAGCGAAAGGCTTCTTCAGGGGAAAGCTGTAACTCTTTGAGATGATTTCACAGAACACAAAGAAGTTTCTCAGAAAGCTTCTTTCTCTTTGTTATCGGAGGATATTTCCTTTGGCCCTATAGTCTTCAAAGGGATCCGAAATATCTGTTCTCAGATTCCACAGAAATAAGGCTAGCAAAGAGATCTACGAAACACAGATGTAACTCTGTGAGATGAATTCACAGAACACTAAGCAGTTTCTCAGAAAGCTTCTTTCCAGATTTCATCTGAGGGTATTTCCTTTTTCACCATAGCCCTCTAAGGGCTTCAAATATCACTTTGCCAATTCCACAAGAACTATCTTAGCGAAAGGCTTCTTGAGTGGAAAGCTGTAACTCTGTGAGGTGATTTCACAGAACAAAAATAAGATTCTCAGAAAGCTTCTTTCTCTATGTTATCGGAGGATATTTCCTTTGGCCCTATAGTCTTCAAAGGGATCCGAAATATATTTTATCAGATTCCACAGAAATAAGGCTAGCAAAGAGATCCACGAAATACAGATGTAACTCTGTGAGTGGAAGTCACACATCACAGAGCAGTTTCTCAGAAAGCTTCTTTCCAGATTTCATCTGAGGATATTTCCTTTTTCACCATAGCCCTCTATGGGCTTCCAAATATCACTTTGCCAATTCCACAAGAACTTTCTCAGCGAAAGGCTTCTTCAGGGGAAAGCTGTAACTCTTTGAGATGATTTCACAGAACACAAAGAAGTTTCTCAGAAAGCTTCTTTCTCTTTGTTATCGGAGGATATTTCCTTTGGCCCTATAGTCTTCAAAGGGATCCGAAATATCTGTTCTCAGATTCCACAGAAAGAAGGCTAGCAAAGAGATCCACGAAATACAGATGTAACTCTGTGAGTGGAAGTGACACATCACAGAGCAGTTTCTCAGAAATCTTCTTTACAGATTTCATCTGAGGATATTTCCTTTTTCACCATAGCCCTCTATGGGCTTCCAAATATCACTTTGCCAATTCCACAAGAACTGTCTTAGCGAAAGGCTTCTTGAGGGGAAAGCTGTAACTCTGTGAGATGATTTCACAGAACACAAAGAAGTTTCTCAGAAAGCTTCTTTCTCTTTGTTATCGGAGGATATTTCCTTTGGCCCTATGGTCTTCAAAGGGATCCGAAATATCTGTTCTCAGATTCCAAAGAAATAAGGCTAGCAAAGAGATCTACGAAACACAGATGCAACTCTGTGAGATGAATTCACAGAACACTAAGCAGTTTCTCAGAAAGCTTCTTTCCAGATTTCATCTGATGATATTTCCTTTTCACGATAGCCCTCTAAGGGCTTCCAAATATCACTTTGCCAATTCCACAACAACTGTCTTAGCGAAATTCTTCTTGAGGGGAAAGCTGTAACTCTCTGAGATGATTTCACAGAACACAAAGAAGTTTCTCAGAAAGCTTCTTTCTCTTTGTTATCGGAGGATATTTCCTTTGGGCCTATAGTCTTCAAAGGGATCCGAAATATCTGTTCTAAGATTCCACAGAAATAAGGCTAGCAAAGAGATCCACGAGATACAGATGTAACTCTGTGAGTGGAAGTGACACATCACAGAGCAGTTTCTCAGAAAGCTTCTTTCCAGATTTCATCTGAGGATATTTCCTTTTTCACCGTAGCCCTCTAGGGGCTTCCAATTTTCACTTTTCCAATTCCACAAGAACTGTCTTAGCTAAAGCCTTCTTGAGGGGAAAGCTGTAACTGTGTGAGATGTTTTCACAGAACACAAAGAAGTTTCTCAGAAAGCTTCTTTCTCTTTGTTATCGGAGGATATTTCCTGTGGCCCTATAGTCTTCAAAGGGATCCGAAATATCTGTTCTCAGATTCCACAGAAATACGTCTACCAAAGAGATCTACGAAACACCGATGTAACTCTGTGAGATGAATTCACAGAACACTAAGCAGTTTCTCAGAAAGCTTCTTTCCAGATTTCCTCTGAGGATATTTCCTTTTTCACCATAGCCCTCTATGGGCTTCCAAATATGACTTTGCCAATTCCGGAAGAACTGTCTTAGCGAAAGGCTTCTTGAGGGGAAAGCTGTAACTCTGTGAGATGATTTCACAGAACACAGAGAAGTTTCTCAGAAAGCTTCTTTCTCTTTGTTATCGGAGGATAGTTTCTTTGGCCCTATAGTCTTCAAAGGGATCCGAAATATCTGCTCTCAGATTCCACAGAAAGAAGGCTAGCAAAGAGATCCACGAAATACAGATGTAACTCTTTGAGTGGAAGTCACACATCACAGAGCAGTTTCTCAGAAAGCTTCTTTCCAGATTTCATCTGAGGATATTTCCTTTTTCACCATAGACCTCTATGGGCTTCCAAATATCACTTTGCCAATTCCACAAGAACTTTCTCAGCGAAAGGCTTCTTCAGGGGAAAGCTGTAACTCTTTGAGATGATTTCACAGAACACAAAGAAGTTTCTCAGAAAGTTTCTTTCTCTTTGTTATCGGAGGATATTTCCTTTGGCCCTATAGTCTTCAAAGGGATCTGAAATATCTGTTCTCAGATTCCACAGAAATAAGGCTAGCAAAGAGATCTACGAAACACAGATATAACTCTGTGAGATGAATTCACAGAACACTAAGCAGTTTCTCAGAAAGCTTCTTTCTAGATTTCATCTGAGGATGTTTCCTTTTTCACCATAGCCCCCTATGGGCTTCCAAATATCACTTTGCCAATTCCACAAGAACTGTCTTAGCGAAAGGCTTCTTGAGGGGAAAGCTGTAACTCTGTGAGATGATTTCACAGAACACAAAGAAGTTTCTCAGAAAGCTTCTTTCTCTTTGTTATCGGAGGATATTTCCTTTGGCCCTATAGTATTCAAAGGGATCCGAAATATCTGTTCTCAGATTCCACAGAAAGAAGGCTAGCAAAGAGATCCACGAAATACAGATGTAACTCTGTGAGTGGAAGTGACACATCACAGAGCAGTTTCTCAGAAATCTTCTTTACAGATTTCATCTGAGGATATTTCCTTTTTCACCATAGCCCTCTATGGGCTTCCAAATATCACTTTGCCAATTCCACAAGAACTGTCTTAGCGAAAGGCTTCTTGAGGTGAAAGCTGTAACTCTGTGAGATGATTTCACAGAACACAAAGAAGTTTCTCAGAAAGCTTCTTTCTCTTTGTTATCGGAGGATATTTCCTTTGGCCCTATGGTCTTCAAAGGGATCCGAAATATCTGTTCTCAGATTCCACAGAAATAAGGCTAGCAAAGAGGTCTACGAAACACAGATGCAACTCTGTGAGATGAATTCACAGAACACTAAGCAGTTTCTCAGAAAGCTTCTTTCCAGATTTCATCTGATGATATTTCCTTTTCACCATAGCCCTCTAAGGGCTTCCAAATATCACTTTGCCAATTAAACAAGAACTGTCTTAGCGAAAGGCTTCTTGAGGGGAAAGCTGTAACTCTCTGAGACGATTTCACAGAACACAAAGAAGTTTCTCAGAAAGCTTCTTTCTCTTTGTTATCGGAGGATATTTCCTTTGGGCCTATAGTCTTCAAAGGGATCCGAAATATCTGTTCTAAGATTCCACAGAAATAAGGCTAGCAAAGAGATCCACGAAATACAGATGTAACTCTGTGAGTGGAAGTGACACATCACAGAGCAGTTTCTCAGAAAGCCTCTTTCCTGATTTCATCTGAGGATATTTCCTTTTTCACCGTAGCCCTCTAGGGGCTTCCAATTTTCACTTTTCCAATTCCACAAGAACTGTCTTAGCTAAAGCCTTCTTGAGGGGAAAGCTGTAACTGTGTGAGATGTTTTCACAGAACGCAAAGAAGTTTCTCAGAAAGCTTCTTTCTCTTTGTTATCGGAGGATATTTCCTTTGGCCCTATAGTCTTCAAAGGGATCTGAAATATCTGTTCTCAGATTCCACAGAAATAAGGTTAGCAAAGAGATCTACGAAACACAGATAAAACACTGTGAGATGAATTCACAAAACACTAAGCAGTTTCTCAGAAAGCTTCTTTCTAGATTTCATCTGAGGATGTTTCCTTTTTCACCATAGCCCCCTATGGGCTTCCAAATATCACTTTGCCAATTCCACAAGAACTGTCTTAGCGAAAGGCTTCTTGAGGGGAAAGCTGTAACTCTGTGAGATGATTTCACAGAACACAAAGAAGTTTCTCAGAAAGCTTCTTTCTCTTTGTTATCGGAGGATATTTCCTTTGGCCCTATAGTCTTCAAAGGGATCCGAAATATCTGTTCTCAGATTCCACAGAAAGAAGGCTAGCAAAGAGATCCACGAAATACAGATGTAACTCTGTCAGTGGAAGTGACACATCACAGAGCAGTTTCTCAGAAATCTTCTTTACAGATTTCATCTGAGGATATTTCCTTTTTCACCATAGCCCTCTATGGGCTTCCAAATATCACTTTGCCAATTCCACAAGAACTGTCTTAGCGAAAGGCTTCTTGAGGGGAAAGCTGTAACTCTGTGAGATGATTTCACAGAACACAAAGAAGTTTCTCAGAAAGCTTCTTTCTCTTTGTTATCGGAGGATATTTCCTTTGGCCCTATGGTCTTCAAAGGGATCCGAAATATCTGTCCTCAGATTCCACAGAAATAAGGCTAGCAAAGAGATCTAGGAAACACAGATGCAACTCTGTGAGATGAATTCACAGAACACTAAGCAGTTTCTCAGAAAGCTTCTTTCCAGATTTCCTCTGAGGATATTTCCTTTTTCACCATAGCCCTCTATGGGCTTGCAAATATGACTTTGCCAATTCCGGAAGAACTGTCTTAGCGAAAGTCTTCTTCAGGGGAAAGCTGTAACTCTGTGAGATGATTTCACAGAACACAAAGAAGTTTCTCAGAAATCTTCTTTCTCTTTGTTATCGGAGGATAGTTCCTTTGGCCCTATAGTCTTCAAAGGGATCCGAAATATCTGCTCTCAGATTCCACAGAAAGAAGGCTAGCAAAGAGATCCACGAAATACAGATGTAACTCTTTGAGTGGAAGTCACACATAACAGAGCAGTTTCTCAGAAAGCTTCTTTCCAGATTTCATCTGAGGATATTTCCTTTTTCACCATAGCCCTCTATGGGCTTCCAAATATCACTTTGCCAATTCCACAAGAACTTTCTTAGCGAAAGGCTTCTTCAGGGGAAAGCTGTAACTCTTTGAGATGATTTCACAGAACACAAAGAAGTTTCTCAGAAAGTTTCTTTCTCTTTGTTATCGGAGGATATTTCCTTTGGCCCTATAGTCTTCAAAGGGATCTGAAATATCAGTTCTCAGATTCCACAGAAATAAGGCTAGCAAAGAGATCTACGAAACACAGATATAACTCTGTGAGATGAATTCACAGAACACTAAGCAGTCTCTCAGAAAGCTTCTTTCTAGATTTCATCTGAGGATGTTTCCTTTTTCACCATAGCCGCCTATGGGCTTCCAAATATCACTTTGCCAATTCCACAAGAACTGTCTTAGCGAAAGGCTTCTTGAGGGGAAAGCTGTAACTCTGTGAGATGATTTCACAGAACACAAAGAAGTTTCTCAGAAAGCTTCTTTCTCTTTGCTATCGGAGGATATTTCCTTTGGCCCTATAGTCTTCAAAGGGATCCGAAATATCTGTTCTCAGATTCCACAGAAAGAAGGCTAGCAAAGAGATCCAAAAATACAGATGTAACTCTGTGAGTGGAAGTGACACATCACAGAGCAGTTTCTCAGAAATCTTCTTTACAGATTTCATCTGAGGATATTTCCTTTTTCACCATAGCCCTCTATGGGCTTCCAAATATCACTTTGCCAATTCCACAAGAACTGTCTTAGCGAAAGGCTTCTTGAGGGGAAAGCTGTAACTCTGTGAGATGATTTCACAGAACACAAAGAAGTTCCTCAGAAAGCTTCTTTCTCTTTGTTATCGGAGGATGTTTCCTTTGGCCCTATGGTCTTCAAAGGGATCCGAAATATCTGTTCTCAGATTCCACAGAAATAAGGCTGGCAAAGAGATCTACGAAACACAGATGCAACTCTGTGAGATGAATTCACAGAACACTAAGCAGTTTCTCAGAAAGCTTCTTTCCAGATTTCATCTGATGATATTTCCTTTTCACCATAGCCCTCTAAGGGCTTCCAAATATCACTTTGCCAATTCCACAAGAACTGTCTTAGCGAAATTCTTCTTGAGGGGAAAGCTGTAACTCTCTGAGATGATTTCACAGAACACAAAGAAGTTTCTCAGAAAGCTTCTTTCTCTTTGTTATCGGAGGATATTTCCTTTGGGCCTATAGTCTTCAAAGGGATCCGAAATATCTGTTCTAAGATTCCACAGAAATAAGGCTAGCAAAGAGATCCACGAGATACAGATGTAACTCTGTGAGTGGAAGTGACACATCACAGAGCAGTTTCTCAGAAAGCTTCTTTCCAGATTTCATCTGAGGATATTTCCTTTTTCACCGTAGCCCTCTATGGGCTTCCAATTTTCACTTTTCCAATTCCACAAGAACTGTCTTAGATAAAGCCTTCTTGAGGGGAAAGCTGTAACTGTGTGAGATGTTTTCACAGAACACAAAGAAGTTTCTCAGAAAGCTTCTTTCTCTTTGTTATCGGAGGATATTTCCTGTGGCCCTATAGTCTTCAAAGGGATCCGAAATATCTGTTCTCAGATTCCACAGAAATACGTCTACCAAAGAGATCTACGAAACACCGATGTAACTCTGTGAGATGAATTCACAGAACACTAAGCAGTTTCTCAGAAAGCTTCTTTCCAGATTTCCTCTGAGGATATTTCCTTTTTCACCATAGCCCTCTATGGGCTTCCAAATATGACTTTGCCAATTCCGGAAGAACTGTCTTAGCGAAAGGCTTCTTGAGGGGAAAGCTGTAACTCTGTGAGATGATTTCACAGAACACAGAGAAGTTTCTCAGAAAGCTTCTTTCTCTTTGTTATCGGAGGATAGTTTCTTTGGCCCTATAGTCTTCAAAGGGATCCGAAATATCTGTTCTCAGATTCCACAGTAAGAAGGCTAGCAAAGAGATCCACGAAATACAGATGTAACTCTTGAGTGGAAGTCACACATCACAGAGCAGTTTCTCAGAAAGCTTCTTTCCAGATTTCATCTGAGGATATTTCCTTTTTCACCATAGCCCTCTATGGACTTCCAAATATCACTTTGCCAATTCCACAAGAACTTTCTTAGCGAAAGGCTTCTTCAGGGGAAAGCTGTAACTCTTTGAGATGATTTCACAGAACACAAAGAAGTTTCTCAGAAAGTTTCTTTCTCTTTGTTATCGGAGGATATTTCCTTTGGCCCTATAGTCTTCAAAGGGATCCGAAATATCTGTTCTCAGATTCCACAGAAATAAGGCTAGCAAAGAGATCTACGAAACACAGATATAACTCTGTGAGATGAATTCACAGAACACTAAGCAGTTTCTCAGAAAGCTTCTTTCTAGATTTCATCTGAGGATGTTTCCTTTTTCACCATAGCCCCATATGGGCTTCCAAATATCACTTTGCCAATTCCACAAGAACTGTCTTAGCGAAAGGCTTCTTGAGGGGAAAGCTGTAACTCTGTGAGATGATTTCACAGAACACAAAGAAGTTTCTCAGAAAGCTTCTTTCTCTTTGTTATCGGAGGATATTTCCTTTGGCCCTATAGTCTTCAAAGGGATCCGAAATATCTGTTCTCAGATTCCACAGAAAGAAGGCTAGCAAAGAGATCCACGAAATACAGATGTAACTCTGTCAGTGGAAGTGACACATCACAGAGCAGTTTCTCAGAAATCTTCTTTACAGATTTCATCTGAGGATATTTCCTTTTTCACCATAGCCCTCTATGGGCTTCCAAATATCACTTTGCCAATTCCACAAGAACTGTCTTAGCAAAAGGCTTCTTGAGGGGAAAGCTGTAACTCTGTGAGATGATTTCACAGAACACAAAGAAGTTTCTCAGAAAGCTTCTTTCTCTTTGTTATCGGAGGATATTTCCTTTGGCCCTATGGTCTTCAAAGGGATCCGAAATATCTGTCCTCAGATTCCACAGAAATAAGGCTAGCAAAGAGATCTAGGAAACACAGATGCAACTCTGTGAGATGAATTCACAGAACACTAAGCAGTTTCTCAGAAAGCTTCTTTCCAGATTTCCTCTGAGGATATTTCCTTTTTCACCATAGCCCTCTATGGGCTTGCAAATATGACTTTGCCAATTCCGGAAGAACTGTCTTAGCGAAAGGCTTCTTCAGGGGAAAGCTGTAACTCTGTGAGATGATTTCACAGAACACAAAGAAGTTTCTCAGAAAGCTTCTTTCTCTTTGTTATCGGAGGATAGTTCCTTTGGCCCTATAGTCTTCAAAGGGATCCGAAATATCTGCTCTCAGATTCCACAGAAAGAAGGCTAGCAAAGAGATCCACGAAATACAGATGTAACTCTTTGAGTGGAAGTCACACATAACAGAGCAGTTTCTCAGAAAGCTTCTTTCCAGATTTCATCTGAGGATATTTCCTTTTTCACCATAGCCCTCTATGGGCTTCCAAATATCACTTTGCCAATTCCACAAGAACTTTCTTAGCGAAAGGCTTCTTCAGGGGAAAGCTGTATCTCTTTGAGATGATTTCACAGAACACAAAGAAGTTTCTCAGAAAGTTTCTTTCTCTTTGTTATCGGAGGATATTTCCTTTGGCCCTATAGTCTTCAAAGGGATCTGAAATATCTGTTCTCAGATTCCACAGAAATAAGGCTAGCAAAGAGATCTACGAAACACAGATATAACTCTGTGAGATGAATTCACAGAACACTAAGCAGTCTCTCAGAAAGCTTCTTTCTAGATTTCATCTGAGGATGTTTCCTTTTTCACCATAGCCCCCTATGGGCTTCCAAATATCACTTTGCCAATTCCACAAGAACTGTCTTAGCGAAAGGCTTCTTGAGGGGAAAGCTGTAACTCTGTGAGATGATTTCACAGAACACAAAGAAGTTTCTCAGAAAGCTTCTTTCTCTTTGTTATCGGAGGATATTTCCTTTGGCCCTATAGTCTTCAAAGGGATCCGAAATATCTGTTCTCAGATTCCACAGAAAGAAGGCTAGCAAAGAGATCCACGAAATACAGATGTAACTCTGTGAGTGGAAGTGACACATCACAGAGCAGTTTCTCAGAAATCTTCTTTACAGATTTCATCTGAGGATATTTCCTTTTTCACCATAGCCCTCTATGGGCTTCCAAATATCACTTTGCCAATTCCACAAGAACTGTCTTAGCGAAAGGCTTCTTGAGGGGAAAGCTGTAACTCTGTGAGATGATTTCACAGAACACAAAGAAGTTCCTCAGAAAGCTTCTTTCTCTTTGTTATCGGAGGATGTTTCCTTTGGCCCTATGGTCTTCAAAGGGATCCGAAATATCTGTTCTCAGATTCCACAGAAATAAGGCTGGCAAAGAGATCTACGAAACACAGATGCAACTCTGTGAGATGAATTCACAGAACACTAAGCAGTTTCTCAGAAAGCTTCTTTCCAGATTTCATCTGATGATATTTCCTTTTCACCATAGCCCTCTAAGGGCTTCCAAATATCACTTTGCCAATTCCACAAGAACTGTCTTAGCGAAATTTTTCTTGAGGGGAAAGCTGTAACTCTCTGAGATGATTTCACAGAACACAAAGAGGTTTCTCAGAAAGCTTCTTTCTCTTTGTTATCGGAGGATATTTCCTTTGGGCCTATAGTCTTCAAAGGGATCCGAAATATCTGTTCTAAGATTCCACAGAAATAAGGCTAGCAAAGAGATCCACGAGATACAGATGTAACTCTGTGAGTGGAAGTGACACATCACAGAGCAGTTTCTCAGAAAGCTTCTTTCCAGATTTCATCTGAGGATATTTCCTTTTTCACCGTAGCCCTCTAGGGGCTTCCAATTTTCACTTTTCCAATTCCACAAGAACTGTCTTAGCTAAAGCCTTCTTGAGGGGAAAGCTGTAACTGTGTGAGATGTTTTCACAGAACACAAAGAAGTTTCTCAGAAAGCTTCTTTCTCTTTGTTATCGGAGGATATTTCCTGTGGCCCTATAGTCTTCAAAGGGATCCGAAATATCTGTTCTCAGATTCCACAGAAATACGTCTACCAAAGAGATCTACGAAACACCGATGTAACTCTGTGAGATGAATTCACAGAACACTAAGCAGTTTCTCAGAAAGCTTCTTTCCAGATTTCCTCTGAGGATATTTCCTTTTTCACCATAGCCCTCTATGGGCTTCCAAATATGACTTTGCCAATTCCGGAAGAACTGTCTTAGCGAAAGGCTTCTTGAGGGGAAAGCTGTAACTCTGTGAGATGATTTCACAGAACACAGAGAAGTTTCTCAGAAAGCTTCTTTCTCTTTGTTATCGGAGGATAGTTTCTTTGGCCCTATAGTCTTCAAAGGGATCCGAAATATCTGTTCTCAGATTCCACAGAAAGAAGGCTAGCAAAGAGATCCACGAAATACAGATGTAACTCTTGAGTGGAAGTCACACATCACAGAGCAGTTTCTCAGAAAGCTTCTTTCCAGATTTCATCTGAGGATATTTCCTTTTTCACCATAGTCCTCTATGGACTTCCAAATATCACTTTGCCAATTCCACAAGAACTTTCTTAGCGAAAGGCTTCTTCAGGGGAAAGCTGTAACTCTTTGAGATGATTTCACAGAACACAAAGAAGTTTCTCAGAAAGTTTCTTTCTCTTTGTTATCGGAGGATATTTCCTTTGGCCCTATAGTCTTCAAAGGGATCCGAAATATCTGTTCTCAGATTCCACAGAAAGAAGGCTAGCAAAGAGATCCACGAAATACAGATGTAACTCTGTGAGTGGAAGTGACACATCACAGAGCAGTTTCTCAGAAATCTTCTTTACAGATTTCATCTGAGGATATTTCCTTTTTTACCATAGCCCTCTATGGGCTTCCAAATATCACTTTGCCAATTCCACAAGAACTGTCTTAGCGAAAGGCTTCTTGAGGGGAAAGCTGTAACTCTGTGAGATGATTTCACAGAACACAAAGAAGTTTCTCAGAAAGCTTCTTTCTCTTTGTTATCGGAGGATATTTCCTTTGGCCCTATGGTCTTCAAAGGGATACGAAATATCTGTTCTCAGATTCCACAGAAATAAGGCTAGCAAAGAGATCTACGAAACACAGATGCAACTCTGTGAGATGAATTCACAGAACACTAAGCAGTTTCTCAGAAAGCTTCTTTCCAGATTTCATCTGATGATATTTCCTTTTCACCATAGCCCTCTAAGGGCTTCCAAATATCACTTTGCCAATTAAACAAGAACTGTCTTAGCGAAAGGCTTCTTGAGGGGAAAGCTGTAACTCTCTGAGATGATTTCACAGAACACAAAGAAGTTTCTCAGAAAGCTTCTTTCTCTTTGTTATCGGAGGATATTTCCTTTGGGCCTATAGTCTTCAAAGGGATCCGAAATATCTGTTCTAAGATTCCACAGAAATAAGGCTAGCAAAGAGATCCACGAGATACAGATGTAACTCTGTGAGTGGAAGTGACACATCACAGAGCAGTTTCTCAGAAAGCCTCTTTCCTGATTTCATCTGAGGATATTTCCTTTTTCACCGTAGCCCTCTAGGGGCTTCCAATTTTCACTTTTCCAATTCCACAAGAACTGTCTTAGCTAAAGCCCTCTTGAGGGGAAAGCTGTAACTGTGTGAGATGTTTTCACAGAACACAAAGAAGTTTCTCAGAAAGCTTCTTTCTCTTTGTTATCGGAGGATATTTCCTTTGGCCCTATAGTCTTCAAAGGGATCTGAAATATCTGTTCTCAGATTCCACAGAAATAAGGCTAGCAAAGAGATCTACGAAACACAGATATAACACTGTGAGATGAATTCACAAAACACTAAGCAGTTTCTCAGAAAGCTTCTTTCTAGATTTCATCTGAGGATGTTTCCTTTTTCACCATAGCCCCCTATGGGCTTCCAAATATCACTTTGCCAATTCCACAAGAACTGTCTTAGCGAAAGGCTTCTTGAGGGGAAAGCTGTAACTCTGTGAGATGATTTCACAGAACACAAAGAAGTTTCTCAGAAAGCTTCTTTCTCTTTGTTATCGGAGGATATTTCCTTTGGCCCTATAGTCTTCAAAGGGATCCGAAATATCTGTTCTCAGATTCCACAGAAAGAAGGCTAGCAAAGAGATCCACGAAATACAGATGTAACTCTGTCAGTGGAAGTGACACATCACAGAGCAGTTTCTCAGAAATCTTCTTTACAGATTTCATCTGAGGATATTTCCTTTTTCACCATAGCCCTCTAGGGGCTTCCAAATATCACTTTGCCAATTCCACAAGAACTGTCTTACCGAAAGGCTTCTTGAGGGGAAAGCTGTAACTCTGTGAGATGATTTCACAGAACACAAAGAAGTTTCTCAGAAAGCTTCTTTCTCTTTGTTATCGGAGGATATTTCCTTTGGCCCTATGGTCTTCAAAGGGATCCGAAATATCTGTCCTCAGATTCCACAGAAATAAGGCTAGCAAAGAGATCTAGGAAACACAGATGCAACTCTGTGAGATGAATTCACAGAACACTAAGCAGTTTCTCAGAAAGCTTCTTTCCAGATTTCCTCTGAGGATATTTCCTTTTTCACCATAGCCCTCTATGGGCTTCCAAATATGACTTTGCCAATTCCGGAAGAACTGTCTTAGCGAAAGGCTTCTTGAGGGGAAAGCTGTAACTCTGTGAGATGATTTCACAGAACACAAAGAAGTTTCTCAGAAAGCATCTTTCTCTTTGTTATCGGAGGATAGTTCCTTTGGCCCTAAAGTCTTCAAAGGGATCCGAAATATCTGCTCTCAGATTCCACAGAAAGAAGGCTAGCAAAGAGATCCACGAAATACAGATGTAACTCTTTGAGTGGAAGTCACACATAACAGAGCAGTTTCTCAGAAAGCTTCTTTCCAGATTTCATCTGAGGATATTTCCTTTTTCACCATAGCCCTCTATGGGCTTCCAAATATCACTTTGCCAATTCCACAAGAACTTTCTTAGCGAAAGGCTTCTTCAGGGGAAAGCTGTAACTCTTTGAGATGATTTCACAGAACACAAAGAAGTTTCTCAGAAAGTTTCTTTCTCTTTGTTATCGGAGGATATTTCCTTTGGCCCTATAGTCTTCAAAGGGATCTGAAATATCTGTTCTCAGATTCCACAGAAATAAGGCTAGCAAAGAGATCTACGAAACACAGATATAACTCTGTGAGATGAATTCACAGAACACTAAGCAGTCTCTCAGAAAGCTTCTTTCTAGATTTCATCTGAGGATGTTTCCTTTTTCACCATAGCCCCCTATGGGCTTCCAAATATCACTTTGCCAATTCCACAAGAACTGTCTTAGCGAAAGGCTTCTTGAGGGGAAAGCTGTAACTCTGTGAGATGATTTCACAGAACACAAAGAAGTTTCTCAGAAAGCTTCTTTCTCTTTGTTATCGGAGGATATTTCCTTTGGCCCTATAGTCTTCAAAGGGATCCGAAATATCTGTTCTCAGATTCCACAGAAAGAAGGCTAGCAAAGAGATCCACGAAATACAGATGTAACTCTGTGAGTGGAAGTGACACATCACAGAGCAGTTTCTCAGAAATCTTCTTTACAGATTTCATCTGAGGATATTTCCTTTTTCACCATAGCCCTCTATGGGCTTCCAAATATCACTTTGCCAATTCCACAAGAACTGTCTTAGCGAAAGGCTTCTTGAGGGGAAAGCTGTAACTCTGTGAGATGATTTCACAGAACACAAAGAAGTTTCTCAGAAAGCTTCTTTCTCTTTGTTATTGGAGGATATTTCCTTTGGCCCTATGGTCTTCAAAGGGATCCGAAATATCTGTTCTCAGATTCCACAGAAATAAGGCTAGCAAAGAGATCTACGAAACACAGATGCAACTCTGTGAGATGAATTCACAGAACACTAAGCAGTTTCTCAGAAAGCTTCTTTCCAGATTTCATCTGATGATATTTCCTTTTCACCATAGCCCTCTAAGGGCTTCCAAATATCACTTTGCCAATTAAACAAGAACTCTCTTAGCGAAAGGCTTCTTGAGGGGAAAGCTGTAACTCTCTGAGATGATTTCACAGAACACAAAGAAGTTTCTCAGAAAGCTTCTTTCTCTTTGTTATCGGAGGATATTTCCTTTGGGCCTATAGTCTTCAAAGGGATCCGAAATATCTGTTCTAAGATTCCACAGAAATAAGGCTAGCAAAGAGATCCACGAGATACAGATGTAACTCTGTGAGTGGAAGTGACACATCACATAGCAGTTTCTCAGAAAGCTTCTTTCCTGATATCATCTGAGGATATTTCCTTTTTCACCGTAGCCCTCTAGGGGCTTCCAATTTTCACTTTTCCAATTCCACAAGAACTGTCTTAGCTAAAGCCTTCTTGAGGGGAAAGCTGTAACTGTGTGAGATGTTTTCACAGAACACAAAGAAGTTTCTCAGAAAGCTTCTTTCTCTTTGTTATCGGAGGATATTTCCGGTGGCCCTATAGTCTTCAAAGGGATCTGAAATATCTGTTCTCAGATTCCACAGAAATAAGGCTAGCAAAGAGATCTACGAAACACAGATATAACTCTGTGAGATGAATTCACAGAACACTAAGCAGTCTCTCAGAAAGCTTCTTTCTAGATTTCATCTGAGGATGTTTCCTTTTTCACCATAGCCCCCTATGGGCTTCCAAATATCACTTTGCCAATTCCACAAGAACTGTCTTAGCGAAAGGCTTCTTGAGGGGAAAGCTGTAACTCTGTGAGATGATTTCACAGAACACAAAGAAGTTTCTCAGAAAGCTTCTTTCTCTTTGTTATCGGAGGATATTTCCTTTGGCCCTATAGTCTTCAAAGGGATCCGAAATATCTGTTCTCAGATTCCACAGAAAGAAGGCTAGCAAAGAGATCCACGAAATACAGATGTAACTCTGTGAGTGGAAGTGACACATCACAGAGCAGTTTCTCAGAAATCTTCTTTACAGATTTCATCTGAGGATATTTCCTTTTTCACCATAGCCCTCTATGGGCTTCCAAATATCACTTTGCCAATTCCACAAGAACTGTCTTAGCGAAAGGCTTCTTGAGGGGAAAGCTGTAACTCTGTGAGATGATTTCACAGAACACAAAGAAGTTTCTCAGAAAGCTTCTTTCTCTTTGTTATTGGAGGATATTTCCTTTGGCCCTATGGTCTTCAAAGGGATCCGAAATATCTGTTCTCAGATTCCACAGAAATAAGGCTAGCAAAGAGATCTACGAAACACAGATGCAACTCTGTGAGATGAATTCACAGAACACTAAGCAGTTTCTCAGAAAGCTTCTTTCCAGATTTCATCTGATGATATTTCCTTTTCACCATAGCCCTCTAAGGGCTTCCAAATATCACTTTGCCAATTCCACAAGAACTGTCTTAGCGAAAGGCTTCTTGAGGGGAAAGCTGTAACTCTCTGAGATGATTTCACAGAACACAAAGAAGTTTCTCAGAAAGCTTCTTTCTCTTTGTTATCGGAGGATATTTCCTTTGGGCCTATAGTCTTCAAAGGGATCCGAAATATCTGTTCTAAGATTCCACAGAAATAAGGCTAGCAAAGAGATCCACGAGATACAGATGTAACTCTGTGAGTGGAAGTGACACATCACATAGCAGTTTCTCAGAAAGCTTCTTTCCTGATATCATCTGAGGATATTTCCTTTTTCACCGTAGCCCTCTAGGGGCTTCCAATTTTCACTTTTCCAATTCCACAAGAACTGTCTTAGCTAAAGGCTTCTTGAGGGGAAAGCTGTAACTGTGTGAGATGTTTTCACAGAACACAAAGAAGTTTCTCAGAAAGCTTCTTTCTCTTTGTTATCGGAGGATATTTCCGGTGGCCCTATAGTCTTCAAAGGGATCCGAAATATCTGTTCTCAGATTCCACAGAAATACGTCTACCAAAGAGATCTACGAAACACCGATGTAACTCTGTGAGATGAATTCACAGAACACTAAGCAGTTTCTCAGAAAGCTTCTTTCCAGATTTCCTCTGAGGATATTTCCTTTTTCACCATAGCCCTCTATGGGCTTCCAAATATGACTTTGCCAATTCCGGAAGAACTGTCTTAGCGAAAGGCTTCTTGAGAGGAAAGCTGTAACTCTGTGAGATGATTTCACAGAACACAAAGAAGTTTCTCAGAAAGCTTCTTTCTCTTTGTTATCGGAGGATAGTTCCTTTGGCCCTATAGTCTTCAAAGGGATCCGAAATATCTGCTCTCAGATTCCACAGAAATAAGGCTAGCAAAGAGATCCACGAAATACAGATGTAACTCTTTGAGTGGAAGTCACACATCACAGAGCAGTTTCTCAGAAAGCTTCTTTCCAGATTTCATCTGAGGATATTTCCTTTTTCACCATAGCCCTCTATGGGCTTCCAAATATCACTTTGCCAATTCCACAAGAACTTTCTTAGCGAAAGGCTTCTTCAGGGGAAAGATGTAACTCTCTGAGATGATTTCACAGAACACAAAGAAGTTTCTCAGAAAGCTTCTTTCTCTTTGTTATCGGAGGATATTTCCTTTGGGCCTATAGTCTTCAAAGGGATCCGAAATATCTGTTCTCAGATTCCACAGAAATAAGGCTAGCAAAGAGATCCACGAGATACAGATGTAACTCTGTGAGTGGAAGTGACACATCACAGAGCAGTTTCTCAGAAAGCTTCTTTCCAGATTTCATCTGAGGATATTTCCTTTTTCACCATAGCCCTCTAGGGGCTTCCAATTATCACTTTTCCAATTCCACAAGAACTGTCTTAGCTAAAGCCTTCTTGAGGAGGAAGCTGTAACTGTGTGAGATGATTTCACAGAACACAAAGAAGTTTCTCAGAAAGCTTCTTTCTCTTTGTTATCGGAGGATATTTCCTGTGGCCCTATAGTCTTCAAAGGGATCCGAAATATCTGTTCTCAGATTCCACAGAAATATGTCTACCAAAGAGATCTACGAAACACCGATGTAACTCTGTGAGATGAATTCACAGAACACTAAGCAGTTTCTCAGAAAGCTTCTTTCCAGATTTCATCTGAGGATATTTCCTTTTTCACCATAGTCCTCTAGGGGCTTCCAAATATCACGTTGCCAATTCCACAAGAACTGTCTTAGCGAAAGGCTTCTTGAGGGGAAAGCTGTAACTCTGTGAGATGATTTCACAGAACACAAAGAAGTTTCTCAGAAAGCTTCTTTCTCTTTGTTATCGGAGGATATTTCCCTTGGCCCTATAATCTTCAAAGGGATCCGAAATATCTGTTCTCAGATTCCACAGAAAGAAGGCTAGCAAAAAGATCCACGAAATACAGATGTAACTCTGTGAGTGTAAGTGACACAGCACAGAGCAGTTTCTCAGAAAGCTTCTTTCCAGATTTCATCTGAGGATATTTCCTTTTTCACCATAGTCCTCTAGGGGCTTCCAAATATCACGTTCCAATTCCATAAGAACTGTCTTAGCGAAAGGCTTCTTGAGGGGAAAGCTGTAACTCTCTGAGATGATTTCACAGAACACAAAGAAGTTTTTCAGAAAGCTTCTTTCTTTTTGTTATCGGAGGATATTTCCTGTGGCCCTATAGTCTTCAAAGGGATCCGAAATATCTCTTCTCAAATTCCAGAGAAATAAGGCTAGCAAAGAGATCTACGAAACACAGATGTAACTCTGTGAGATGAATTCACAGAACACTAAGCAGTCTCTCAGAAATCTTCTTTCCAGATTTCATCTGAGGATATTTCCTTTTCACCATAGCCCTCTATGGGCTTCCAAATATCACTTTGCCAATTCCACAAGAACTGTCTTAGCGAAAGGCTTCTTCAGGGGAAAGCTGTAACTCTGTGAGATGATTTCACAGAACACAAAGAAGTTTCTCAGAAAGCTTCTTTCTCTTTGTTATCGGAGGATATTTCCTTTGGCCCTATAGTCTTCAAAGGGATCCGAAATATATTTTATCAGATTTCACAGAAATAAGGCTAGCAAAGAGATCCACGAAATACAGATGTAATTCTGTGAGTGGAAGTCACACATCACTGAGCAGTTTCTCAGAAAGCTTCTTTACAGATTTCATCTGAGGATATTTCCTTTTTCACCATAGCCCTCTAGGGGCTTCCAAATATCACTTTTCCAATTCCACAAGAACTGTCTTAGCGAAAGGTTTCTTGAGGGGAAAGCTGTAACTCTGTGAGATGATTTCACAGAACACAAAGAAGTTTCTCAGAAAGCTTCTTTCTCTTTGTTATCGGAGTATATTTCCTTTGGCCCTATAGTCTTCAAAGGGATCCGAAATATCTGTTCTCAGATTCCACAGAAATAAGGCTAGCAAAGAGATCTACGAAACACAGATGTAACTCTGTGAGATGAATTCACAGAACACTAAGCAGTTTCTCAGAAAGCTTCTTTCCAGATTTCATCTGAGGATATTTCCTTTTCACCATAGCCCTCTATGGGCTTCCAAATATCACTTTGCCAATTCCACAAGAACTGTCTTAGCGAAAGGCTTCTTGAGGGGAAAGCTGTAACTCTGTGAGATGATTTCACAGAACACAAAGAAGTTTCTCAGAAATCTTCTTTCTCTTTGTTATCGGAGGATATTTCCTTTGGCCCTATAGTCTTCAAAGGGATCCGAAATATCTGTTCTCAGATTCCACTGAAAGAAGGCTAGCAAAGAGATACATGAAATACAGATGTAACTTTGTGAGTGGAAGTTACACATCACAGAGCAGTTTCTCAGAAAGCTTCCTTACAGATTTCATCTGAGGATATTTCCTTTTTCACCATAGCCCTCTAGGGGCTTCCAAATATCACTTTGCCAATTCCACAAGAACTGTCTTAGCGAAAGGCTTCCTGAGGGGAAAGCTGTAACTCTGTGAGATGATTTCACAGAACACAAAGAAGTTTCTCAGAAAGTTTCTTTCTCTTTGTTATCGGAGGATATTTCCTTTGGCCCTATAGTCTTCAAAGGGATCTGAAATATCTGTTCTCAGATTCCACAGAAATAAGGCTAGCAAAGAGATCTACGAGACACAGATGTAATCTGTGAGATGAATTCACAGAACACTAAGCAGTTTCTCAGAAAGCTTCTTTCTAGATTTCATTTGAGGATGTTTCCTTTTTCACCATAGCCCCCTATGGGCTTCCAAATATCACTTTGCCAATTCCACAAGAACTGTCTTAGCGAAAGGCTTCTTGAGGGGAAAGCTGTAACTCTCTGAGATGATTTCACAGAACACAAAGAAGTTCTCAGAAAGCTTCTTTCTCTTTGTTATCGGAGGATATTTCCCTTGGCCCTATAATCTTCAAAGGGATCCGAAATATCTGTTCTCAGATTCCACAGAAAGAAGGCTAGCAAAAAGATCCACGAAATACAGATGTAACTCTGTGAGTGGAAGTGACACATCACAGAGCAGTTTCTCAGAAAGCTTCTTTCCAGATTTCATCTGAGGATATTTCCTTTTTCACCATAGTCCTCTTTGGGCTTCCAAATATCACGTTTCCAATTCCACAAGAACTGTCTTAGCGAAAGGTTTCTTGAGGGGAAAGCTGTAACTCTCTGAGATGATTTCACAGAACACAAAGAAGTTTCTCAGAAAGCTTCTTTCTCTTTGTTATCGGAGGATATTTCCTTTGGCCCTATAGTCTTCAAAGGGATCTGAAATATCTGTTCTCAGATTCCACAGAAAGAAGGCTAGCAAAGAGATCTACGAAACACAGATGTAACTCTGTGAGATGAATTCACAAAACATTAAGCAGCTTCTAAGAAAGCTTCGTTCCAGATTTCATCTGAGGATATTTCCTTTTTCACCATAGCCCTCTATGGGCATCCAAATATCACTTTCCCAATTCCACAAGAACTGTCTTAGCGAAAGGCTTCTTGAGTGAAAAGCTGTAACTCTGTGAGATGATTTCACAGAAAACAAAGCAGTTTCTCAGAAAGCTTCTTTCTCTTTGTTATCGGAGGATATTTCCTTTGCCCCTATAGTCTTCAAATGGATCCGAAATATCTGTTCTCAGATTCCACAGAAAGAAGGCTAGCAAAGAGATCCACGAAATACAGATGTAACTCTGTGAGTGGAAGTCACACATCACAGAGCAGTTTCTCAGAAAGCTTCTTTCCAGATTTCATCTGAGGATATTTCCTTTTTCACCCTAGCCCTCTATGGGCTTCCAAATATCACTTTGCCAATTCCACAAGAACTGTCTTAGCGAAAGGCTTCTTGAGGGGAAAGCTGTAACTGTGTGAGATGATTTCACAGAACACAAAGAAGTTTCTCAGAAAGCTTCTTTCTCTTTGTTATCGGAGGATATTTCCTTTGGCCCTATAGTCTTCAAAGGGATCCGAAATATCTGTTCTCAGATTCCACAGAAATAAGGCTAGCAAAGAGATCTACGAAACACAGATGTAACTCTGTGAGATGAATTCACAGAACACTAAGCAGTTTCTCAGAAAGCTTCTTTCCATATTTCATCTGATGATATTTCCTTTTCACCATAGCCCTCTAAGGGCTTCCAAATATCACTTTGCCAATTAAACAAGAACTGTCTTAGCGAAAGGCTTCTTGAGGGGAAAGCTGTAACTCTGTGAGATGATTTCACAGAACACAAAGAAGTTTCTCAGAAAGCTTCTTTCTCTTTGTTATCGGAGGATATTTCCTTTGGCCCTATAGTCTTCAAAGGGATCTGAAATATCTGTTCTCAGATTCCACAGAAATAAGGCTAGCAAAGAGATCTACGAGACACAGATGTAATCTGTGAGATGAATTCACAGAACACTAAGCAGTTTCTCAGAAAGCTTCTTTCTAGATTTCATTTGAGGATGTTTCCTTTTTCACCATAGCCCCCTATGGGCTTCCAAATATCACTTTGCCAATTCCACAAGAACTGTCTTAGCGAAAGGCTTCTTGAGGGGAAAGCTGTAACTCTCTGAGATGATTTCACAGAACACAAAGAAGTTCTCAGAAAGCTTCTTTCTCTTTGTTATCGGAGGATATTTCCCTTGGCCCTATAATCTTCAAAGGGATCCGAAATATCTGTTCTCAGATTCCACAGAAAGAAGGCTAGCAAAAAGATCCACGAAATACAGATGTAACTCTGTGAGTGGAAGTGACACATCACAGAGCAGTTTCTCAGAAAGCTTCTTTCCAGATTTCATCTGAGGATATTTCCTTTTTCACCATAGTCCTCTATGGGCTTCCAAATATCACGTTTCCAATTCCACAAGAACTGTCTTAGCGAAAGGTTTCTTGAGGGGAAAGCTGTAACTCTCTGAGATGATTTCACAGAACACAAAGAAGTTTCTCAGAAAGCTTCTTTCTCTTTGTTATCGGAGGATATTTCCTTTGGCCCTATAGTCTTCAAAGGGATCTGAAATATCTCTTCTCAGATTCCACAGAAAGAAGGCTAGCAAAGAGATCTACGAAACACAGATGTAACTCTGTGAGATGAATTCACAAAACATTAAGCAGCTTCTCAGAAAGCTTCTTTCCAGATTTCATCTGAGGATATTTCCTTTTTCACCATAGCCCTCTATGGGCATCCAAATATCACTTTCCCAATTCCACAAGAACTGTCTTAGCGAAAGGCTTCTTGAGTGAAAAGCTGTAACTCTGTGAGATGATTTCACAGAAAACAAAGCAGTTTCTCAGAAAGCTTCTTTCTCTTTGTTATCGGAGGATATTTCCTTTGCCCCTATAGTCTTCAAATGGATCCGAAATATCTGTTCTCAGATTCCACAGAAAGAAGGCTAGCAAAGAGATCCACGAAATACAGATGTAACTCTGTGAGTGGAAGTCACACATCACAGAGCAGTTTCTCAGAAAGCTTCTTTCCAGATTTCATCTGAGGATATTTCCTTTTTCACCCTAGCCCTCTATGGGCTTCCAAATATCACTTTGCCAATTCCACAAGAACTGTCTTAGCGAAAGGCTTCTTGAGGGGAAAGCTGTAACTGTGTGAGATGATTTCACAGAACACAAAGAAGTTTCTCAGAAAGCTTCTTTCTCTTTGTTATCGGAGGATATTTCCTTTGGCCCTATAGTCTTCAAAGGGATCCGAAATATCTGTTCTCAGATTCCACAGAAATAAGGCTAGCAAAGAGATCTACGAAACACAGATGTAACTCTGTGAGATGAATTCACAGAACACTAAGCAGTTTCTCAGAAAGCTTCTTTCCATATTTCATCTGATGATATTTCCTTTTCACCATAGCCCTCTAAGGGCTTCCAAATATCACTTTGCCAATTAAACAAGAACTGTCTTAGCGAAAGGCTTCTTGAGGGGAAAGCTGTAACTCTGTGAGATGATTTCACAGAACACAAAGAAGTTTCTCAGAAAGCTTCTTTCTCTTTGTTATCGGAGGATATTTCCTTTGGCCCTATAGTCTTCAAAGGGATCCGAAATATCTGTTCTCAGATTCCACAGAAATAAGGCTAGCAAAGAGATCTACGAAACACAGATGTAACTCTGTGAGATGAATTCACAGAACACTAAGCAGTTTCTCAGAAAGCTTCTTTCCAGATTTCATCTGAGGATATTTCCTTTTCACCATAGCCCTCTATGGGCTTCCAAATATCACTTTGCCAATTCCACAAGAACTGTCTTAGCGAAAGGCTTCTTGAGAGGAAAGCTGTAACTGTGTGAGATGATTTCACAGAACACAAAGAAGTTTCTCAGAAAGCTTCTTTCTCTTTGTTATCGGAGGATATTTCCGTTGGGCCTATAGTCTTCAAAGGGATCCGAAATATCTGTTCTCAGATTCCACAGAAATAAGGCTAGCAAAGAGATCCACGAAATACAGATGTAACTCTGTGAGTGGAAGTCACACATCACAGAGCAGTTTCTCAGAAAGCTTCTTTCCAGATTTCATCTGAGGATATTTCCTTTTTCACCATAGCCCTCTATGGGCTTCCAAATATCACTTTGCCAATTCCACAAGAACTTTCTTAGCGAAAGGCTTCTTCAGGGGAAAGCTGTAACTCTGTGAGATGATTTCACAGAACACAAAGAAGTTTCTCAGAAAGCTTCTTTCTCTTTGTTATCGGAGGATATTTCCTTCGGCCCTATAGTCTTCAAAGGGATCCGAAATATCTGTTCTCAGATTCCACAGAAAGAAGGCTAGCAAAGAGATCCACGAAATACAGATGTAACTCTGTGAGTGGAAGTGACACATCACAGAGCAGTTTCTCAGAAAGCTTCTTTCCAGATTTCATCTGAGGATATTTCCTTTTTCACCATAGCCCTCTATGGGCTTCCAAATATCATTTTGTCAATTCCACAAGAACTGTCTTAGCGAAAGGCTTCTTGAGGGGAAAGCTGTAACTCTGTGAGATGATTTCACAGAAAACAATGCAGTTTCTCAGAAAGCTTCTTTCTCTTTGTAATCGGAGGTTATTTCCTTTGGCCCTATAGTCTTCAAAGGGATCCGAAATATCTGTTCTCAGATTCCACAGAAAGAAGGCTAGCAAAGAGATCTACGATCTCAGATGTAACTCTGTGAGATGAATTCACAGAACATTAAGCAGTTTCTCAGAAAGCTTCTTTCCAGATTTCATCTGAGGATATTTCCTTTTTCACTATAGCCCTCTATGGGCTTCCAAATATCACTTTGCCAATTCCACAAGAACTGTCTTAGCGAAAGGCTTCTTGACTGAAAAGCTGTAACTCTGTGAGATGATTTCACAGAACACAAAGAAGTTTCTCAGAAAGCTTCTTTCTCTTTGTTATCGGAGGATATTTCCTTTGGCCCTATAGTCTTCAAAGGGATCCGAAATATATTTTATCAGATTCCACAGAAATAAGGCTAGCAAAGAGATCCACGAAATACAGATGTTACTCTGTGAGTGGAAGTCACACATCACTGAGCAGTTTCTCAGAAAGCTTCTTTCCAGATTTCATCTGAGGATATTTCCTTTTTCACCATAGCCCTCTAGGGGCTTCCAAATATCACTTTTCCAATTCCACAAGAACTGTCTTAGCGAAAGGCTTCTTGAGGGGAAAGCTGTAACTGTGTGAGATGATTTCACAGAACACAAAGAAGTTTCTCAGAAAGCTTCTTTCTCTTTGTTATCGGAGGATATTTCCTGTGGCCCTATAGTCTTCAAAGGGATCCGAAATATCTGTTCTCAGATTCCACAGAAATATGTCTACCAAAGAGATCTACGAAACACCGATGTAACTCTGTGAGATGAATTCACAGAACACTAAGCAGTTTCTCAGAAAGCTTCTTTCCAGATTTCCTCTGAGGATATTTCCTTTTTCACCATAGCCCTCTATGGGCTTCCAAATATGACTTTGCCAATTCCAGAAGAACTGTCTTAGCGAAAGGTTCTTGAGGGGAAAGCTGTAACTCTGTGAGATGATTTCACAGAACACAAAGAAGTTTCTCAGAAAGCTTCTTTCTCTTTGTTATCGGAGGATATTTCCTTTGGCCCTATAGTCTACAAAGGGATCCGAAATATCTGTTCTCATATTCCAAAGAAATAAGGCTAGCAAAGAGATCCACGAAATACAGATGTAACTCTGTGAGTGGAAGTCACACATCACAGAGCAGTTTCTCAGAAAGCTTCTTTCCAGATTTCATCTGAGGATATTTCCTTTTTCACCATAGTCCTCTAGGGGCTTCCAAATATCACGTTGCCAATTCCACAAGAACTGTCTTAGCGAAAGGCTTCTTGAGGGGAAAGCTGTAACTCTGTGAGATGATTTCACAGAACACAAAGAAGTTTCTCAGAAAGCTTCTTTCTCTTTGTTATCGGAGGATATTTCCCTTGGCCCTATAATCTTCAAAGGGATCCGAAATATCTGTTCTCAGATTCCACAGAAAGAAGGCTAGCAAAAAGATCCACGAAATACAGATGTAACTCTGTGAGTGTAAGTGACACAGCACAGAGCAGTTTCTCAGAAAGCTTCTTTCCAGATTTCATCTGAGGATATTTCCTTTTTCACCATAGTCCTCTAGGGGCTTCCAAATATCACGTTCCAATTCCATTAGAACTGTCTTTGCGAAAGGCTTCTTGAGGGGAAAGCTGTAACTCTCTGAGATGATTTCACAGAACACAAAGAAGTTTTTCAGAAAGCTTCTTTCTTTTTGTTATCGGAGGATATTTCCTGTGGCCCTATAGTCTTCAAAGGGATCCGAAATATCTCTTCTCAAATTCCAGAGAAATAAGGCTAGCAAAGAGATCTACGAAACACAGATGTAACTCTGTGAGATGAATTCACAGAACACTAAGCAGTCTCTCAGAAATCTTCTTTCCAGATTTCATCTGAGGATATTTCCTTTTCACCATAGCCCTCTATGGGCTTCCAAATATCACTTTGCCAATTCCACAAGAACTGTCTTAGCGAAAGGCTTCTTCAGGGGAAAGCTGTAACTCTGTGAGATGATTTCACAGAACACAAAGAAGTTTCTCAGAAAGCTTCTTTCTCTTTGTTATCGGAGGATATTTCCTTTGGCCCTATAGTCTTCAAAGGGATCCGAAATATATTTTATCAGATTTCACAGAAATAAGGCTAGCAAAGAGATCCACGAAATACAGATGTAATTCTGTGAGTGGAAGTCACACATCACTGAGCAGTTTCTCAGAAAGCTTCTTTACAGATTTCATCTGAGGATATTTCCTTTTTCACCATAGCCCTCTAAGGGCTTCCAAATATGACTAAGCCAATTAAACAAGAACTGTCTTAGCGAAAGGATTCTTGAGGGGAAAGCTGTAACTCTGTGAGATGATTTCACAGAACACAAAGAAGTTTCTCAGAAAGCTTCTTTCTCTTTGTTATCGGAGGATATTTCCGTTGGGCCTTTAGTCTTCAAAGGGATCCGAAATATCTGTTCTCAGATTCGACAGAAATAAGGCTAGCAAAGAGATCCACGAAATACAGATGTAACTCTGTGAGTGGAAGTGACACATCACTGAGCAGTTTCTAAGAAAGCTTCTTTCCAGATTTCATCTGAGGATATTTCCTTTTTCACCATAGCCCTCTAGGTGCTTCCAAATATCACTTTTCCAATTCCACAAGAACTGTCTTAGCGAAAGGTTTCTTGAGGGGAAAGCTGTAACTCTGTGAGATGATTTCACAGAACACAAAGAAGTTTCTCAGAAAGCTTCTTTCTCTTTGTTATCGGAGTATATTTCCTGTGGCCCAATAGTCTTCAAAGGGATCCGAAATATCTGTTCTCAGATTCCACAGAAATAAGGCTAGCAAAGAGATCTACAAAACACAGATGTAACTCTGTGAGATGAATTCACAGAACACTAAGCAGTTTCTCAGAAAGCTTCTTTCCAGATTTCATCTGAGGATATTTCCTTTTCACCATAGCCCACTATGGGCTTCCAAATATCACTTTGCCAATTCCACAAGAACTGTCTTAGCGAAAGGCTTCTTGAGGGGAAAGCTGTAACTCTGTGAGATGATTTCACTGAACACATAGAAGTTTCTCAGAAAGCTTCTTTCTCTTTGTTATCGGTGGATATTTCCTTTGGCCCTATAGTCTTCAAAGGGATCCGAAATATCTGTTCTCAGATTCCACAGAAATAAGGCTAGTAAAGAGATTTACGAAACACAGATGTAACTCTGTGAGATGAATTCACAGAACACTAAGCAGTTTCTCAGAAAGCTTCTTTCCAGATTTCATCTGAGGATATTTCCTTTTTCACCATAGCCCTCTATGGGCTTCCAAATATGACTTTGCCAATTCCACAAGAACTGTCTTAGCGAAAGGCTTCTTGAGGGGAAAGCTGTAACTCTGTGAGATGATTTCACAGAACACAAAGAAGTTTCTCAGAAAGCTTCTTTCTCTTTGTTATCGGAGGATAGTTCCTTTGGCCCTATAGTCTTCAATGGGATCCGAATTATCAGCTCTCAGATTCCACAGAAATAAGGCTAGCAAAGAGATCCACGAAATACAGATGTAACTCTGTGAGTGGAAGTCACACATCACAGAGCAGTTTCTCAGAAAGCTTCTTTCCAGATTTCATCTGAGGATATTTCCTTTTTCACCATAGCCCTCTATGGGCTTCCAAATATCACTTTGCCAATTCCACAAGAACTTTCTTAGCGAAAGGCTTCTTCAGGGGAAAGCTGTAACTCTGTGAGATGATTTCACAGAACACAAAGAAGTTTCTCAGAAAGCTTCTTTCTCTTTGTTATCGGAGGATATTTCCTTCGGCCCTATAGTCTTCAAAGGGATCCGAAATATCTGTTCTCAGATTCCACAGAAAGAAGGCTAGCAAAGAGATCCACGAAATACAGATGTAACTCTGTGAGTGGAAGTGACACATCACAGAGCAGTTTCTCAGAAAGCTTCTTTCCAGATTTCATCTGAGGATATTTCCTTTTTCACCATAGCCCTCAATGGGCTTCCAAATATCACGTTGCCAATTCCACAAGAACTGTCTTAGCGAAAGGCTTCTTCAGGGGAAAGCTGTAACTGTGTGAGATGATTTCACAGAACATAAAGAAGTTTCTCAGAAAGCTTCTTTCTCTTTGTTATCGGAGGATATTTCCTTTGGCCCTATAGTCTTCAAAGGGATCCGAAATATCTGTTCTCAGATTCCACAGAAATAAGGCTAGCAAAGAGATCTACGAAACACAGATGTAACTCTGTGAGATGAATTCACAGAACACTAAGCAGTTTCTCAGAAAGCTTCTTTCCAGATTTCATCTGATGATATTCCCTTTTCACCATTGCCCTCTAAGGGCTTCCAAATATGACTATGCCAATTAAACAAGAACTGTCTTAGCGAAAGGATTCTTGAGGGGAAAGCTGTAACTCTGTGAGATGATTTCACAGAACACAAAGAAGTTTCTCAGAAAGCTTCTTTCTCTTTGTTATCGGAGGATATTTCCGTTGGGCCTTTAGTCTTCAAAGGGATCCGAAATATCTGTTCTCAGATTCCACAGAAAGAAGGCTAGCAAAGAGATCCACGAAATACAGATGTAACTCTGTGAGTGGAAGTGACACATCACAGAGCAGTTTCTCAGAAAGCTTCTTTCCAGATTTCATCTGAGGATATTTCCTTTTTCACCATAGCCCTCTATGGGCTTCCAAATATCACTTTGTCAATTCCACAAGAACTGTCTTAGCGAAAGGCTTCTTGAGGGGAAAGCTGTAACTCTGTGAGATGATTTCACAGAAAACAATGCAGTTTCTCAGAAAGCTTCTTTCTCTTTGTAATCGGAGGTTATTTCCTTTGGCCCTATAGTCTTCAAAGGGATCCGAAATATCTGTTCTCAGATTCCACAGAAAGAAGGCTAGCAAAGAGATACACGAAATACACATGTAACTCTGTGAGTGGAAGTTACACATCACAGAGCAGTTTCTCAGAAAGCTTCTTTCCAGATTTCATCTGAGGATATTTCCTTTTTCACCATAGCCCTCTAGGGGCTTCCAAATATCGCTTTGCCAATTCCACAAGAACTGTGTTAGCGAAAGGCTTCTTGAGGGGAAAGCTGTAACTCTGTGAGATGATTTCACAGAACACAAAGAAGTTTCTCAGAAAGTTTCTTTCTCTTTGTTATCGGAGGATATTTCCTTTGGCCCTATAGTCTTCAAAGGGATCTGAAATATCTGTTCTCAGATTCCACAGAAATAAGGCTAGCAAAGAGATCTACGAAACACAGATGTAATCTGTGAGATGAATTCACAGAACACTAAGCAGTTTCTCAGAAAGCTTCTTTCTAGATTTCATTTGAGGATGTTTCCTTTTTCACCATAGCCCCTTATGGGCTTCCAAATATCACTTTGCCAATTCCACAAGAACTCTCTTAGCGAAAGGCTTCTTGAGGGGAAAGCTGTAACTCTGTGAGATGATTTCACAGAACACAAAGAAGTTCTCAGAAAGCTTCTTTCTTTTTGTTATCGGAGGATATTTCCCTTGGCCCTATAATCTTCAAAGGGATCCGAAATATCTGTTCTCAGATTCCACAGAAAGAAGGCTAGCAAAAAGATACACGAAATACAGATGTAACTCTGTGAGTGGAAGTGACACCTCACAGAGCAGTTTCTCAGAAAGCTTCTTTCCAGATTTCATCTGAGGATATTTCCTTTTTCACCATAGTCCTCTATGGGCTTCCAAATATCACGTTTCCTATTCCACAAGAACTGTCTTAGCGAAAGGTTTCTTGAGGGGAAAGCTGTAACTCTCTGAGATGATTTCACAGAACACAAAGAAGTTTCTCAGAAAGCTTCTTTCTCTTTGTTATCGGAGGATATTTCCTGTGGCCCTATAGTCTTCAAAGGGATCCGAAATATCTGTTCTCAGATTCCACAGAAATACGTCTACCAAAGAGATCTACGAAACACCGATGTAACTCTGTGAGATGAATTCACAGAACACTAAGCAGTTTCTCAGAAAGCTTCTTTCCAGATTTCCTCTGAGGATATTTCCTTTTTCACCATAGCCCTCTATGGGCTTCCAAATATGACTTTGCCAATTCCGGAAGAACTGTCTTAGCGAAAGGCTTCTTGAGGGGAAAGCTGTAACTCTGTGAGATGATTTCACAGAACACAGAGAAGTTTCTCAGAAAGCTTCTTTCTCTTTGTTATCGGAGGATAGTTTCTTTGGCCCTATAGTCTTCAAAGGGATCCGAAATATCTGCTCTCAGATTCCACAGAAAGAAGGCTAGCAAAGAGATCCACGAAATACAGATGTAACTCTTTGAGTGGAAGTCACACATCACAGAGCAGTTTCTCAGAAAGCTTCTTTCCAGATTTCATCTGAGGATATTTCCTTTTTCACCATAGCCCTCTATGGGCTTCCAAATATCACTTTGCCAATTCCACAAGAACTTTCTTAGCGAAAGGCTTCTTCAGGGGAAAGCTGTAACTCTTTGAGATGATTTCACAGAACACAAAGAAGTTTCTCAGAAAGTTTCTTTCTCTTTGTTATCGGAGGATATTTCCTTTGGCCCTATAGTCTTCAAAGGGATCCGAAATATCTGTTCTCAGATTCCACAGAAATAAGGCTAGCAAAGAGATCTACGAAACACAGATATAACTCTGTGAGATGAATTCACAGAACACTAAGCAGTTTCTCAGAAAGCTTCTTTCTAGATTTCATCTGAGGATGTTTCCTTTTTCACCATAGCCCCATATGGGCTTCCAAATATCACTTTGCCAATTCCACAAGAACTGTCTTAGCGAAAGGCTTCTTGAGGGGAAAGCTGTAACTCTGTGAGATGATTTCACAGAACACAAAGAAGTTTCTCAGAAAGCTTCTTTCTCTTTGTTATCGGAGGATATTTCCTTTGGCCCTATAGTCTTCAAAGGGATCCGAAATATCTGTTCTCAGATTCCACAGAAAGAAGGCTAGCAAAGAGATCCACGAAATACAGATGTAACTCTGTGAGTGGAAGTGACACATCACAGAGCAGTTTCTCAGAAATCTTCTTTACAGATTTCATCTGAGGATATTTCCTTTTTCACCATAGCCCTCTATGGGCTTCCAAATATCACTTTGCCAATTCCACAAGAACTGTCTTAGCGAAAGGCTTCTTGAGGGGAAAGCTGTAACTCTGTGAGATGATTTCACAGAACACAAAGAAGTTTCTCAGAAAGCTTCTTTCTCTTTGTTATCGGAGGATATTTCCTTTGGCCCTATGGTCTTCAAAGGGATACGAAATATCTGTTCTCAGATTCCACAGAAATAAGGCTAGCAAAGAGATCTACGAAACACAGATGCAACTCTGTGAGATGAATTCACAGAACACTAAGCAGTTTCTCAGAAAGCTTCTTTCCAGATTTCATCTGATGATATTTCCTTTTCACCATAGCCCTCTAAGGGCTTCCAAATATCACTTTGCCAATTAAACAAGAACTGTCTTAGCGAAAGGCTTCTTGAGGGGAAAGCTGTAACTCTCTGAGATGATTTCACAGAACACAAAGAAGTTTCTCAGAAAGCTTCTTTCTCTTTGTTATCGGAGGATATTTCCTTTGGGCCTATAGTCTTCAAAGGGATCCGAAATATCTGTTCTAAGATTCCACAGAAATAAGGCTAGCAAAGAGATCCACGAGATACAGATGTAACTCTGTGAGTGGAAGTGACACATCACAGAGCAGTTTCTCAGAAAGCCTCTTTCCTGATTTCATCTGAGGATATTTCCTTTTTCACCGTAGCCCTCTAGGGGCTTCCAATTTTCACTTTTCCAATTCCACAAGAACTGTCTTAGCTAAAGCCTTCTTGAGGGGAAAGCTGTAACTGTGTGAGATGTTTTCACAGAACACAAAGAAGTTTCTCAGAAAGCTTCTTTCTCTTTGTTATCAGAGGATATTTCCTTTGGCCCTATAGTCTTCAAAGGGATCTGAAATATCTGTTCTCAGATTCCACAGAAATAAGGCTAGCAAAGAGATCTACGAAACACAGATATAACACTGTGAGATGAATTCACAAAACACTAAGCAGTTTCTCAGAAAGCTTCTTTCTAGATTTCATCTGAGGATGTTTCCTTTTTCACCATAGCCCCCTATGGGCTTCCAAATATCACTTTGCCAATTCCACAAGAACTGTCTTAGCGAAAGGCTTCTTGAGGGGAAAGCTGTAACTCTGTGAGATGATTTCACAGAACACAAAGAAGTTTCTCAGAAAGCTTCTTTCCCTTGTTATCGGAGGATATTTCCTTTGGCCCTATAGTCTTCAAAGGGATCCGAAATATCTGTTCTCAGATTCCACAGAAAGAAGGCTAGCACAGAGATCCACGAAATACAGATGTAACTCTGTCAGTGGAAGTGACACATCACAGAGCAGTTTCTCAGAAATCTTCTTTACAGATTTCATCTGAGGATATTTCCTTTTTCACCATAGCCCTCTAGGGGCTTCCAAATATCACTTTGCCAATTCCACAAGAACTGTCTTAGCGAAAGGCTTCTTGAGGGGAAAGCTGTAACTCTGTGAGATGATTTCACAGAACACAAAGAAGTTTCTCAGAAAGCTTCTTTCTCTTTGTTATCGGAGGATATTTCCTTTGGCCCTATGGTCTTCAAAGGGATCCGAAATATCTGTCCTCAGATTCCACAGAAATAAGGCTAGCAAAGAGATCTAGGAAACACAGATGCAACTCTGTGAGATGAATTCACAGAACACTAAGCAGTTTCTCAGAAAGCTTCTTTCCAGATTTCCTCTGAGGATATTTCCTTTTTCACCATAGCCCTCTATGGGCTTCCAAATATGACTTTGCCAATTCCGGAAGAACTGTCTTAGCGAAAGGCTTCTTGAGGGGAAAGCTGTAACTCTGTGAGATGATTTCACAGAACACAAAGAAGTTTCTCAGAAAGCTTCTTTCTCTTTGTTATCGGAGGATAGTTCCTTTGGCCCTATAGTCTTCAAAGGGATCCGAAATATCTGCTCTCAGATTCCACAGAAAGAAGGCTAGCAAAGAGATCCACGAAATACAGATGTAACTCTTTGAGTGGAAGTCACACATAACAGAGCAGTTTCTCAGAAAGCTTCTTTCCAGATTTCATCTGAGGATATTTCCTTTTTCACCATAGCCCTCTATGGGCTTCCAAATATCACTTTGCCAATTCCACAAGAACTTTCTTAGCGAAAGGCTTCTTCAGGGGAAAGCTGTAACTCTTTGAGATGATTTCACAGAACACAAAGAAGTTTCTCAGAAAGCTTCTTTCTCTTTGTTATCAGAGGATATTTCCTTTGGCCCTATGGTCTTCAAAGGGATCCGAAATATCTGTCTCAGATTCCACAGAAATAAGGCTAGCAAAGAGATCTACGAAACACAGATGCAACTCTGTGAGATGAATTCACAGAACACTAAGCAGTTTCTCAGAAAGCTTCTTTCCAGATTTCATCTGATGATATTTCCTTTTCACCATAGCCCTCTAAGGGATTCCAAATATCACTTTGCCAATTCCACAAGAACTGTCTTAGCGAAAGGCTTCTTGAGGGGAAAGTTGTAACTCTCTGAGATGATTTCACAGAACACAAAGAAGTTTCTCAGAAAGCTTCTTTCTCTTTGTTATCGGAGGATATTTCCTTTGGGCCTATAGTCTTCAAAGGGATCCGAAATATCTGTTCTAAGACTCCACAGAAATAAGGCTAGCAAAGAGATCCACGAGATACAGATGTAACTCTGTGAGTGGAAGTGACACATCACAGAGCAGTTTCTCAGAAAGCTTCTTTCCAGATTTCATCTGAGGATATTTCCTTTTTCACCGTAGCCCTCTAGGGGCTTCCAATTTTCACTTTTCCAATTCCACAAGAACTGTCTTAGCTAAAGCCTTCTTGAGGGGAAAGCTGTAACTGTGTGAGATGTTTTCACAGAACACAAAGAAGTTTCTCAGAAAGCTTCTTTCTCTTTGTTATCGGAGGATATTTCCTGTGGCCCTATAGTCTTCAAAGGGATCCGAAATATCTGTTCTCAGATTCCACAGAAATACGTCTACCAAAGAGATCTACGAAACACCGATGTAACTCTGTGAGATGAATTCACAGAACACTAAGCAGTTTCTCAGAAAGCTTCTTTCCAGATTTCCTCTGAGGATATTTCCTTTTTCACCATAGCCCTCTATGGGCTTCCAAATATCACTTTGCCATTTCCACAAGAACTTTCTTAGCGAAAGGCTTCTTCAGGGGAAAGCTGTAACTCTTTGAGATGATTTCACAGAACACAAAGAAGTTTCTCAGAAAGTTTCTTTCTCTTTGTTATCGGAGGATATTTCCTTTGGCCCTATAGTCTTCAAAGGGATCTGAAATATCTGTTCTCAGATTCCACAGAAATAAGGCTAGCAAAGAGATCTACGAAACACAGATATAACTCTGTGAGATGAATTCACAGAACACTAAGCAGTTTCTCAGAAAGCTTCTTTCTAGATTTCATCTGAGGATGTTTCCTTTTTCACCATAGCCCCCTATGGGCTTCCAAATATCACTTTGCCAATTCCACAAGAACTGTCTTAGCGAAAGGCTTCTTGAGGGGAAAGCTGTAACTCTGTGAGATGATTTCACAGAACACAAAGAAGTTTCTCAGAAAGCTTCTTTCTCTTTGTTATCGGAGGATATTTCCTTTGGCCCTATAGTCTTCAAAGGGATCCGAAATATCTGTTCTCAGATTCCACAGAAAGAAGGCTAGCAAAGAGATCCACGAAATACAGATGTAACTCTGTCAGTGGAAGTGACACATCACAGAGCAGTTTCTCAGAAATCTTCTTTACAGATTTCATCTGAGGATATTTCCTTTTTCACCAGAGCCCTCTATGGGCTTCCAAATATCACTTTGCCAATTCCACAAGAACTGTCTTAGCGAAAGGCTTCTTGAGGGGAAAGCTGTAACTCTGTGAGATGATTTCACAGAACACAAAGAAGTTTCTCAGAAAGCTTCTTTCTCTTTGTTATTGGAGGATATTTCCTTTGGCCCTATGGTCTTCAAAGGGATCCGAAATATCTGTTCTCAGATTCCACAGAAAAAAGGCTAGCAAAGAGATCTACGAAACACAGATGCAACTCTGTGAGATGAATTCACAGAACACTAAGCAGTTTCTCAGAAAGCTTCTTTCCAGATTTCATCTGATGATATTTCCTTTTCACCATAGCCCTCTAAGGGCTTCCAAATATCACTTTGCCAATTAAACAAGAACTGTCTTAGCGAAAGGCTTCTTGAGGGGAAAGCTGTAACTCTCTGAGATGATTTCACAGAACACAAAGAAGTTTCTCAGAAAGCTTCTTTCTCTTTGTTATCGGAGGATATTTCCTTTGGGCCTATAGTCTTCAAAGGGATCCGAAATATCTGTTCTAAGATTCCACAGAAATAAGGCTAGCAAAGAGATCCACGAGACACAGATGTAACTCTGTGAGTGGAAGTGACACATCACATAGCAGTTTCTCAGAAAGCTTCTTTCCTGATATCATCTGAGGATATTTCCTTTTTCACCGTAGCCCTCTAGGGGCTTCCAATTTTCACTTTTCCAATTCCACAAGAACTGTCTTAGCTAAAGCCTTCTTGAGGGGAAAGCTGTAACTGTGTGAGATGTTTTCACAGAACACAAAGAAGTTTCTCAGAAAGCTTCTTTCTCTTTGTTATCGGAGGATATTTCCGGTGGCCCTATAGTCTTCAAAGGGATCCGAAATATCTGTTCTCAGATTCCACAGAAATACGTCTACCAAAGAGATCTACGAAACACCGATGTAACTCTGTGAGATGAATTCACAGAACACTAAGCAGTTTCTCAGAAAGCTTCTTTCCAGATTTCCTCTGAGGATATTTCCTTTATCACCATAGCCCTCTATGCGCTTCCAAATATGACTTTGCCAATTCCGGAAGAACTGTCTTAGCGAAAGGCTTCTTGAGGGGAAAGCTGTAAATCTGTGAGATGATTTCACAGAACACAAAGAAGTTTCTCAGAAAGCTTCTTTCTCTTTGTTATCGGAGGATAGTTCCTTTGGCCCTATAGTCTTCAATGGGATCCGAAATATCTGCTCTCAGATTCCACACAAAGAAGGCTAGCAAAGAGATCCACGAAATACAGATGTAACTCTTTGAGTGGAAGTCACACATCACAGAGCAGTTTCTCAGAAAGCTTCTTTCCAGATTTCATCTGAGGATATTTCCTTTTTCACCATAGCCCTCTATGGGCTTCCAAATATCACTTTGCCAATTCCACAAGAACTGTCTTAGCGAAAGGCTTCTTGAGGGGAAAGCTGTAACTCTGTGAGATGATTTCACAGAACACAAAGAAGTTTCTCAGAAAGCTTCTTTCTCTTTGTTATCGGAGGATATTTCCTTTGGCCCTATGGTCTTCAAAGGGATCCGAAATATCTGTTCTCAGATTCCACAGAAATAAGGCTAGCAAAGAGATCTACGAAACACAGATGCAACTCTGTGAGATGAATTCACAGAACACTAAGCAGTTTCTCAGAAAGCTTCTTTCCAGATTTCATCTGATGATATTTCCTTTTCACCATAGCCCTCTAAGGACTTCCAAATATCACTTTGCCAATTAAACAAGAACTGTCTTAGCGAAAGGCTTCTTGAGGGGAAAGCTGTAACTCTCTGAGATGATTTCACAGAACACAAAGAAGTTTCTCAGAAAGCTTCTTTCTCTTTGTTATCGGAGGATATTTCCATTGGGCCTATAGTCTTCAAAGGGATAAAAATATCTGTTCTCAGATTCCACAGAAAGAAGGCTAGCAAAGAGATCCACGAGATACAGATGTAACTCTGTGAGTGGAAGTGACACATCACAGAGCAGTTTCTCAGAAAGCTTCTTTCCTGATTTCATCTGAGGATATTTCCTTTTTCACCGTAGCCCTCTAGGGGCTTCCAATTTTCACTTTTCCAATTCCACAAGAACTGTCTTAGCTAAAGCCTTCTTGAGGGGAAAGCTGTAACTGTGTGAGATGTTTTCACAGAACACAAAGAAGTTTCTCAGAAAGCTTCTTTCTCTTTGTTATCGGAGGATATTTCCTGTGGCCCTATAGTCTTCAAAGGGATCCGAAATATCTGTTCTCAGATTCCATAGAAATACGTCTACCAAAGAGATCTACGAAACACCGATGTAACTCTGTGAGATGAATTCACAGAACACTAAGCAGTTTCTCAGAAAGCTTCTTTCCAGATTTCCTCTGAGGATATTTCCTTTTTCACCATAGCCCTCTATGGGCTTCCAAATATGACTTTGCCAATTCCGGAAGAACTGTCTTAGCGAAAGGCTTCTTGAGAGGAAAGCTGTAACTCTGTGAGATGATTTCACAGAACACAAAGAAGTTTCTCAGAAAGCTTCTTTCTCTTTGTAATCGGAGGATATTTCCTTTGGCCCTATAGTCTTCAAAGGGATCCGAAATATCTGCTCTCAGATTCCACAGAAAGAAGGCTAGCAAAGAGATCCACGAAATACAGATGTAACTCTGTCAGTGGAAGTGACACATCACAGAGCAGTTTCTCAGAAATCTTCTTTCCAGATTTCATCTGAGGATATTTCCTTTTTCACCATAGCCCTCTATGGGCTTCCAAATATCACTTTGCCAATTCCACAAGAACTGTCTTAGCGAAAGGCTTCTTGAGGGGAAAGCTGTAACTCTGTGAGATGATTTCACAGAACATAAAGAAGTTTCTCAGAAAGCTTCTTTCTCTTTGTTATCGGAGGATATTTCCTTTGGCCCTATGGTCTTCAAAGGGATCCGAAATATCTGTTCTCAGATTCCACAGAAATAAGGCTAGCAAAGAGATCTACGAAACACAGATGCAACTCTGTGAGATGAATTCACAGAACACTAAGCAGTTTCTCAGAAAGCTTCTTTCCAGATTTCATCTGATGATATTTCCTTTTCACCATAGCCCTCTAAGGGCTTCGAAATATCACTTTGCCAATTAAACAAGAACTGTCTTAGCGAAAGGCTTCTTGAGGGGAAAGCTGTAACTCTCTGAGATGATTTCACAGAACACAAAGAAGTTTCTCAGAAAGCTTCTTTCTCTTTGTTATCGGAGGATATTTCCGTTGGGCCTATAGTCTTCAAAGGGATCCGAAATATCTGTTCTCAGATTCCAAAGAAATAAGGCTAGCAAAGAGATCCACGAGATACAGATGTAACTCTGTGAGTGGAAGTGACACATCACAGAGCAGTTTCTCAGAAAGCTTCTTTCCAGATTTCATCTGAGGATATTTCCTTTTTCACCATAGCCCTCTAGGGGCTTCCAATTATCACTTTTCCAATTCCACAAGAACTGTCTTAGCTAAAGCCTTCTTGAGGAGGAAGCTGTAACTGTGTGAGATGATTTCACAGAACACAAAGAAGTTTCTCAGAAAGCTTCTTTCTCTTTGTTATCGGAGGATATTTCCTGTGGCCCTATAGTCTTCAAAGGGATCCGAAATATCTGTTCTCAGATTCCACAGAAATATGTCTACCAAAGAGATCTACGAAACACCGATGTAACTCTGTGAGATGAATTCACAGAACACTAAGCAGTTTCTCAGAAAGCTTCTTTCCAGATTTCCTCTGAGGATATTTCCTTTTTCACCATAGCCCTCTATGGGCTTCAAAATATGACTTTGCCAATTCCAGAAGAACTGTCTTAGCGAAAGGCTTCTTGAGGGGAAAGCTGTAACTCTGTGAGATGATTTCACAGAACACAAAGAAGTTTCTCAGAAAGCTTCTTTCTCTTTGTTATCGGAGGATATTTCCTTTGGCCCTATAGTCTACAAAGGGATCCGAAATATCTGTTCTCATATTCCAAAGAAATAAGGCTAGCAAAGAGATCCACGAAATACAGATGTAACTCTGTGAGTGGAAGTCACACATTACAGAGCAGTTTCTCAGAAAGCTTCTTTCCAGATTTCATCTGAGGATATTTCCTTTTTCACCATAGCCCTCTATGGGCTTCCAAATATCACTTTGCCAATTCCACAAGAACTGTCTTAGCGAAAGGCTTCTTGAGGGGAAAGCTGTAACTCTGTGAGATGATTTCACAGAACACAAAGAAGTTTCTCAGAAAGCTTCTTTCTCTTTGTTATCGGAGGATATTTCCTTTGGCCCTATGGTCTTCAAAGGGATCCGAAATATCTGTTCTCAGATTCCACAGAAATAAGGCTAGCAAAGAGATCTACGAAACACAGATGCAACTCTGTGAGATGAATTCACAGAACACTAAGCAGTTTCTCAGAAAGCTTCTTTCCAGATTTCATCTGATGATATTTCCTTTTCACCATAGCCCTCTAAGGACTTCCAAATATCACTTTGCCAATTAAACAAGAACTGTCTTAGCGAAAGGCTTCTTGAGGGGAAAGCTGTAACTCTCTGAGATGATTTCACAGAACACAAAGAAGTTTCTCAGAAAGCTTCTTTCTCTTTGTTATCGGAGGATATTTCCATTGGGCCTATAGTCTTCAAAGGGATAAAAATATCTGTTCTCAGATTCCACAGAAAGAAGGCTAGCAAAGAGATCCACGAGATACAGATGTAACTCTGTGAGTGGAAGTGACACATCACAGAGCAGTTTCTCAGAAAGCTTCTTTCCTGATTTCATCTGAGGATATTTCCTTTTTCACCGTAGCCCTCTAGGGGCTTCCAATTTTCACTTTTCCAATTCCACAAGAACTGTCTTAGCTAAAGCCTTCTTGAGGGGAAAGCTGTAACTGTGTGAGATGTTTTCACAGAACACAAAGAAGTTTCTCAGAAAGCTTCTTTCTCTTTGTTATCGGAGGATATTTCCTGTGGCCCTATAGTCTTCAAAGGGATCCGAAATATCTGTTCTCAGATTCCATAGAAATACGTCTACCAAAGAGATCTACGAAACACCGATGTAACTCTGTGAGATGAATTCACAGAACACTAAGCAGTTTCTCAGAAAGCTTCTTTCCAGATTTCCTCTGAGGATATTTCCTTTTTCACCATAGCCCTCTATGGGCTTCCAAATATGACTTTGCCAATTCCGGAAGAACTGTCTTAGCGAAAGGCTTCTTGAGAGGAAAGCTGTAACTCTGTGAGATGATTTCACAGAACACAAAGAAGTTTCTCAGAAAGCTTCTTTCTCTTTGTAATCGGAGGATATTTCCTTTGGCCCTATAGTCTTCAAAGGGATCCGAAATATCTGCTCTCAGATTCCACAGAAAGAAGGCTAGCAAAGAGATCCACGAAATACAGATGTAACTCTGTCAGTGGAAGTGACACATCACAGAGCAGTTTCTCAGAAATCTTCTTTCCAGATTTCATCTGAGGATATTTCCTTTTTCACCATAGCCCTCTATGGGCTTCCAAATATCACTTTGCCAATTCCACAAGAACTGTCTTAGCGAAAGGCTTCTTGAGGGGAAAGCTGTAACTCTGTGAGATGATTTCACAGAACATAAAGAAGTTTCTCAGAAAGCTTCTTTCTCTTTGTTATCGGAGGATATTTCCTTTGGCCCTATGGTCTTCAAAGGGATCCGAAATATCTGTTCTCAGATTCCACAGAAATAAGGCTAGCAAAGAGATCTACGAAACACAGATGCAACTCTGTGAGATGAATTCACAGAACACTAAGCAGTTTCTCAGAAAGCTTCTTTCCAGATTTCATCTGAGGATATTTCCTTTTTCACCATAGTCCTCAATGGGCTTCCAAATATCACGTTGCCAATTCCACAAGAACTGTCTTAGCGAAAGGCTTCTTCAGGGGAAAGCTGTAACTGTGTGAGATGATTTCACAGAACACAAAGAAGTTTCTCAGAAAGCTTCTTTCTCTTTGTTATCGGAGGATATTTCCTTTGGCCCTATAGTCTTCAAAGGGATCCGAAATATCTGTTCTCAGATTCCACAGAAATAAGGCTAGCAAAGAGATCTACGAAACACAGATGTAACTCTGTGAGATGAATTCACAGAACACTAAGCAGTTTCTCAGAAAGCTTCTTTCCAGATTTCATCTGATGATATTTCCTTTTCACCATAGCCCTCTAAGGGCTTCGAAATATCACTTTGCCAATTAAACAAGAACTGTCTTAGCGAAAGGCTTCTTGAGGGGAAAGCTGTAACTCTCTGAGATGATTTCACAGAACACAAAGAAGTTTCTCAGAAAGCTTCTTTCTCTTTGTTATCGGAGGATATTTCCGTTGGGCCTATAGTCTTCAAAGGGATCCGAAATATCTGTTCTCAGATTCCAAAGAAATAAGGCTAGCAAAGAGATCCACGAGATACAGATGTAACTCTGTGAGTGGAAGTGACACATCACAGAGCAGTTTCTCAGAAAGCTTCTTTCCAGATTTCATCTGAGGATATTTCCTTTTTCACCATAGCCCTCTAGGGGCTTCCAATTATCACTTTTCCAATTCCACAAGAACTGTCTTAGCTAAAGCCTTCTTGAGGAGGAAGCTGTAACTGTGTGAGATGATTTCACAGAACACAAAGAAGTTTCTCAGAAAGCTTCTTTCTCTTTGTTATCGGAGGATATTTCCTGTGGCCCTATAGTCTTCAAAGGGATCCGAAATATCTGTTCTCAGATTCCACAGAAATATGTCTACCAAAGAGATCTACGAAACACCGATGTAACTCTGTGAGATGAATTCACAGAACACTAAGCAGTTTCTCAGAAAGCTTCTTTCCAGATTTCCTCTGAGGATATTTCCTTTTTCACCATAGCCCTCTATGGGCTTCAAAATATGACTTTGCCAATTCCAGAAGAACTGTCTTAGCGAAAGGCTTCTTGAGGGGAAAGCTGTAACTCTGTGAGATGATTTCACAGAACACAAAGAAGTTTCTCAGAAAGCTTCTTTCTCTTTGTTATCGGAGGATATTTCCTTTGGCCCTATAGTCTACAAAGGGATCCGAAATATCTGTTCTCATATTCCAAAGAAATAAGGCTAGCAAAGAGATCCACGAAATACAGATGTAACTCTGTGAGTGGAAGTCACACATTACAGAGCAGTTTCTCAGAAAGCTTCTTTCCAGATTTCATCTGAGGATATTTCCTTTTTCACCATAGTCCTCTAGGGGCTTCCAAATATCACGTTGCCAATTCCACAAGAACTGTCTTAGCGAAAGGCTTCTTGAGGGGAAAGCTGTAACTCTGTGAGATGATTTCACAGAACACAAAGAAGTTTCTCAGAAAGCTTCTTTCTCTTTGTTATCGGAGGATATTTCCCTTGGCCCTATAATCTTCAAAGGGATCCGAAATATCTGTTCTCAGATTCCACAGAAAGAAGGCTAGCAAAAAGATCCACGAAATACAGATGTAACTCTGTGAGTGTAAGTGACACATCACAGAGCAGTTTCTCAGAAAGCTTCTTTCCAGATTTCATCTGAGGATATTTCCTTTTTCACCATAGTCCTCTAGGGGCTTCCAAATATCACGTTCCAATTCCATAAGAACTGTCTTAGCGAAAGGCTTCTTGAGGGGAAAGCTGTAACTCTCTGAGATGATTTCACAGAACACAAAGAAGTTTTTCAGAAAGCTTCTTTCTTTTTGTTATCGGAGGATATTTCCTGTGGCCCTATAGTCTTCAAAGGGATCCGAAATATCTCTTCTCAAATTCCACAGAAATAAGGCTAGCAAAGAGATCTACGAAACACAGATGTAACTCTGTGAGATGAATTCACAGAACACTAAGCAGTCTCTCAGAAATCTTCTTTCCAGATTTCATCTGAGGATATTTCCTTTTCACCATAGCCCTCTATGGGCTTCCAAATATCACTTTGCCAATTCCACAAGAACTGTCTTAGCGAAAGGCTTCTTCAGGGGAAAGCTGTAACTCTGTGAGATGATTTCACAGAACACAAAGAAGTTTCTCAGAAAGCTTCTTTCTCTTTGTTATCGGAGGATATTTCCTTTGGCCCTATAGTCTTCAAAGGGATCCGAAATATATTTTATCAGATTTCACAGAAATAAGGCTAGCAAAGAGATCCACGAAATACAGATGTAATTCTGTGAGTGGAAGTCACACATCACTGAGCAGTTTCTCAGAAAGCTTCTTTACAGATTTCATCTGAGGATATTTCCTTTTTCACCATAGTCCTCTATGGGGTTCCAAATATCACGTTTCCAATTCCACAAGAACTGTCTTAGCGAAAGGTTTCTTGAGGGGAAAGCTGTAACTCTGTGAGATGATTTCACAGAACACAAAGAAGTTTCTCTGAAAGCTTCTTTCTCTTTGTTATCGGAGGATATTTCCTTTGGCCCTATAGTCTTCAAAGGGATCCGAAATATCTGTTCTCAGATTCCACAGAAAGAAGGCTAGCAAAGAGATCTACGAAACACAGATGTAACTCTGTGAGATGAATTCACAGAACATTAAGCAGCTTCTCAGAAAGCTTCTTTCCAGATTTCATCTGAGGATATTTCCTTTTTCACCATAGCCCTCTATGGGCATCCAAATATCACTTTCCCAATTCCACAAGAACTGTCTTAGCGAAAGGCTTCTTGAGTGAAAAGCTGTAACTCTGTGAGATGATTTCACAGAAAACAAAGCAGTTTCTCAGAAAGCTTCTTTCTCTTTGTTATCGGAGGATATTTCCTTTGCCCCTATAGTCTTCAAATGGATCCGAAATATCTGTTCTCAGATTCCACAGAAAGAAGGCTAGCAAAGAGATACACGAAATACAGATGTAACTCTGTGAGTGGAAGTTACACATCACAGAGCAGTTTCTCAGAAAGCTTCTTTCCAGATTTCATCTGAGGATATTTCCTTTTTCACCATAGCCCTCTAGGGGCTTCCAAATATCACTTTGCCAATTCCACAAGAACTGTCTTAGCGAAAGGCTTCTTGAGGGGAAAGCTGTAACTCTGTGAGATGATTTCACAGAACACAAAGAAGTTTCTCAGAAAGCTTCTTTCTCTTTGTTATCGGAGGATATTTCCTTTGGCCCTATAGTCTTCAAAGGGATCTGAAATATCTGTTCTCAGATTCCACAGAAATAAGGCTAGCAATGAGATCTACGAAACACAGATGTAATCTGTGAGATGAATTCACAGAACAGTAAGCAGTTTCTCAGATAGCTTCTTTCTAGATTTCATTTGAGGATGTTTCCTTTTTCACCATAGCCCCCTATGGGCTTCCAAATATCACTTTGCCAATTCCACAAGAAATGTCTTAGCGAAAGGCTTCTTGAGGGGAAAGCTGTAACTCTGTGAGATGATTTCACAGAACACAAAGAAGTTCTCAGAAAGCTTCTTTCTCTTTGTTATCGGAGGATATTTCCCTTGGCCCTATAATCTTCAAAGGGATCCGAAATATCTGTTCTCAGATTCCACAGAAAGAAGGCTAGCAAAAAGATCCACGAAATACAGATGTAACTCTGTGAGTGGAAGTGACACATCACAGAGCAGTTTCTCAGAAATCTTCTTTCCAGATTTCATCTCAGGATATTTCCTTTTTCACCATAGTCCTCTATGGGCTTCCAAATATCACGTTTCCTATTCCACAAGAACTGTCTTAGCGAAAGGTTTCTTGAGGGGAAAGCTGTAACTCTCTGAGATGATTTCACAGAACACAAAGAAGTTTCTCAGAAAGCTTCTTTCTCTTTGTTATCGGAGGATATTTCCTTTGGCCCTATAGTCTTCAAAGGGATCCGAAATATCTGTTCTCAGATTCCACAGAAATAAGGCTAGCAAAGAGATCTACGAAACACAGATGTAACTCTGTGAGATGAATTCACAGAACATTAAGCAGTTTCTCAGAAAGCTTCTTTCCAGATTTCATCTGAGGATATTTCCTTTTTCACCATAGCCCTCTATGGGCTTCCAAATATCACTTTGCCAATTACACAAGAACTGTCTTAGCGAAAGGCTTCTTGAGTGAAAAGCTGTAACTCTGTGAGATGATTTCACAGAACACAAAGAAGTTTCTCAGAAAGCTTCTTTCTCTTTGTTATCGGAGGATATTTCCTTTGGCCCTATAGTCTTCAAAGGGATCCGAAATATATTTTATCAGATTCCACAGAAATAAGGCTAGCAAAGAGATCCACGAAATACAGATGTAACTCTGTGAGTGGAAGTCACACATCACTGAGCAGTTTCTCAGAAAGCTTCTTTCCAGATTTCATCTGAGGATATTTCCTTTTTCACCATAGCCCTCTATGGGCTTCCAAATATCACTTTTCCAATTCCACAAGAACTGTCTTAGCGAAAGGCTTCTTGAGGGGAAAGCTGTAACTCTGTGAGATGATTTCACAGAACACAAAGAAGTTTCTCAGAAAGCTTCTTTCTCCTTGTTATCGGAGGATATTTCCTGTGGCCCTATAGTCTTCAAAGGGATCCGAAATATCTGTTCTCAGTTTAGACAGAAATAAGGCTAGCAAAGAGATCTAAAAAACACAGATGTAACTCTGTGAGATGAATTCACAGAACACTAAGCAGTTTCTCAGAAAGCTTCTTTCCAGATTTCATCTGAGGATATTTCCTTTTTCACCATAGCCCTCTATGGGCTTCCAAATATGACTTTGCCAATTCCACAAGAACTGTCTTAGCGAAAGGCTTCTTGAGGGGAAAGCTGTAACTCTGTGAGATGATTTCACAGAACACAAAGAAGTTTCTCAGAAAGCTTCTTTCTCTTTGTTATCGGAGGATATTTCCTTTGGCCCTATAGTCTTCAAAGGGATCCGAAATATCTGTTCTCAGATTCCACAGAAATGAGGCTAGCAAGGAGATCTACGAAACACAGATGCAACTCTGTGAGATGAATTCACAGAATACTAAGCAGTTTCTCAGAAAGCTTCTTTCCAGATTTCATCTGAGGATATTTCCTTTTTCACCATAGCCCTCAATGGGCTTCCAAATATCACGTTGCCAATTCCACAAGAACTGTCTTAGCGAAAGGCTTCTTCAGGGGAAAGCTGTAACTGTGTGAGATGATTTCACAGAACACAAAGAAGTTTCTCAGAAAGCTTCTTTCTCTTTGTTATCGGAGGATATTTCCTTTGGCCCTATAGTCTTCAAAGGGATCCGAAATATCTGTTCTCAGATTCCACAGAAATAAGGCTAGCAAAGAGATCTACGAAACACAGATGTAACTCTGTGAGATGAATTCACAGAACACTAAACAGTTTCTCAGAAAGCTTCTTTCCAGATTTCATCTGATGATATTTCCTTTTCACCATAGCCCTCTAAGGGCTTCCAAATATCACTTTGCCAATTAAACAAGAACTGTCTTAGTGAAAGGCTTCTTGAGGGGAAAGCTGTAACTCTCTGAGATGATTTCACAGAACACAAAGAAGTTTCTCAGAAAGCTTCTTTCTCTTTGTTATCGGAGGATATTTCCGTTGGTCCTATAGTCTTCAAAGGGATCCGAAATATCTGTTCTAAGATTCCACAGAAATAAGGCTAGCAAAGAGATCCACGAAATACAGATGTAACTCTGTGAGTGGAATGACACATCACAGAGCAGTTTCTCAGAAAGCTTCTTTCCAGATTTCATCTGAGGATATTTCCTTTTTCACCATAGCCCTCTAGGGGCTTCCAAATATCACTTTTCCAATTCCACAAGAACTGTCTTAGCGAAAGCCTTCTTGAGGGGAAAGCTGTAACTGTGTGAGATGATTTCACAGAACACAAAGAAGTTTCTCAGAAAGCTTCTTTCTCTTTGTTATCGGAGGATATTTCCTTTGGCCCTATAGTCTTCAAAGGGATCCGAAATATCTGTTCTCAGATTCCACAGAAATAAGGCTAGCAAAGAGATATACGAAACACAGATGTAACTCTGTGAGATGAATTCACAGAACACTAAGCAGTTTCTCAGAAAGCTTCTTTCCAGATTTCATCTGATGATATTTCCTTTTCACCATAGCCCTCTAAGGGCTTCCAAATATCACTTTGCCAATTAAACAAGAACTGTCTTAGCGAAAGGCTTCTTGAGGGGAAAGCTGTAACTCTCTGAGATGATTTCACAGAACACAAAGAAGTTTCTCAGAAAGCTTCTTTCTCTTTGTTATCGGAGGATATTTCCGTTGGGCCTATAGTCTTCAAAGGGATCCGAAATATCTGTTCTCAGATTCCACAGAAAGAAGGCTAGCAAAGAGATCCACGAAATAGAGATGTAACTCGGTGAGTGGAAGTCACACATCACAGAGCAGTTTCTCAGAAAGCTTCTTTCCAGATTTCATCTGAGGATATTTCCTTTTTCACCATAGCCCTCTATGGGCTTCCAAATATCACTTTGCCAATTCCACAAGAACTTTCTTAGCGAAAGGCTTCTTCAGGGGAAAGCTGTAACTCTGTGAGATGATTTCACAGAACACAAAGAAGTTTCTCAGAAAGCTTCTTTCTCTTTGTTATCGGAGGATATTTCCTTCGGCCCTATAGTCTTCAAAGGGATCCGAAATATCTGTTCTCAGATTCCACAGAAAGAAGGCTAGCAAAGAGATCCACGAAATACAGATGTAACTCTGTGAGTGGAAGTGACACATCACAGAGCAGTTTCTCAGAAAGCTTCTTTCCAGATTTCATCTGAGGATATTTCCTTTTTCACCATAGCCCTCTATGGGCTTCCAAATATCACTTTGTCAATTCCACAAGAACTGTCTTAGCGAAAGGCTTCTTGAGGGGAAAGCTGTAACTCTGTGAGATGATTTCACAGAAAACAATGCAGTTTCTCAGAAAGCTTCTTTCTCTTTGTAATCGGAGGTTATTTCCTTTGGCCGTTTAGTCTTCAAAGGGATCCGAAATATCTGTTCTCAGATTCCACAGAAAGAAGGCTAGCAAAGAGATACACGAAATACACATGTAACTCTGTGAGTGGAAGTTACACATCACAGAGCAGTTTCTCAGAAAGCTTCTTTCCAGATTTCATCTGAGGATATTTCCTTTTTCACCATAGCCCTCTAGGGGCTTCCAAATATCACTTTGCCAATTCCACAAGAACTGTCTTAGCGAAAGGCTTCTTGAGTGAAAAGCTGTAACTCTGTGAGATGATTTCACAGAACACAAAGAAGTTTCTCAGAAAGCTTCTTTCTCTTTGTTATCGGAGGATATTTCCTTTGGCCCTATAGTCTTCAAAGGGATCCGAAATATATTTTATCAGATTCCACAGAAATAAGGCTAGCAAAGAGATCCACGAAATACAGATGTAACTCTGTGAGTGGAAGTCACACATCACTGAGCAGTTTCTCAGAAAGCTTCTTTCCAGATTTCATCTGAGGATATTTCCTTTTTCACCATAGCCCTCTAGGGGCTTCCAAATATCACTTTTCCAATTCCACAAGAATTGACTTAGCGAAAGGCTTCTTGAGGGGAAAGCTGTAACTCTGTGAGATGATTTCACAGAACACAAAGAAGTTTCTCAGAAAGCTTCTTTCTCTTTGTTATCGGAGGATATTTCCTGTGGCCCTATAGTCTTCAAAGGGATCCGAAATATCTGTTCTCAGATTCCACAGAAAGAAGGCTAGCAAAGAGATCTACAAAACACAGATGTAACTCTGTGAGATGAATTCACAGAACACTAAGCAGTTTCTCAGAAAGCTTCTTTCCAGATTTCATCTGAGGATATTTCCTTTTTCACCATAGCCCTCTATGGGCTTCCAAATATGACTTTGCCAATTCCACAAGAACTGTCTTAGCGAAAGGCTTATTGAGGGGAAAGCTGTAACTCTGTGAGATGATTTCACAGAACACAAAGAAGTTTCTCAGAAAGCTTCTTTCTCTTTGTTATCGGAGGATATTTCCTTTGGCCCTATAGTCTTCAAAGGGATCCGAAATATCTGTTCTCAGATTCCACAGAAATGAGGCTAGCAAGGAGATCAACGAAACACAGATGCAACTCTGTGAGATGAATTCACAGAATACTAAGCAGTTTCTCAGAAAGCTTCTTTCCAGATTTCATCTGAGGATATTTCCTTTTTCACCATAGCCCTCAATGGGCTTCCAAATATCACGTTGCCAATTCCACAAGAACTGTCTTAGCGAAAGGCTTCTTCAGGGGAAAGCTGTAACTGTGTGAGATGATTTCACAGAACATAAAGAAGTTTCTCAGAAAGCTTCTTTCTCTTTGTTATCGGAGGATATTTCCTTTGGCCCTATAGTCTTCAAAGGGATCCGAAATATCTGTTCTCAGATTCCACAGAAATAAGGCTAGCAAAGAGATCTACGAAACACAGATGTAACTCTGTGAGATGAATTCACAGAACACTAAGCAGTTTCTCAGAAAGCTTCTTTCCAGATTTCATCTGATGATATTTCCTTTTCACCATAGCCCTCTAAGGGCTTCCAAATATGACTATGCCAATTAAACAAGAACTGTCTTAGCGAAAGGATTCTTGAGGGGAAAGCTGTAACTCTGTGAGATGATTTCACAGAACACAAAGAAGTTTCTCAGAAAGCTTCTTTCTCTTTGTTATCGGAGGATATTTCCGTTGGGCCTTTAGTCTTCAAAGGGATCCGAAATATCTGTTCTCAGATTCGACAGAAATAAGGCTAGCAAAGAGATCCAGGAAATACAGATGTAACTCTGTGAGTGGAGTGACACATCACTGAGCAGTTTCTAAGAAAGCTTCTTTCCAGATTTCATCTGAGGATATTTCCTTTTTCACCATAGCCCTCTAGGTGCTTCCAAATATCACTTTTCCAATTCCACAAGAACTGTCTTAGCGAAAGGTTTCTTGAGGGGAAAGCTGTAACTCTGTGAGATGATTTCACAGAACACAAAGAAGTTTCTCAGAAAGCTTCTTTCTCTTTGTTATCGGAGTATATTTCCTGTGGCCCAATAGTATTCAAAGGGATCCGAAATATCTGTTCTCAGATTCCACAGAAATAAGGCTAGTAAAGAGATCTACGAAACACAGATGTAACTCTGTGAGATGAATTCACAGAACACTAAGCAGTTTCTCAGAAAGCTTCTTTCCAGATTTCATCTGAGGATATTTCCTTTTTCACCATAGCCCTCTATGGGCTTCCAAATATGACTTTGCCAATTCCACAAGAACTGTCTTAGCGAAAGGCTTCTTGAGGGGAAAGCTGTAACTCTGTGAGATGATTTCACAGAACACAAAGAAGTTTCTCAGAAAGCTTCTTTCTCTTTGTTATCGGAGGATAGTTCCTTTGGCCCTATAGTCTTCAATGGGATCCGAATTATCAGCTCTCAGATTCCACAGAAATAAGGCTAGCAAAGAGATCCACGAAATACAGATGTAACTCTGTGAGTGGAAGTCACACATCACAGAGCAGTTTCTCAGAAAGCTTCTTTCCAGATTTCATCTGAGGATATTTCCTTTTTCACCATAGCCCTCTATGGGCTTCCAAATATCACTTTGCCAATTCCACAAGAACTTTCTTAGCGAAAGGCTTCTTCAGGGGAAAGCTGTAACTCTGTGAGATGATTTCACAGAACACAAAGAAGTTTCTCAGAAAGCTTCTTTCTCTTTGTTATCGGAGGATATTTCCTTCGGCCCTATAGTCTTCAAAGGGATCCGAAATATCTGTTCTCAGATTCCACAGAAAGAAGGCTAGCAAAGATATCCACGAAATACAGATGTAACTCTGTGAGTGGAAGTGACACATCACAGAGCAGTTTCTCAGAAAGCTTCTTTCCAGATTTCATCTGAGGATATTTCCTTTTTCACCATAGCCCTCTATGGGCTTCCAAATATCACTTTGTCAATTCCACAAGAACTGTCTTAGCGAAAGGCTTCTTGAGGGGAAAGCTGTAACTCTGTGAGATGATTTCACAGAAAACAATGCAGTTTCTCAGAAAGCTTCTTTCTCTTTGTAATCGGAGGTTATTTCCTTTGGCCCTATAGTCTTCAAAGGGATCCGAAATATCTGTTCTCAGATTCCACAGAAAGAAGGCTATCAAAGAGATACACGAAATACACATGTAACTCTGTGAGTGGAAGTTACACATCACAGAGCAGTTTCTCAGAAAGCTTCTTTCCAGATTTCATCTGAGGATATTTCCTTTTTCACCATAGCCCTCTAGGGGCTTCCAAATATCACTTTGCCAATTCCACAAGAACTGTCTTAGCGAAAGGCTTCTTGAGGGGAAAGCTGTAACTCTGTGAGATGATTTCACAGAACACAAAGAAGTTTCTCAGAAAGTTTCTTTCTCTTTGTTATCGGAGGATATTTCCTTTGGCCCTATAGTCTTCAAAGGGATCTGAAATATCTGTTCTCAGATTCCACAGAAATAAGGCTAGCAAAGAGATCTACGAAACACAGATGTAATCTGTGAGATGAATTCACAGAACACTAAGCAGTTTCTCAGAAAGCTTCTTTCTAGATTTCATTTGAGGATGTTTCCTTTTTCACCATAGCCCCTTAAGGGCTTCCAAATATCACTTTGCCAATTCCACAAGAACTGTCTTAGCGAAAGGCTTCTTGAGGGGAAAGCTGTAACTCTGTGAGATGATTTCACAGAACACAAAGAAGTTCTCAGAAAGCTTCTTTCTCTTTGTTATCGGAGGATATTTCCCTTGGCCCTATAATCTTCAAAGGGATCCGAAATATCTGTTCTCAGATTCCACAGAAAGAAGGCTAGCAAAAAGATACACGAAATACAGATGTAACTCTGTGAGTGGAAGTGACACATCACAGAGCAGTTTCTCAGAAAGCTTCTTTCCAGATTTCATCTGAGGATATTTCCTTTTTCGCCATAGTCCTCTATGGGCTTCCAAATATCACGTTTCCTATTCCACAAGAACTGTCTTAGCGAAAGGTTTCTTGAGGGGAAAGCTGTAACTCTCTGAGATGATTTCACAGAACACAAAGAAGTTTCTCAGAAAGCTTCTTTCTCTTTGTTATCGGAGGATATTTCCTTTGGCCCTATAGTCTTCAAAGGGATCCGAAATATCTGTTCTCAGATTCCACATAAAGAAGGCTAGCAAAGAGATCTACGATCACAGATGTAACTCTGTGAGATGAATTCACAGAACATTAAGCAGTTTCTCAGAAAGCTTCTTTCCAGATTTCATCTGAGGTTATTTCCTTTTTCACCATAGCCCTCTATGGGCTTCCAAATATGACTTTGCCAATTCCACAAGAACTGTCTTAGCGAAAGGCTTCTTGAGGGGAAAGCTGTAACTCTGTGAGATGATTTCACAGAACACAAAGAAGTTTCTCAGAAAGCTTCTTTCTCTTTGTTATCGGAGGATATTTCCTTTGGCCCTATAGTCTTCAAAGGGATCCGAAATATCTGTTCTCAGATTCCACAGAAATGAGGCTAGCAAGGAGATCAACGAAACACAGATGCAACTCTGTGAGATGAATTCACAGAATACTAAGCAGTTTCTCAGAAAGCTTCTTTCCAGATTTCATCTGAGGATATTTCCTTTTTCACCATAGCCCTCAATGGGCTTCCAAATATCACGTTGCCAATTCCACAAGAACTGTCTTAGCGAAAGGCTTCTTCAGGGGAAAGCTGTAACTGTGTGAGATGATTTCACAGAACATAAAGAAGTTTCTCAGAAAGCTTCTTTCTCTTTGTTATCGGAGGATATTTCCTTTGGCCCTATAGTCTTCAAAGGGATCCGAAATATCTGTTCTCAGATTCCACAGAAATAAGGCTAGCAAAGAGATCTACGAAACACAGATGTAACTCTGTGAGATGAATTCACAGAACACTAAGCAGTTTCTCAGAAAGCTTCTTTCCAGATTTCATCTGATGATATTTCCTTTTCACCATAGCCCTCTAAGGGCTTCCAAATATCACTTTGCCAATTAAACAAGAACTGTCTTAGCGAAAGGCTTCTTGAGGGGAAAGCTGTAACTCTCTGAGATGATTTCACAGAACACAAAGAAGTTTCTCAGAAAGCTTCTTTCTCTTTGTTATCGGAGGATATTTCCGTTGGGCCTTTAGTCTTCAAAGGGATCCGAAATATCTGTTCTCAGATTCGACAGAAATAAGGCTAGCAAAGAGATCCACGAAATACAGATGTAACTCTGTGAGTGGAAGTGACACATCACAGAGCAGTTTCTCAGAAAGCTTCTTTCCAGATTTCATCTGAGGATATTTCCTTTTTCACCATAGCCCTCTAGGGGCTTCCAAATATCACTTTTCCAATTCCACAAGAACTGTCTTAGCTAAAGCCTTCTTGAGGGGAAAGCTGTAACTGTGTGAGATGATTTCACAGAACACAAAGAAGTTTCTCAGAAAGCTTCTTTCTCTTTGTTATCGGAGGATATTTCCTGTGGCCCTATAGTCTTCAAAGGGATCCGAAATATATTTTATCAGATTTCACAGAAATAAGGCTAGCAAAGAGATCCACGAAATACAGATGTTATTCTGTGAGTGGAAGTCACACATCACTGAGCAGTTTCTAAGAACGCTTCTTTCCAGATTTCATCTGAGGATATTTCCTTTTTCACCATAGCCCTCTAGGTGCTTCCAAATATCACTTTTCCAATTCCACAAGAACTGTCTTAGCGAAAGGTTTCTTGAGGGGAAAGCTGTAACTCTGTGAGATGATTTCACAGAACACAAAGAAGTTTCTCAGAAAGCTTCTTTCTCTTTGTTATCGGAGTATATTTCCTGTGGCCCAATAGTCTTCAAAGGGATCCGAAATATCTGTTCTCAGATTCCACAGAAATAAGGCTAGCAAAGAGATCTACAAAACACAGATGTAACTCTGTGAGATGAATTCACAGAACACTAAGCAGTTTCTCAGAAAGCTTCTTTCCAGATTTCATCTGAGGATATTTCCTTTTCACCATAGCCCACTATGGGCTTCCAAATATCACTTTGCCAATTCCACAAGAACTGTCTTAGCGAAAGGCTTCTTGAGGGGAAAGCTGTAACTCTGTGAGATGATTTCACAGAACACAAAGAAGTTTCTCAGAAAGCTTCTTTCTCTTTGTTATCGGTGGATATTTCCTTTGGCCCTATAGTCTTCAAAGGGATCCGAAATATCTGTTCTCAGATTCCACAGAAATAAGGCTAGTAAAGAGATCTACGAAACACAGATGTAACTCTGTGAGATGAATTCACAGAACACTAAGCAGTTTCTCAGAAAGCTTCTTTCCAGATTTCATCTGAGGATATTTCCTTTTTCACCATAGCCCTCTATGGGCTTCCAAATATGACTTTGCCAATTCCACAAGAACTGTCTTAGCGAAAGGCTTCTTGAGGGGAAAGCTGTAACTCTGGGAGATGATTTCACAGAACACAAAGAAGTTTCTCAGAAAGCTTCTTTCTCTTTGTTATCGGAGGATAGTTCCTTTGGCCCTATAGTCTTCAAAGGGATCCGAATTATCAGCTCTCAGATTCCACAGAAATAAGGCTAGCAAAGAGATCCACGAAATACAAATGTAACTCTGTGAGTGGAAGTCACACATCACAGAGCAGTTTCTCAGAAAGCTTCTTTCCAGATTTCATCTGAGGATATTTCCTTTTTCACCATAGCCCTCTATGGGCTTCCAAATATCACTTTGCCAATTCCACAAGAACTTTCTTAGCGAAAGGCTTCTTCAGGGGAAAGCTGTAACTCTGTGAGATGATTTCACAGAACACAAAGAAGTTTCTCAGAAAGCTTCTTTCTCTTTGTTATCGGAGGATATTTCCTTCGGCCCTATAGTCTTCAAAGGGATCCGAAATATCTGTTCTCAGATTCCACAGAAAGAAGGCTAGCAAAGAGATCCACGAAATGCAGATGTAACTCTGTGAGTGGAAGTGACACATCACAGAGCAGTTTCTCAGAAAGCTTCTTTCCAGATTTCCTCTGAGGATATTTCCTTTTTCACCATAGCCCTCTAAGGGCTTCCAAATATCACTTTGTCAATTCCACAAGAACTGTCTTAGCGAAAGGCTTCTTGAGGGGAAAGCTGTAACTCTGTGAGATGATTTCACAGAAAACAATGCAGTTTCTCAGAAAGGTTCTTTCTCTTTGTAATCGGAGGTTATTTCCTTTGGCCCTATAGTCTTCAAAGGAATCCGAAATATCTGTTCTCAGATTCCACAGAAAGAAGGCTAGCAAAGAGATACACGAAATACACATGTAACTCTGTGAGTGGAAGTTACACATCACAGAGCAGTTTCTCAGAAAGCTTCTTTCCAGATTTCATCTGAGGATATTTCCTTTTTCACCGTAGCCCTCTAGGGGCTTCCAAATATCACTTTGCCAATTCCACAAGAACTGTCTTAGCGAAAGGCTTCTTGAGGGGAAAGCTGTAACTCTGTGAGATGATTTCACAGAACACAAAGAAGTTTCTCAGAAAGTTTCTTTCTCTTTGTTATCGGAGGATATTTCCTTTGGCCCTATAGTCTTCAAAGGGATCTGAAATATCTGTTCTCAGATTCCACAGAAATAAGGCTAGCAAAGAGATCTACGAAACACAGATGTAACTCTGTGAGATGAATTCACAGAACACTAAGCACTTTCTCAGAAAGCTTCTTTCTAGATTTCATTTGAGGATGTTTCCTTTTTCACCATAGCCCCTTATGGGCTTCCAAATATCACTTTGCCAATTCCACAAGAACTGTCTTAGCGAAAGGCTTCTTGAGGGGAAAGCTGTAACTCTTTGAGATGATTTCACAGAACACAAAGAAGTTCTCAGAAAGCTTCTTTCTCTTTGTTATCGGAGGATATTTCCCTTGGCCCTATAATCTTCAAAGGGATCCGAAATATCTGTTCTCAGATTCCACAGAAAGAAGGCTAGCAAAAAGATACACGAAATACAGATGTAACTCTGTGAGTGGAAGTGACACATCACAGAGCAGTTTCTCAGAAAGCTTCTTTCCAGATTTCATCTGAGGATATTTCCTTTTTCACCATAGCCCTCTATGGGCTTCCAAATATCACGTTTCCTATTCCACAAGAACTGTCTTAGCGAAAGGTTTCTTGAGGGGAAAGCTGTAACTCTCTGAGATGATTTCACAGAACACAAAGAAGTTTCTCAGAAAGCTTCTTTCTCTTTGTTATCGGAGGATATTTCCTTTGGCCCTATAGTCTTCAAAGGGATCCGAAATATCTGTTCTCAGATTCCACATAAAGAAGGCTAGCAAAGAGATCTACGATCACAGATGTAACTCTGTGAGATGAATTCACAGAACATTAAGCAGTTTCTCAGAAAGCTTCTTTCCAGATTTCATCTGAGGATATTTCCTTTTTCACCATAGCCCTCTATGGGCTTCCAAATATCACTTTGCCAATTCCACAAGAACTGTCTTAGCGAAAGGCTTCTTGAGTGAAAAGCTGTAACTCTGTGAGATGATTTCACAGAACAGAAAGAAGTTTCTCAGAAAGCTTCTTTCTCTTTGTTATCGGAGGATATTTCCTTTGGCCCTATAGTCTTCAAAGGGATCCGAAATATATTTTATCAGATTCCACAGAAAGAAGGCTAGCAAAGAGATCCACGAAATACAGATGTAACTCTGTGAGTGGAAGTCATACATCACTGAGCAGTTTCTCAGAAAGCTTCTTTCCAGATTTCATCTGAGGATATTTCCTTTTTCACCATAGCCCTCTAGGGGCTTCCAAATATCACTTTTCCAATTCCACAAGAACTGACTTAGCGAAAGGCTTCTTGAGGGGAAAGCTGTAACTCTGTGAGATGATTTCACAGAACACAAAGAAGTTTCTCAGAAAGCTTCTTTCTCTTTGTTATCGGAGGATATTTCCTGTGGCCCTATAGTCTTCAAAGGGATCCGAAATATCTGTTCTCAGATTCCACAGAAAGAAGGCTAGCAAAGAGATCTACAAAACACAGATGTAACTCTGTGAGATGAATTCACAGAACACTAAGCAGTTTCTCAGAAAGCTTCTTTCCAGATTTCATCTGAGGATATTTCCTTTTTCACCATAGCCCTCTATGGGCTTCCAAATATGACTTTGCCAATTCCACAAGAACTGTCTTAGCGAAAGGCTTCTTGAGGGGAAAGCTGTAACTCTGTGAGATGATTTCAAAGAACACAAAGAAGTTTCTCAGAAAGCTTCTTTCTCTTTGTTATCGGAGGATATTTCCTTTGGCCCTATAGTCTTCAAAGGGATCCGAAATATCTGTTCTCAGATTCCACAGAAATGAGGCTAGCAAGGAGATCAACGAAACACAGATGCAACTCTGTGAGATGAATTCACAGAATACTAAGCAGTTTCTCAGAAAGCTTCTTTCCAGATTTCATCTGAGGATATTTCCTTTTTCACCATAGCCCTCAATGGGCTTCCAAATATCACGTTGCCAATTCCACAAGAACTGTCTTAGCGAAAGGCTTCTTCAGGGGAAAGCTGTAACTGTGTGAGATGATTTCACAGAACATAAAGAAGTTTCTCAGAAAGCTTCTTTCTCTTTGTTATCGGAGGATATTTCCTTTGGCCCTATAGTCTTCAAAGGGATCCGAAATATCTGTTCTCAGATTCCACAGAAATAAGGCTAGCAAGGAGATCTACGAAACACAGATGTAACTCTGTGAGATGAATTCACAGAACACTAAGCAGTTTCTCAGAAAGCTTCTTTCCAGATTTCATCTGATGATATTTCCTTTTCACCATAGCCCTCTAAGGGCTTCCAAATATCACTTTGCCAATTAAACAAGAACTGTCTTAGCGAAAGGCTTCTTGAGGGGAAAGCTGTAACTCTCTGAGATGATTTCACAGAACACAAAGAAGTTTCTCAGAAAGCTTCTTTCTCTTTGTTATCGGAGGATATTTCCGTTGGGCCTATAGTCTTCAAAGGGATCCGAAATATCTGTTCTCAGATTCGACAGAAATAAGGCTAGCAAAGAGATCCACGAAATACAGATGTAACTCTGTGAGTGGAAGTAACACATCACAGAGCAGTTTCTCAGAAAGCTTCTTTCCAGATTTCATCTGAGGATATTTCCTTTTTCACCATAGCCCTCTAGGGGCTTCCAAATATCACTTTTCAAATTCCACAAGAACTGTCTTAGCTAAAGCCTTCTTGAGGGGAAAGCTGTAACTGTGTGAGATGATTTCACAGAACACAAAGAAGTTTCTCAGAAAGCTTCTTTCTCTTTGTTATCGGAGGATATTTCCTGTGGCCCTATAGTCTTCAAAGGGATCCGAAATATCTGTTCTCAGATTCCACAGAAATAAGGCTAGCAAAGAGATCTACAAAACACAGATGTAACTCTGTGACATGAATTCACAGAACACTAAGCAGTTTCTCAGAAAGCTTCTTTCCAGATTTCATCTGAGGATATTTCCTTTTTCACCATAGCCCTCAAGAAGCTCCAAATATCACGTTGCCAATTCCACAAGAACTGTCTTAGCGAAAGGCTTCTTCAGGGGAAAGCTGTAACTCTGTGAGATGATTTCACTGAACACATAGAAGTTTCTCAGAAAGCTTCTTTCTCTTTGTTATCGGAGGATATTTCCTTTGGGACTATAGTCTTCAAAGGGATCCGAAATATCTGTTCTAAGATTCCACAGAAATAAGGCTAGCAAGGAGATCCACGAAATACAGATGTAACTCTGTGAGTGGAAGTCACACATCACAGAGCAGTTTCTCAGAAAGCTTCTTTCCAGATTTCATCTGAGGATATTTCCTTTTCACCATAGCCCACTATGGGCTTCCAAATATCACTTTGCCAATTCCACAAGAACTGTCTTAGCGAAAGGTTTCTTGAGGGGAAAGCTGTAACTCTGTGAGATGATTTCACAGAACACAAAGAAGTTTCTCAGAAAGCTTCTTTCTCTTTGTTATCGGAGTATATTTCCTGTGGCCCAATAGTCTTCAAAGGGATCCGAAATATCTGTTCTCAGATTCCACAGAAATAAGGCTAGCAAAGAGATCTACAAAACACAGATGTAACTCTCTGAGATGAATTCACAGAACACTAAGCAGTTTCTCAGAAAGCTTCTTTCCAGATTTCATCTGAGGATATTTCCTTTTCACCATAGCCCACTATGGGCTTCCAAATATCACTTTGCCAATTCCACAAGAACTGTCTTAGCAAAAGGCTTCTTGAGGGGAAAGCTGTAACTCTGTGAGATGATTTCACAGAACACAAAAAAGTTTCTCAGAAAGCTTCTTTCTCTTTGTTATCGGTGGATATTTCCTTTGGCCCTATAGTCTTCAAAGGGATCCGAAATATCTGTTCTCAGATTCCACAGAAATAAGGCTAGTAAAGAGATCTACGAAACACAGATGTAACTCTGTGAGATGAATTCACAGAACACTAAGCAGTTTCTCAGAAAGCTTCTTTCCAGATTTTATCTGAGGATATTTCCTTTTTCACCTTAGCCCTCTATGGGCTTCCAAATATGACTATGCCAATTTCACAAGAACTGTCTTAGCGAAAGGCTTCTTGAGGGGAAAGCTTTAACTCTGTGAGATGATTTCACGGAAAACAATGCAGTTTTTCAGAAAGCTGCTTTCTCTTTGTTATTCGAGGATATTTCCTTTGGCCCTATAGTCTTCAAAGGGATCCGAAATATCTGTTCTCAGATTCCACAGAAAGAAGGCTAGCAAAGAGATCCACGAAATACAGATGTAACTCTGTGAGTGGAAGTCACACATCACAGAGCAGTTTCTCAGAAAGCTTCTTTCCAGATTTCATCTGAGGATATTTCCTTTTTCACCATAGCCCTTAGGGGCTTCCAAATATCACGTGGCCAATTCCACAAGAACTGTCTTAGCGAAAGGCTTCTTGAGTGAAAAGCTGTAACTCTGTGAGATGATTTCACAGAACACAAAGAAGTTTCTCAGAAAGCTTCTTTCTCTTTGTTATCGGAGGATATTTCCTTTGGCCCTATAGTCTTCAAAGGGATCCGAAATATATTTTATCAGATTCCACAGAAATAAGGCTAGCAAAGAGATCCACGAAATACAGATGTAACTCTGTGAGTGGAAGTCTCACTTTTCCAATTCCACAAGAACTGTCTTAGCGAAAGGCTTCTTGAGGGGAAAGCTGTAACTCTGTGAGATGATTTCACAGAACACAAAGAAGTTTCTCAGAAAGCTTCTTTCTCTTTGTTATCGGAGGATATTTCCTTTGGCCCTATAGTCTTCAAAGGGATCCGAAATATCTGTTCTCAGATTCCACAGAAATGAGGCTAGCAAGGAGATCTAGGAAACACAGATGCAACTCTGTGAGATGAATTCACAGAATACTAAGCAGTTTCTCAGAAAGCTTCTTTCCAGATTTCATCTGAGGATATTTCCTTTTTCACCATTGCCCTCAATGGGCTTCCAAATATCACGTTGCCAATTCCACAAGAACTGTCTTAGCGAAAGGCTTCTTCAGGGGAAAGCTGTAACTGTGTGAGATGATTTCACAGAACACAAAGAAGTTTCCCAGAAAGCTTCTTTCTCTTTGTTATCGGAGGATATTTCCTTCGGCCCTATAGTCTTCAAAGGGATCCGAAATATATTTTATCAGATTCCACAGAAATAAGGCTAGCAAAGAGATCCACGAAATACAGATGTAACTCTGTGAGTGGAAGTCACACATCACTGAGCAGTTTCTCAGAAAGCTTCTTTCCAGATTTCTTCTGAGGATATTTCCTTTTTCACCATACCCCTCTAGGGGCTTCCAAATATCACTTTTCCAATTCCACAAGAACTGTCTTAGCGAAAGGCTTCTTGAGGGGAAAGCTGTAACTCTGTGAGATGATTTCACAGAACACAAAGAAGTTTCTCAGAAAGCTTCTTTCTCTTTGTTATCGGAGGATATTTCCTGTGGCTCTATAGTCTTCAAAGGGATCCGAAATATCTGTTCTCAGATTCCACAGAAATACGTCTACCAAAGAGATCTACGAAACACCGATATAACTCTGTGAGATGAATTCACAGAACACTAAGCAGTTTCTCAGAAAGCTTCTTTCCAGATTTCCTCTGAGGATATTTCCTTTTTCACCATAGCCCTCTATGGGCTTCCAAATATGACTTTGCCAATTCCACAAGAACTGTCTTAGCGAAAGGCTTCTTGAGGGGAAAGCTGTAACTCTGTGAGATGATTTCACAGAACACAAAGAAGTTTCTCAGAAAGCTTCTTTCTCTTTGTTATCGGAGGATAGTTCCTTTGGCCCTATAGTCTTCAAAGGGATCCGAAATATCTGCTCTCAGATTCCACAGAAAGAAGGCTAGCAAAGAGATCCACGAAATACAGATGTAACTCTATGAGTGGAAGTCACACATCACAGAGCAGTTTCTCAGAAAGCTTCTTTCCAGATTTCATCTGAGGATATTTCCTTTTTCACCATAGCCCCCTATGGGCTTCGAAATATCACTTTGCCAATTCCACAAGAACTGTCTTAGCGAAAGGTTTCTTCAGGGGAAAGCTGTAACTCTTTGAGATGATTTCACAGAACACAAAGAAGTTTCTCAGAAAGTTTTTTTCTCTTTGTTATCGGAGGATATTTCCTTTGGCCCTATAGTCTTCAAAGGGATCTGAAATATCTGTTCTCAGATTCCACAGAAATAAGGCTAGCAAAGAGATCTACGAAACACAGATGTAACTCTGTGAGATGAATTCACAGAACACTAAGCAGTTTCTCAGAAAGCTTCTTTCTAGATTTCATCTGAGGATGTTTCCTTTTTCACCATAGCCCCCTATGAGCTTCCAAATATCACTTTGCCAATTCCACAAGAACTGTCTAAGCGAAAGGCTTCTTGAGGGGAAAGCTGTAACTCTGTGAGATGATTTCACAGAACACAAAGAAGTTTCTCAGAAAGCTTCTTTCTCTTTGTTATCGGAGGATATTTCCTTTGGCACTATAGTCTTCAAAGGGATCCGAAATATCTGTTCTCAGATTCCACAGAAAGAAGGCTAGCAAAGAGATCCACGAAATACAGATGTAACTCTGTAAGTGGAAGTCACACATCACAGAGCAGTTTCTCAGAAAGCTTCTTTCCAGATTTCATCTGAGGATATTTCCCTTTTCACCATAGCCCTCTATGGGCTTCCAAATATCACTTTGCCAATTCCACAAGAACTGTCTTAGCGAAAGGCTTCTTGAGGGGAAAGCTGTAACTCTGTGAGATGATTTCACAGAACACAAAGAAGTTTCTCAGAAAACTTCTTTCTCTTTGTTATCGGAGGATATTTCCTTTGCCCCTATAGTCTTCAAAGGGATCCGAAATATCTGTTCTCAGATTCCACAGAAAGAAGGCTAGCAAAGAGATCCACGAAATACAGATGTAACTCTGTGAGTGGAAGTCACACATCACAGAGCAGTTTCTCAGAAAGCTTCTTTCCAGATTTCATCTGAGGATATTTCCTTTTTCACCATAGCCCTCTATGGGCTTCCAAATATCACTTTGCCAATTCCACAAGAACTGTCTTAGCGAAAGGCTTCTTCAGGGGAAAGCTGTAACTCTGTGAGATGATTTCACTGAACACAAAGAAGTTTCTCAGAAAGCTTCTTTCTCTTTGTTATCGGAGGATATTTCCTTTGGGCCTATAGTCTTCAAAGCGATCCGAAATATCTGTCCTAAGATTCCACAGAAATAAGGTTAGCAAGGAGATCCACGAAATACAGATGTAACTCTGTGAGTGGAAGTCACACATCACAGAGCAGTTTCTCAGAAAGCTTCTTTCCAGATTTCATCTGAGGATATTTCCTTTTTCACCATAGCCCTCTATGGGCTTCCAAATATCACTTTTCCAGTTCCACAAGAACTGTCTTAGCTAAAGGCTTCTTGAGGGGAAAGCTGTAACTGTGTGAGATGATTTCACAGAACACAAAGAAGTTTCTCAGAAAGCTTCTTTCTCTTTGTTATCGGAGGATATTTCCTGTGGCCCTATAGTCTTCAAAGGGATCCGAAATATCTGTTCTCAGATTCCACAGAAATAAGTCTAGCAAAGAGATCTACGAAACACAGATGTAACTCTGTGAGATGAATTCACAGAACACTATGCAGTTTCTCAGAAAGCTTCTTTCCAGATTTCCTCTGAGGATATTTCCTTTTTCACCATAGACCTCTATGGGCTTCCAAATATGACTTTGCCAATTCCGGAAGAACTGTCTTAGCGAAAGGCTTCTTGAGGGGAAAGCTGTAACTCTGTGAGATGATTTCACAGAACACAAAGAAGTTTCTCAGAAAGCTTCTTTCTCTTTGTTATCGGAGGATATTTCCTTTGGCCCTATAGTCTTCAAAGGGATCCGAAATATCTGTTCTCAGATTCCACAGAAAGAAGGCTAGCAAAGAGATCCACGAAATACAGATGTAACTCTGTGAGTGGAAGTCACACATCACAGAGCAGTTTCTCAGAAAGCTTCTTTCCAGATTTCTTCTGAGGATACTTCCTTTTTCACCATAGCCCTCTAGGGGCTTCCAAATATCACTTTGCCAATTCCACAAGAACTGTCTTAGCGAAAGGCTTCTTGAGGGGAAAGCTGTAACTCTGTGAGATGATTTCACAGAACACAAAGAAGTTTCTCAGAAAGTTTCTTTCTCTTTGTTATCGGAGGATATTTCCTTTGTCCCTATAGTCTTCAAAGGGATCTGAAATATCTGTTCTCAGATTCCACAGAAATAAGACTAGCAAAGAGATCTACGAATCACAGATGTAATCTGTGAGATGAATTCACAGAACACTAAGCAGTTTCTCAGAAAGCTACTTTCTAGATTTCATCTGAGGATGTTTCCTTTTTCACCATAGCCCCCTATGGGCTTCCAAATATCACTTTGCCAATTCCACAAGAACTGTCTTAGCGAAAGGCTTCTTGAGGGGAAAGCTGTAACTCTGTGAGATGTTTTCACAGAACACAAAGAAGTTCTCAGAAAGCTTCTTTCTCTTTGTTATCGGAGGATATTTCCCTTGGCCCTATAATCTTCAAAGGGATCCGAAATATCTGTTCTCAGATTCCACAGAAAGAAGGCTAGCAAAAAGATCCACGAAATACAGATGTAACTCTGTGAGTGGAAGTGACACATCACAGAGCAGTTTCTCAGAAAGCTTCTTTCCAGATTTCATCTGAGGATATTTCCTTTTTCACCATAGTCCTCTATGGGCTTCCAAATATCACGTTGCCAATTCCACAAGAACTGTCTTTGCGAAAGGTTTCTTGAGGGGAAAGCTGTAACTCTCTGAGATGATTTCACAGAACACAAAGAAGTTTCTCAGAAAGCTTCTTTCTCTTTGTTATCGGAGGATATTTCCTTTGGCCCTATAGTCTTCAAAGGGATCCGAAATATCTGTTCTAAGATTCCACAGAAATGAGGCTAGCAAGGAGATCTACGAAACACAGATGCAACTCTGTGAGATGAATTCACAGAATACTAAGCAGTTTCTCAGAATGCTTCTTTCCAGATTTCATCTGAGGATATTTCCTTTTTCACCATAGCCCTCAATGGACTTCCAAATATCACGTTGCCAATTCCACAAGAACTGTCTTAGCGAAAGGCTTCTTCAGGGGAAAGCTGTAACTGTGTGAGATGATTTCACAGAACACAAAGAAGTTTCTCAGAAAGCTTCTTTCTCTTTGTTATCGGAGGATATTTCCTTTGGCCCTATAGTCTTCAAAGGGATCCGAAATATCTGTTCTCAGATTCCACAGAAATAAGTCTAGCAAAGAGATCTACGAAACACAGATGTAACTCTGTGAGATGAATTCACAGAACACTAAACAGTTTCTCAGAAAGCTTCTTTCCAGATTTCATCTGATGATATTTCCTTTTCACCATAGCCCTCTAAGGGCTTCCAAATATCACTTTGCCAATTAAACAAGAACTGTCTTAGCGAAAGGCTTCTTGAGGGGAAAGCTGTAACTCTCTGAGATGATTTCACAGAACACAAAGAAGTTTCTCAGAAAGCTTCTTTCTCTTTGTTATCGGAGGATATTTCCGTTGGGCCTATAGTCTTCAAAGGGATCCGAAATATCTGTTCTAAGATTCCACAGAAATAAGGCTAGCAAAGAGATCCACGAAATACAGATGTAACTCTGTGAGTGGAAGTGACACATCACAGAGCAGTTTCTCAGAAAGCTTCTTTCCAGATTTCATCTGAGGATATTTCCTTTTTCACCATAGCCCTCTAGGGGCTTCCAATTATCACTTTTCCAATTCCACAAGAACTGTCTTAGCTAAAGCCTTCTTGAGGGGAAAGCTGTAACTGTGTGAAATGATTTCACAGAACACAAAGAAGTTTCTCAGAAAGCTTCTTTCTCTTTGTTATCGGAGGATATTTCCTGTGGCCCTATAGTCTTCAAGGGATCCGAAATATCTGTTCTCAGATTCAACAGAAATACGTCTACCAAAGAGATCTATGAAACACCGATGTAACTCTGTGAGATGAATTCACAGAACACTAAGCAGTTTCTCACAAAGCTTCTTTCCAGATTTCCTCTGAGGATATTTCCTTTTTCACCATAGCCCTCTATGGGCTTCCAAATATGACTTTGACAATTCCAGAAGAACTGTCTTAGCGAAAGGCTTCTTGAGGGGAAAGCTATAACTCTGTGAGATGATTTCACAGAACACAAAGAAGTTTCTCAGAAAGCTTCTTTCTCTTTATTTTCGGAGGATAGTTCCTTTGGCCCTATAGTCTTCAAAGGAATCCGAAATATCTGCTCTCAGATTCCACAGAAAGAAGGCTAGCAAAGAGATCCACGAAATACAGATGTAACTCTGTGAGTGGAAGTCACACATCACAGAGCAGTTTCTCAGCAAGCTTCTTTCCAGATTTCATGTGAGGATATTTCCTTTTTCACCATAGCCCTCTATGGGCTTCCAAATATCACTTTGCCAATTCCAAAAGAACTGTATTAGCGAAAGGCTTCTTGAGGGGAAAGCTGTAACTCTGTGAGATGATTTCACAGAACACAAAGAAGTTTCTCAGAAAGCTTCTTTCTCTTTGTTATCGGAGGATATTTCCTTTGGCCCTATAGTCTTCAAAGGGATCCGAAATATCTTTTCTCAGATTCCACAGAAATAAGGCTAGTAAAGAGATCTACGAAACACAGATGCAACTCTGTGAGATGAATTCACAGAACACTAAGCAGTTTCTCAGAAAGCTTCTTTCCAGGTTTCATCTGAGGATATTTCCTTTTTCAACATAGCCCTCAATGGGCTCCAAATATCACGTTGCCAATTCCACAAGAACTGTCTTAGCGAAAGGCTTCTTCAGGGGAAAGCTGTAACTCTGTGAGATGATTTCACTGAACACAAAGAAGTTTCTGAGAAAGCTTCTTTCTCTTTGTTATCGGAGGATATTTCCGTTGGGCCTATAGTCTTCAAAGGGATCCGAAATATCTGTTCTAAGATTCCAGAGAAATAAGGCTAGCAAGGAGATCCACGAAATACAGATGTAACTCTGTGAGTGGAAGTCACACATCACAGAGCAGTTTCTCAGAAAGCTTCTTTCCAGATTTCTTCTGAGGATACTTCCTTTTTCACCATAGCCCTCTAGGGGCTTCCAAATATCACTTTGCCAATTCCACAAGAACTGTCTTAGCTAAAGGCTTCTTGAGGGGAAAGCTGTAACTGTGTGAGATGATTTCACAGAACACAAAGAAGTTTCTCAGAAAGCTTCTTTCTCTTTGTTATAGGAGGATATTTCCTGTGGCCCTATAGTCTTCAAAGGGATCCGAAATATCTGTTCTCAGATTCCACAGAAATAAGTCTAGCAAAGAGACCTATGAAACACAGATGTAACTCTGTGATATGAATTCACAGAACACTATGCAGTTTCTCAGAAAGCTTCTTTCCAGATTTCCTCTGAGGATATTTCCTTTTTCACCATAGACCTCTATGGGCTTCCAAATATGACTTTGCCAATTCCAGAAGAACTGTCTTAGCGAAAGGCTTCTTGAGGGGAAAGCTGTAACTCTGTGAGATGATTTTACAGAACACAAAGAAGTTTCTCAGAAAGCTTCTTTCTCTTTGTTATCGGAGGATATTTCCTTTGGCCCTATAGTCTTCAAAGGGATCCGAAATATCTGTTCTCAGATTCCACAGAAATAAGGCTAGCAAAGAGATCCACGAAATACAGATGTAACTCTGTGAGTGGAAGTCACACATCACAGAGCAGTTTTTCAGAAAGCTTCTTTCCAGATTTCATCTGAGGATAATTCTTTTTCACCATAGCCCTCTATGGGCTTCCAAATATCACTTTGCCAATTCCACAAGAATTGTCTTAGCGAAAGGCTCTTGAGGGGAAAGCTGTAACTCTGTGAGATGATTTCACAGAACACAAAGAAGTTTCTCAGAAAGTTTCTTTCTCTTTGTTATCGGAGGATATTTCCTTTGGCCCTATAATCTTCAAAGGGATCTGAAATATCTGTTCTCAGATTCCACAGAAATAAGGCTAGCAAAGAGATCTACGAAACACAGATGAAACTCTGTCAGATGAATTCACAGAACACTAAGCAGTTTCTCAGAAAGCTTCTTTCTAGATTTCATCTGAGGATGTTTCCTTTTTCACCATAGCCCCCTATGGGCTTCCAAATATCACTTTGCCAATTCCACAAGAACTCTCTTAGCGAAAGGCTTCTTGAGGGAAAAGCTGTAACTCTGTGAGATGATTTCACAGAACACAAAGAAGTTTCTCACAAAGCTTCTTTCTCTTTGTTATCGGAGGATATTTCCCTTGGCCCAATAATCTTCAAAGGGATCCGAAATATCTGTTCTCAGATTCCACAGAAATAAGGCTAGCAAAGAGATCCACGAAATACAGATGTAACTCTGTGAGTGGAAGTGACACATCACACACAGACACATCTTTCTCTTTGTTATCGGAGGATATTTCCCTTGGCCCAATAATCTTCAAAGGGATCCGAAATATCTGTTCTCAGATTCCACAGAAATAAGGCTAGCAAAGAGATCCACGAAATACAGATGTAACTCTGTGAGTGGAAGTGACACATCACAGAGCAGTTTCTCAGAAAGCTTCTTTCCAGATTTCATCTGAGGATATTTCCTTTTTCACCATAGTCCTCTAGGGTCTTCCAATTATCACGTTACCAATTCCACAAGAACTGTCTTAGCGAAAGGCTTCTTGAGGGGAAAGCTGTAACTCTCTGAGATGATTTCACAGAACACAAAGAAGTTTCTCAGAAAGCTTCTTTCTCTTTGTTATCAGAGGATATTTCCTGTGTCCCTATAGTCTTCAAAGGGATCCGAAATATCTGTTCTCAGATTCCACAGAAATAAGGCTAGCAAAGAGATCTACGAAACACAGATGTAACTCTGTGAGATGAATTCACAGAACACTAAGCAGTCTCTCAGAAAGCTTCTTTCCAGATTTCATCTGAGGATATTTCCTTTTCACCATAGCCCTCTATGGGCTTCCAAATATCACTTTGCCAATTCCACAAGAACTGTCTTAGCGAAAGGCTTCTTGAGGGGAAAGCTGTAACTCTGTGAGATGATTTCACAGAACACAAAGAAGTTTCTCAGAAAGCTTCTTTCTCTTTGTTATCGGAGGATATTTCCTTTGGCCCTATAGTCTTCAAAGGGATCCAAAATATATTTTATCAGATTTCGCAGAAATAAGGCTAGCAAAGAGATCCACGAAATACAGATGTAATTCTGAGAGTGGAAGTCACACATCACTGAGCAGTTTCTCAGAAAGCTTCTTTCCAGATTTCATCTGAGGATATTTCCTTTTTCACCATAGCCCTCAATGGGCTTCCAAATATCACTTTTCCAATTCCACAAGAACTGTCTTAGCGAAAGGCTTCTTCAGGGGAAAGCTGTAACTCTGTGAGATGATTTCACTGAACACAAAGAAGTTTCTCAGAAAGCTTCTTTCTCTTTGTTATCGGAGGATATTTCCTTTGGCCCTATAGTCTTCAAAGGGATCCGAAATATCTGTTCTCAGATTCCACAGAAATAAGGCTAGTAAAGAGATCTACGAAACACAGATGCAACTCTGTGAGATGAATTCACAGAACACTAAGCAGTTTCTCAGAAAGCTTCTTTCCAGATTTCATCTGAGGATATTTCCTTTTTCACCATAGACCTCTAGGGGCTTCCAAATATGACTATGCCAATTCCACAAGAACTGTCTTAGCGAAAGGCTTCTTGAGGGGAAAGCTGTAAGTCTGTGAGATGATTTCACAGAAAACAATGCAGTTTCTCAGAAAGCTTCTTTCTCTTTGTTATCGGAAGATATTTCCTTTGGCCCTATAGTCTTCAAAGGGATCCGAAATATCTGTTCTCAGATTCCACAGAAATGAGGCTAGCAAGGAGATCTACGAAACACAGATGCAACTCTGTGAGATGAATTCACAGAATACTAAGCAGTTTCTCAGAAAGCTTCTTTCCAGATTTCATCTGAGGATATTTCGTTTTTCACCATAGCCCTCAATGGGCTTCCAAATATCACGTGGACAATTCCACAAGAACTGTCATAACGAAAGGCTTCTTGAGGGGAAAGCTGTAACTCTGTGAGATGATTTCACAGAACACAAAGAAGTTTCTCAGAGCTTCTTTCTCTTTGTTATCGGAGGATATTTCCTTTGGGCCTATAATCTTCAAAGGGATCCGAAATATCTGTTCTAAGATTTCACAGAAATAAGGCTAGCAAAGAGATCCACGAGATACAGATGTAACTCTGTGGGTGGAAGTGACACATCACAGAGCAGTTTCTCAGAAAGCTTCTTTCCAGATTTCCTCTGAGGATATTTCCTTTTTCACCATAGCCCTCTATGGGCTTCCAAATATCACTTTGCCAATTCCACAAGAACTGTCTTAGCGAAAGGCTTCTTGAGGGGAAAGCTGTAACTCTGTGAGATGATTTCACAGAAAACAAAGCAGTTTCTCAGAAAGCTTCTTTCTCTTTGTTATCGGAGGATATTTCCTTTGGCCCTATACTCTTCAAAGGGATCTGAAATATCTGTTCTCAGATTCCACAGAAAGAAGGCTAGCAAAGAGATCCACGAAATACAGATGTAACTCTGTGAGTGGAAGTCACACATCACAGAGCAGTTTCTCAGAAAGCTTCTTTCCAGATTTCATCTGAGGATATTTCCTTTTTCACCATAGCCCTCTATGGGCTTCCAAATATCACTTTGCCAATTCCACAAGAACTGTCTTAGCGAAAGGCTTCTTGAGGGGAAAGCTGTAACTCTGTGAGATGATTTCACAGAACACAAAGAAGTTTCTCAGAAAGCTTCTTTCTCTTTGTTATCGGAGGATATTTCCTGTGGCCCTATAGTCTTCAAAGGGATCCGAAAGATCTGTTCTCAGATTACACAGAAATGAGGCTAGCAAGGAGATCTACGAAACACAGATGCAACTCTGTGAGATGAATTCACAGAATACTAAGCAGTTTCTCAGAAAGCTTCTTTCCAGATTTCATCTGAGGATATTTCGTTTTTCACCATAGCCCTCAATGGGCTTCCAAATATCACGTGGCCAATTCCACAAGAACTGTCATAGCGAAAGGCTTCTTGAGGGGAAAGCTGTAACTCTGTGAGATGATTTCACAGAACACAAAGAAGTTTCTCTGAAAGTTTCTTTCTCTTTCTTATCGGAGGATATTTCCTTTGGCCCTATAGTCTTCAAAGGGATCCGAAATATCTGTTCTCAGATTCCACAGAAATAAGGCTAGCAAAGAGATCTACGAAACACTGATGCAACTCTGTGAGATGAATTCACAGAACACTAAGCAGTTTCTCAGAAAGCTTCTTTCCAGATTTCATCTGAGGATATTTCCTTTTTCACCATAGTCCTCAATGGGCTTCCAAATATCACGTTGCCAATTCCACAAGAACTGTCATAGCGAAAGGCTTCTTGAGGGGAAAGCTGTAACTCTGTGAGATGATTTCACTGAACACAAAGAAGTTTCTGAGAAAGCTTCTTTCTCTTTGTTATAGGAGGATATTTGCTTTGGCCCTATAGTCTTCAAAGGGATCCGAAATATCTGTTCTCAGATTCCACAGAAATAAGGCTAGCAAAGAGATCTACGAAACACAGATGTAACTCTGTGAGATGAATTCACAGAACACTAAGCAGTTTCTCAGAAAGCTTCTTTCCAGATTTCATCTGAGGATATTTCCTTTTTCACCATAGCCCTCTAGGGGCTTCCAAATATCATTTTTCCAATTCCACAAGAACTGTCTTAGCGAAAGGCTTCTTGAGGGGAAAGCTGTAACTCTGTGAGATGATTTCACAGAACACAAAGAAGTTTCTCAGAAAGCTTCTTTCTCTTTGTTATCGGAGGATATTTCCTTTGGCCCTATACTCTTCAAAGGGATCTGAAATATCTGTTCTCAGATTCCACAGAAATAAGGCTAGCAAAGAGATCTACAAAACACAGATGTAACTCTGTCAGATGAATTCACAGAACACTAAGCAGTTTCTCAGAAAGCTTCTTTCCAGATTTCATCTGAGGATATTTCCTTTTTCACCATAGCCCTCTATGGGCTTCCAAATATCACTTTTCCAATTCCACAATAACTGTCTTAGCGAAAGGCTTCTTGAGGGGAAAGCTGTAACTCTGTGAGATGATTTCACAGAACACAAAGAAGTTTCTCAGAAAGCTTCTTTCTCTTTGTTATCGGAGGATATTTCCTTTGGCCCTATAGTCTTCAAAGGGATCCGAAATATCTGTTCTCAGATTCCACAGAAATGAGGCTAGCAAGGAGATCTACGAAACACAGATGCAACTCTGTGAGATGAATTCACAGAATACTAAGCAGTTTCTCAGAAAGCTTCTTTCCAGATTTCATCTGAGGATATTTCGTTTTTCACCATAGCCCTCAATGGGCTTCCAAATATCACGTGGACATTTCCACAAGAAATGTCATAACGAAAGGCTTCTTGAGGGGAAAGCTGTAACTCTGTGAGATGATTTCACAGAACACAGAGAAGTTTCTCAGAAAGCTTCTTTCTCTTTGTTATCGGAGGATATTTCCTTTGGGCCTATAATCTTCAAAGGGATCCGAAATATCTGTTCTAAGATTCCACAGAAATAAGGCTAGCAAAGAGATCCACGAGATACAGATGTAACTCTGTGGGTGGAAGTGACACATCACAGAGCAGTTTCTCAGAAAGCTTCTTTCCAGATTTCCTCTGAGGATATTTCCTTTTTCACCATAGCCCTCTATGGGCTTCCAAATATCACTTTGCCAATTCCACAAGAACTGTCTTAGCGAAAGGCTTCTTGAGGGGAAAGCTGTAACTCTGTGAGATGATTTCACAGAAAACAAAGCAGTTTCTCAGAAAGCTTCTTTCTCTTTGTTATCGGAGGATATTTCCTTTGGCCCTATACTCTTCAAAGGGATCTGAAATATCTGTTCTCAGATTCCACAGAAAGAAGGCTAGCAAAGAGATCCACGAAATACAGATGTAACTCTGTGAGTGGAAGTCACACATCACAGAGCAGTTTCTCAGAAAGCTTCTTTCCAGATTTCATCTGAGGATATTTCCTTTTTCACCATAGCCCTCTATGGGCTTCCAAATATCACTTTGCCAATTCCACAAGAACTGTCTTAGCGAAAGGCTTCTTGAGGGGAAAGCTGTAACTCTGTGAGATGATTTCACAGAACACAAAGAAGTTTCTCAGAAAGCTTCTTTCTCTTTCTTATCGGAGGATATTTCCTTTGGCCCTATAGTCTTCAAAGGGATCCGAAATATCTGTTCTCAGATTCCACAGAAATAAGGCTAGCAAAGAGATCTACGAAACACAGATGCAACTCTGTGAGATGAATTCACAGAACACTAAGCAGTTTCTCAGAAAGCTTCTTTCCAGATTTCATCTGAGGATATTTCCTTTTTCACCATAGTCCTCAATGGGCTTCCAAATATCACGTTGCCAATTCCACAAGAACTGTCTTAGCGAAAGGCTTCTTCAGGGGAAAGCTGTAACTCTGTGAGATGATTTCACTGAACACAAAGAAGTTTCTGAGAAAGCTTCTTTCTCTTTGTTATAGGAGGATATTTGCTTTGGCCCTATAGTCTTCAAAGGGATCCGAAATATCTGTTCTCAGATTCCACAGAAATAAGGCTCGCAAAGAGATCTACGAAACACAGATGTAACTCTGTGAGATGAATTCACAGAACACTAAGCAGTTTCTCAGAAAGCTTCTTTCCAGATTTCATCTGAGGATATTTCCTTTTCACCATAGCCCTCTAAGGGCTTCCAAATATCACTTTGCCAATTCCACAAGAACTGTCTTAGCGAAAGGCTTCTTGAGGGGAAAGCTGTAACTCTGTGAGATGATTTCACAGAACACAAAGAAGTTTCTCAGAAAGCTTCTTTCTCTTTGTTATCGGAGGATATTTCCTTTGGGTCTATAGTCTTCAAAGGGATCCGAAATATCTGTTCTAAGATTCCACAGAAATAAGGCTAGCAAAGAGATCCACGAAATGCAGATGTAACTCTGTGAGTGGAAGTTACACATCACAGAGCAGTTTCTCAGAAAGCTTCTTTCCAGATTTCATCTGAGGATATTTCCTTTTTCACCGTAGCCCTCTAGGGGCTTCCAAGTATCACTTTTCCAATTCCACAAGAACTGTCTTAGCTAAAGGCTTCTTGAGGGGAAAGCTGTAACTGTGTGAGATGATTTCACAGAACACAAAGAAGTTTCTCAGAAAGCTTCTTTCTCTTTGTTATCGGAGGATATTTCCTGTGGCCCTATAGTCTTCAAAGGGATCCGAAATATCTGTTCTCAGATTCCACAGAAATAAGTCTAGCAAAGAGATCTACGAAACACCGATGTAACACTGTGAGATGAATTCACAGACCACTAAGCAGTTTCTCAGAAAGCTTCTTTCCAGATTTCCTCTGAGGATATTTCCTTTTTCACCATAGCCCTCTATGGGCTTCCAAATATCACTTTGCCAATTCCACAAGAACTGTCTTAGCGAAAGGCTTCTTGAGGGGAAAGCTGTAACTCTGTGAGATGATTTCACAGAACACAAAGAAGTTTCTCAGAAAGCTTCTTTCTCTTTGTTATCGGAGGATATTTCCTTTGGCCCTATAGTCTTCAAAGGGATCCGAAATATCTGTTCTCAGATTCCACAGAAATAAGGCTAGGAAAGAGATCTACGAAACACAGATGTAACTCTGTGAGATGAATTCACAGAACACTAAGCAGTTTCTCAGAAAGCTTCTTTCCAGATTTCATCTGAGGATATTTCCTTTTTCACCATAGCAAACTATGGGCTTCCAAATATGTCTATGCCAATTCCACAAGAACTGTCTTAGCGAAAGGCTTCTTGAGGGGAAAGCTGTAACTCTGTGAGATGATTTCACAGAAAACAATGCAGTTTCTCAGAAAGCTTCTTTCTCTTTGTTATCGGAGGATATTTCCTTTGGCCCTATAGTCTTCAAAGGGATCCGAAATATCTGTTCTCAGATTCCACAGAAAGAAGGCTAGCAAATAGATCCACGAAATACAGATGTAACTCTGTGAGTGGAAGTCACACATCACAGAGCAGTTTCTCAGAAAGCTTCTTTCCAGATTTCATCTGAGGATATTTCCTTTTTCACCATAGCCCTTAGGGGCTTCCAAATATCACGTGGCCAATTCCACAAGAACTGTCTTAGCGAAAGGCTTCTTGACGGGAAAGCTGTAACTCTGTGAGATGATTTCACAGAACACAAAGAAGTTTCTCAGAAAGTTTCTTTCTCTTTGTTATCGGAGGATATTTCCTGTGGCCCTATAGTCTTCAAAGGGATCTGAAATATCTGTTCTCAGATTCCACAGAAATAAGGCTAGCAAAGAGATCTACGAAACACAGATGTAATCTGTGAGATGAATTCACAGAACACTAAGTAGTTTCTCAGAAAGCTTCTTTCTAGATTTCATCTGAGGATGTTTCCTTTCTCACCATAGCCCCCTATGGGCTTCCAAATATCACTTTGCCAATTCCACAAGAACTGTCTTAGCGAAAGGCTTCTTGAGGGGAAAGCTGTAACTCTGTGAGATGTTTTCACAGAACACAAAGAAGTTTCTCAGAAAGCTTCTTTTTCTTTGTTATCGGAGGATATTTCCTGTGGCCCTATAGTCTTCAAAGGTATCCGAAATATCTTTTCTCAGATTCCACAGAAATAAGGCTAGCTAAGAGATCTACAAAACACAGATGTAACTCTGTGAGATGAATTCACAGAACACTAAGCAGTTTCTCAGAAAGCTACTTTCTAGATTTCATCTGAGGATATTTCCTTTTTCACCATAGCCCTCTATGGGCTTCCAAATATGACTTTGCCAATTCCACAAGAACTGTCTTAGCGAAAGGCTTCTTGAGGGGAAAGCTGTAACTCTGTGAGATGATTTCACAGAAAACAAAGCAGTTTCTCAGAAAGCTTCTTTCTCTTTGTTATCGGAGGATATTTCCTTTGCCCCTATAGTCTTCAAAGGGATCCGAAATATCTGTTCTCAGATTCCACAGAAAGAAGGCTAGCAAAGAGATCCACGAAATACAGATGTAACTCTGGGAGTGGAAGTCACACATCACAGAGCAGTTTCTCAGAAAGCTTCTTTCCAGATTTCATCTGAGGATATTTCCTTTTTCACCATAGCCCTCTATGGGCTTCCAAATATCACTTTTCCAATTCCACAAGAACTGTCTTAGCGAAAAGCTTCTTGAGGGGAAAGCTGTAACTCTGTGAGATGATTTCACAGAACACAAAGAAGTTTCTCAGAAAGCTTCTTTCTCTTTGTTATCGGAGGATATTTCCTTTGGCCCTATAGTCTTCAAAGGGATCCGAAATATCTGTTCTCAGATTCCACAGAAATGAGGCTAGCAAGGAGATCTACGAAACACAGATGCAACTCTGTGAGATGAATTCACAGAATACTAAGCAGTTTCTCAGAAAGCTTCTTTCCAGATTTCATCTGAGGATATTTCGTTTTTCACCATAGCCCTCAATGGGCTTCCAAATATCACGTGGCCAATTCCACAAGAACTGTCATAACGAAAGGCTTCTTGAGGGGAAAGCTGTAACTCTGTGAGATGATTTCACAGAACACAAAGAAGTTTCTCAGAAAGCTTCTTTCTCTTTGTTATCGGAGGATATTTCCTTTGGGCCTATAGTCTTCAAAGGGATCCGAAATATCTGTTCTAAGATTCCACAGAAATAAGGCTAGCAAAGAGATCCACGAGATACAGATGTAACTCTGTGGGTGGAAGTGACACATCACAGAGCAGTTTCTCAGAAAGCTTCTTTCCAGATTTCCTCTGAGGATATTTCCTTTTTCATCATAGCCCTCTATGGGCTTCCAAATATCACTTTGCCAATTCCACAAGAACTGTCTTAGCGAAAGGCTTCTTGAGGGGAAAGCTGTAACTCTGTGAGATGATTTCACAGAACACAAAGAACTTTCTCAGAAAGCTTCTTTCTCTTTGTTATCGAAGGATATTTCCTTTGGCCCTATAGTCTTCAAAGTGATCCGGAATATCTGTTCTCAGATTCCACAGAAATAAGTCTAGCAAAGAGATCTACGAAACACCGATGTAACACTGTGAGATGAATTCACAGACCACTAAGCAGTTTCTCAGAAAGCTTCTTTCCAGATTTCCTCTGAGGATATTTCCTTTTTCACCATAGCCCTCTATGGGCTTCCAAATATCACTTTGCCAATTCCACAAGAACTGACTCAGCGAAAGGCTTCTTCAGGGGAAAGCTGTAACTCTGTGAGATGATTTCACAGAACACAAAGAAGTTTCTCAGAAAGCTTCTTTCTCTTTGTTATCGGAGGATATTTCCTTTGGCCCTATAGTCTTCAAAGGGATCCGAAATATCTGTTCTCAGATTCCACAGAAATAAGGCTAGTAAAGAGATCTACGAAACACAGATGTAACTCTGTGAGATGAATTCACAGAACACTAAGCAGTTTCTCAGAAAGCTTCTTTCCAGATTTCATCTGAGGATATTTCCTTTTTCACCATAGCCCTCTATGGGCTTCCAAATATGTCTATGCCAATTCCACAAGAACTGTCTTAGCGAAAGGCTTCTTGAGGGGAAAGCTGTAACTCTGTGAGATGATTTCACAGAAAACAATGCAGTTTCTCAGAAAGCTTCTTTCTCTTTGTTATCGGAGGATATTTCCTTTGGCCCTATAGTCTTCAAAGGGATCCGAAATATCTGTTCTCAGATTCCACAGAAAGAAGGCTAGCAAAGAGATACACGAAATACAGATGTAACTCTGTGAGTGGAAGTCACACATCACAGAGCAGTTTCTCAGAAAGCTTCTTTCCAGATTTCATCTGAGGATATTTCCTTTTTCACCATATCCCTCTAGGGGCTTCCAAATATCACGTGGCCAATTCCACAAGAACTATCTTAGCGAAAGGCTTCTTGAGGGGAAAGCTGTAACTCTGTGAGATGATTTCACAGAACACAAAGAAGTTTCTCAGAAAGTTTCTTTCTCTTTGTTATCGGAGGATATTTCCTGTGGCCCTATAGTCTTCAAGGGGATCTGAAATATCTGTTCACAGATTCCACAGAAATAAGGCTAGCAAAGAGATCTACGAAACACAGATGTAATCTGTGAGATGAATTCACAGAACACTAAGCAGTTTCTCAGAAAGCTTCTTTCTAGATTTCATCTGAGGATGTTTCCTTTTTCACCATAGCCCCCTATGGGCTTCCAAATATCACTTTGCCAATTCCACAAGAACTGTCTTAGCGAAAGGCTTCTTGAGGGGAAAGCTGTAACTCTGTGAATTGATTTCACAGAACACAAAGAAGTTCTCAGAAAGCTTCTTTCTCTTTGTTATCGGAGGATATTTCCCTTGGCCCTATAATCTTCAAAGGGATCCGAAATATCTGTTCTCAGATTCCACAGAAAGAAGGCTAGCAAAGAGATCCACGAAATACAGACGTAACTCTGTGAGTGAAAGTCACACATCACTGAGCAGTTTCTCAGAAAGCTTCTTTCCAGATTTCATCTGAGGATATTTCCTTTTTCACCATAGCCCTCTAGGGGCTTCTAAATATCACTTTGCCAATTCCACAAGAACTGTCTTAGCGAAAGGCTTCTTGAGGAGAAAGCTGTAACTCTGTGAGATGTTTTCACAGAACACAAAGAAGTTTCTCAGAAAGCTTCTTTCTCTTTGTTATCGGAGGATATTTCCTGTGGCCCTATAGTCTTCAAAGGTATCCGAAATATCTTTTCTCAGATTCCACAGAAATAAGGCTAGCAAAGAGATCTACAAAACACAGATGTAACTCTGTGAGATGAATTCACAGAACACTAAGCAGTTTCTCAGAAATCTACTTTCCAGATTTCATCTGAGGATATTTCCTTTTTCACCATAGCCCTCTATGGGCTTCCAAATATGACTTTGCCAATTCCACAAGAACTGTTTTAGCGAAAGGCTTCTTGAGGGGAAAGCTGTAACTCTGTGAGATGATTTCACAGAAAACAAAGCAGTTTCTCAGAAAGCTTCTTTCTCTTTGTTATCGGAGGATATTTCCTTTGCCCCTATAGTCTTCAAAGGGATCCGAAATATCTGTTCTCAGATTCCACAGAAAGAAGGCTAGCAAAGAGATCCACGAAATACAGATGTAACTCTGTGAGTGGAAGTCACACATCACAGAGCAGTTTCTCAGAAAGCTTCTTTCCAGATTTCAGCTGAGGATATTTCCTTTTTCACCATAGCCCTCTAGGGGCTTCCAAATATCACTTTTCCAATTCCACAAGAACTGTCTTAGCGAAAGGCTTCTTGAGGGGAAAGCTGTAACTCTGTGAGATGATTTCACAGAAAACAAAGCAGTTTCTCAGAAAGCTTCTTTCTCTTTGTTATCGGAGGATATTTCCTTTGCCCCTATAGTCTTCAAAGGGATCCGAAATATCTGTTCTCAGATTCCACAGAAAGAAGGCTAGCAAAGAGATCCACGAAATACAGATGTAACTCTGGGAGTGGAAGTCACACATCACAGAGCAGTTTCTCAGAAAGCTTCTTTCCAGATTTCATCTGAGGATATTTCCTTTTTCACCATAGCCCTCTATGGGCTTCCAAATATCACTTTTCCAATTCCACAAGAACTGTCTTAGCGAAAAGCTTCTTGAGGGGAAAGCTGTAACTCTGTGAGATGATTTCACAGAACACAAAGAAGTTTCTCAGAAAGCTTCTTTCTCTTTGTTATCGGAGGATATTTCCTTTGGCCCTATAGTCTTCAAAGGGATCCGAAATATCTGTTCTCAGATTCCACAGAAATGAGGCTAACAAGGAGATCTACGAAACACAGATGCAACTCTGTGAGATGAATTCACAGAGTACTAAGCAGTTTCTCAGAAAGCTTCTTTCCAGATTTCATCTGAGGATATTTCGTTTTTCACCATAGCCCTCAATGGGCTTCCAAATATCACGTGGCCAATTCCACAAGAACTGTCATAACGAAAGGCTTCTTGAGGGGAAAGCTGTAACTCTGTGAGATGATTTCACAGAACACAAAGAAGTTTCTCAGAAAGCTTCTTTCTCTTTGTTATCGGAGGATATTTCCTTTGGGCCTATAGTCTTCAAAGGGATCCGAAATATCTGTTCTAAGATTCCACAGAAATAAGGCTAGCAAAGAGATCCACGAGATACAGATGTAACTCTGTGGGTGGAAGTGACACATCACAGAGCAGTTTCTCAGAAAGCTTCTTTCCAGATTTCCTCTGAGGATATTTCCTTTTTCATCATAGCCCTCTATGGGCTTCCAAATATCACTTTGCCAATTCCACAAGAACTGTCTTAGCGAAAGGCTTCTTGAGGGGAAAGCTGTAACTCTGTGAGATGATTTCACAGAACACAAAGAACTTTCTCAGAAAGCTTCTTTCTCTTTGTTATCGAAGGATATTTCCTTTGGCCCTATAGTTTTCAAAGTGATCCGGAATATCTGTTCTCAGATTCCACAGAAATAAGTCTAGCAAAGAGATCTACGAAACACCGATGTAACACTGTGAGATGAATTCACAGACCACTAAGCAGTTTCTCAGAAAGCTTCTTTCCAGATTTCCTCTGAGGATATTTCCTTTTTCACCATAGCCCTCTATGGGCTTCCAAATATCACTTTGCCAATTCCACAAGAACTGACTCAGCGAAAGGCTTCTTCAGGGGAAAGCTGTAACTCTGTGAGATGATTTCACAGAACACAAAGAAGTTTCTCAGAAAGCTTCTTTCTCTTTGTTATCGGAGGATATTTCCTTTGGCCCTATAGTCTTCAAAGGGATCCGAAATATCTGTTCTCAGATTCCACAGAAATAAGGCTAGTAAAGAGATCTACGAAACACAGATGTAACTCTGTGAGATGAATTCACAGAACACTAAGCAGTTTCTCAGAAAGCTTCTTTCCAGATTTCATCTGAGGATATTTCCTTTTTCACCATAGCCCTCTATGGGCTTCCAAATATGTCTATGCCAATTCCACAAGAACTGTCTTAGCGAAAGGCTTCTTGAGGGGAAAGCTGTAACTCTGTGAGATGATTTCACAGAAAACAATGCAGTTTCTCAGAAAGCTTCTTTCTCTTTGTTATCGGAGGATATTTCCTTTGGCCCTATAGTCTTCAAAGGGATCCGAAATATCTGTTCTCAGATTCCACAGAAAGAAGGCTAGCAAAGAGATACACGAAATACAGATGTAACTCTGTGAGTGGAAGTCACACATCACAGAGCAGTTTCTCAGAAAGCTTCTTTCCAGATTTCATCTGAGGATATTTCCTTTTTCACCATATCCCTCTAGGGCTTCCAAATATCACGTGGCCAATTCCACAAGAACTATCTTAGCGAAAGGCTTCTTGAGGGGAAAGCTGTAACTCTGTGAGATGATTTCACAGAACACAAAGAAGTTTCTCAGAAAGTTTCTTTCTCTTTGTTATCGGAGGATATTTCCTGTGGCCCTATAGTCTTCAAGGGGATCTGAAATATCTGTTCACAGATTCCACAGAAATAAGGCTAGCAAAGAGATCTACGAAACACAGATGTAATCTGTGAGATGAATTCACAGAACACTAAGCAGTTTCTCAGAAAGCTTCTTTCTAGATTTCATCTGAGGATGTTTCCTTTTTCACCATACCCCCTATGGGCTTCCAAATATCACTTTGCCAATTCCACAAGAACTGTCTTAGCGAAAGGCTTCTTGAGGGGAAAGCTGTAACTCTGTGAGTTGATTTCACAGAACACAAAGAAGTTCTCAGAAAGCTTCTTTCTCTTTGTTATCGGAGGATATTTCCCTTGGCCCTATAATCTTCAAAGGGATCCGAAATATCTGTTCTCAGATTCCACAGAAAGAAGGCTAGCAAAGAGATCCACGAAATACAGACGTAACTCTGTGAGTGAAAGTCACACATCACTGAGCAGTTTCTCAGAAAGCTTCTTTCCAGATTTCATCTGAGGATATTTCCTTTTTCACCATAGCCCTCTAGGGGCTTCTAAATATCACTTTGCCAATTCCACAAGAACTGTCTTAGCGAAAGGCTTCTTGAGGGGAAAGCTGTAACTCTGTGAGATGTTTTCACAGAACACAAAGAAGTTTCTCAGAAAGCTTCTTTCTCTTTGTTATCGGAGGATATTTCCTGTGGCCCTATAGTCTTCAAAGGTATCCGAAATATCTTTTCTCAGATTCCACAGAAATAAGGCTAGCAAAGAGATCTACAAAACACAGATGTAACTCTGTGAGATGAATTCACAGAACACTAAGCAGTTTCTCAGAAATCTACTTTCCAGATTTCATCTGAGGATATTTCCTTTTTCACCATAGCCCTCTATGGGCTTCCAAATATGACTTTGCCAATTCCACAAGAACTGTTTTAGCGAAAGGCTTCTTGAGGGGAAAGCTGTAACTCTGTGAGATGATTTCACAGAAAACAAAGCAGTTTCTCAGAAAGCTTCTTTCTCTTTGTTATCGGAGGATATTTCCTTTGCCCCTATAGTCTTCAAAGGGATCCGAAATATCTGTTCTCAGATTCCACAGAAAGAAGGCTAGCAAAGAGATCCACGAAATACAGATGTAACTCTGTGAGTGGAAGTCACACATCACAGAGCAGTTTCTCAGAAAGCTTCTTTCCAGATTTCAGCTGAGGATATTTCCTTTTTCACCATAGCCCTCTAGGGGCTTCCAAATATCACTTTTCCAATTCCACAAGAACTGTCTTAGCGAAAGGCTTCTTGAGGGGAAAGCTGTAACTCTGTTAGATGATTTCACAGAACACAAAGAAGTTTCTCAGAAAGCTTCTTTCTCTTTGTTATCCGTGGATATTTCCTTTGGCCCTATAGTCTTCAAAGGGATCCGAAATATCTGTTCTCAGATTCCACAGAAAGAAGGCTAGCAAAGAGATCCACGAAATACAGATGTAACTCTGTGAGGGGAAGTGACACATCTCAGAGCAGTTTCTCAGAAAGCTTCTTTCCAGATTTCATCTGAGGATATTTCCTTTTTCACCATAGCCCTCTAAGGGCTTCCAAATATCACTTTGCCAATTCCACAAGAACTGTTATAGCGAAAGGCTTCTTGACGGGAAAGCTGTAACTCTGTGAGATGATTTCACAGAACACAAAGAAGTTTCTCAGAAAGCTTCTTTCTCTTTGTTATCAGAGGATATTTCCTTTGGGCCTATAGTCTTCAAAGGGATCCGAAATATCTGTTCTCAGATTCCACAGAAAGAAGGCTAGCAAAGAGATCCACGAAATACAGATGTAACTCTGTGAGTGGAAGTCACACATCACAGAGCAGTTTCTCAGAAAGCTTCTTTCCAGATTTCATCTGAGGATATTTCCTTTTTCACCATAGCCCTCTAGGGGCTTCCAAATATCACTTTTCCAATTCCACAAGAACTGTCTTAACGAAAGGCTTCTTGAGGGGAAAGCTGTAACTCTGTGAGATGATTTCACAGAACACAAAGAAGTTTCTCAGAAAGCTTCTTTCTCTTTGTTATCGGAGGATATTTCCTGTGGCCGTATAGTCTTCAAAGGGATCCGAAATATCTGTTCTCAGATTCCACAGAAAGAAGGCTAGCAAAGCGATCTACGAAACACAGATGTAACTCTGTGAGATGAATTCACAGAACACTAAGCAGTTTCTCAGAAAGCTTCTTTCCAGATTTCATCTGAGGATATTTCCTTTTCACCATAGCCCTCTATTGGCTTCCAAATATCACTTTGCCAATTCCACAAGAACTGTCTTAGCGAAAGGTTTCTTCAGGGGAAAGCTGTAACTCTGTGAGATGATTTCACAGAGCACAAAGAAGTTTCTCAGAAAGCTTCTTTCTATTTGTTTTCGGAGCATATTTCCTTTGGCCCTATAGTCTTCAAAGGGATCCGAAATATCTGTTCTCAGATTCCACAGAAATAAGGCTAGCAAAGAGATCCACGAAATACAGATGTAACTCTGTGAGTGGAAATCACACATCACAGAGCAGTTTCTCAGAAAGCTTCTTTCCAGATTTCCTCTGAGGATATTTCCTTTTTCAACATAGCCCTCTATGGGCTTCCAAATATCACTTTTCCAATTCCACAAGAACTGTCTTGGCGAAAGGCTTCTTCAGGGGAAAGCTGAAACTCTGTGAGATGATTTAACAGAACACAAAGAAGTTTCTCAGAAAGCTTCTTTCTCTTTGTTATCGGAGGATATTTCCTTTGGCCCTATAGTCTTCAAAGGGATCCGAAATATCTGTTCTCAGATTCCACAGAAATAAGGCTAGCAAAGAGATCTACGAAGCACAGATGCAACTCTGTGAGATGAATTCACAGAACACTAAGCAGTTTCTCAGAAAGCTTCTTTCCAGATTTCATCTGAGGATATTTCCTTTTCACCATAGCCCTCTAAGGGCTTCCAAATATCACTTTGCCAATTCCACAAAAACTGTCATAGCGAAAGGGTTCTGGCGGGGAAAGCTGTAACTCTGTGAGATGATTTCACAGAACACAAAGAAGTTTCTCAGAAAGCTTCTTTCTCTTTGTTATCGGAGGATATTTAATGTGGCCGTATAGTCTTCAAAGGGATCCGAAATATCTCTTCTCAGATTCCACAGAAATAAGGCTAGCAAAGAGATCTACGAAACACAGATGCAACTCTGTGAGATGAATTCAGAGAACACTAAGCAGTTTCTCAGAAATCTTCTTTCCAGATTTCATCGGAGGATATTTCCTTTTCACCATAGCCCTCTAAGGGCTTCCGAATATCACTTTGCCAATTCCACAAAAACTGTCATAGCGCAAGGCTTCTTGAGGGGAAAGCTGTAACTCTGTGAGATGATTTCACAGAACACAAAGAAGTTTCTCTGAAAGCTTCTTTCTCTTTGTTATCGGAGGATATTTCCTTTGGCCCTATAGTCTTCAAAGGGATCCGAAATATCTGTTCTCAGATTCCACAGAAATAAGTCTAGCAAAGAGATCTACGAAACACAGATGTAACACTGTGAGATGAATTCACAGAACACTAAGCAGTTTCTCAGAAAGCTTCTTTCCAGATTTCATCTGGGGATATTTCCTTTTCAACATAGCCCTCTAAGGGCTTCAAATATCACTTTGCCAATTCCACAAGAACTGTCTTAGCGAAAGGCTTCTTGGGGGGAAAGCTGTAACTCTCTGAGATGATTTCAGAGAACACAAAGAAGTTTCTCAGAAAGCTTCTTTCTCTTTGTTATCGGAAGATATTTCCTTTGGCCCTATAGTCTTCAAAGGGATCCGAAGTATCTGTTCTCAGATTCCACAGAAATAAGGCTAGCAAAGAGATCTACGAAACACAGATGTAACTCTGTGAGATGGATTCACAGAACACTAGGCAGTTTCTCAGAAAGCTTCTTTCCAGATTTCATCTGAGGATATTTCCTTTTTCACCATAGCCCTCTATGGGCTTCCAAATATCACTTTGCCAATTCCACAAGAACTGTCTTAGCGAAAGGCTTCTTGAGTGGAAAGCTGTAACTCTGTGAGGTGATTTCACAGAACACAAAGAAGTTTCTCAGAAAGCTTCTTCCTCTTTGTTATCGGAGTATATTTCCTTTGGCCCTATAGTCTTCAAAGGGATCCGAAATATCTGTTCTCAGATTCCACAGAAAGAAGGCTAGCAAAGAGATCCACGAAACACAGATGTTACTCTGTGAGATGAATTAACAGAACACTAAGCAGTTTCTCAGAAAGCTTCTTTCCAGATTTCATATGAGGATATTTCCTTTTTGACCGTAGCCCTCTATGGGCTTCCAAATATCACTTTGCCAATTCCACAAGAACTGTCTTAGCGAAAGGCTTCTTGAGGGGAAAGCTGTAACTCTGTGAGATGATTTCACAGAACACAAAGAAGTTTCTCAGAAAGCTTCTTTCTCTTTGTTATCGGAGGATATTTCCTTTGGCCCTATAGTCTTCAAAGGGATCCGAAATATCAGTTCTCAGATTCCACAGAAATAAGGCTAGCAAAGAGATCCAGGAAATACAGATGTAAATCTGTGAGTGGAGATCACACATCACAGAGCAGTTTCTCAGAAAGCTTCTTTCCAGATTTCATCTGAGGATATTTCCTTTTTCACCATAGCCCTCAATGGGCTTCCAAATATCACGTTGCCATTTCCACAAGAACTGTCTTTGCGAAAGGCTTCTTGAGGGGAAAACTTTAACTCTGTGTGATGATTTCACTGAACACAAAGAAGTTTCTCAGAAAGCTTCTTTCACTTTGTTATCGGAGGATATTCCTTTGGCCCTACAGTCTTCAAAGGGATCCAAAATATCTGTTCTCAGATTCCACAGAAATAAGGCTAGCAAAGAGATCTACGAAACACAGATGTAACTCTGGGAGATGAATTCACAGAACACTAAGCAGTTTCTCAGAAAGATTCTTTCCAGATTTCATCTGAGGATATTTCCTTTTCAACATAGCCCTCTAAGGGCTTCAAATATCACTTTGCCAATTCCACAAGAACTGTCTTAGCGAAAGGCTTCTTGGGGGGAATGCTGTAACTCTCTGAGATGATTTCAGAGAACACAAAGAAGTTTCTCAGAAAGCTTCTTTCTCTTTGTTATCGGAGGATATTTCCTTTGGCCCTATAGTCTTCAAAGGGATCCGAAGTATCTGTTCTCAGATTCCACAGAAATAAGGCTAGCAAAGAGATCTACGAAACACAGATGTAACTCTGTGAGATGAATTCACAGAACACTAGGCAGTTTCTCAGAAAGCTTCTTTCCAGATTTCATCTGAGGATATTTCCTTTTTCACCATAGCCCTCTATGGGCTTCCAAATATCACTTTGCCAATTCCACAAGAACTGTCTTAGCGAAAGGCTTCTTGAGTGGAAAGCTGTAACTCTGTGAGGTGATTTCACAGAACACAAAGAAGTTTCTCAGAAAGCTTCTTTCTCTTTGTTATCGGAGGATATTTCCTTTGGCCCTATAGTCTTCAAAGGGATCCGAAATATCTGTTCTCAGATTCCACAGAAAGAAGGCTAGCAAAGAGATCCACGAAACACAGATGTTACTCTGTGAGATGAATTAACAGAACACTAAGCAGTTTCTCAGAAAGCTTCTTTCCAGATTTCATATGAGGATATTTCCTTTTTCACCGTAGCCCTCTATGGGCTTCCAAATATCACTTTGCCAATTCCACAAGAACTGTCTTAGCGAAAGGCTTCTTGAGGGGAAAGCTGTAACTCTGTGAGATGATTTCACAGAACACATAGAAGTTTCTCAGAAAGCTTCTTTCTCTTTGTTATCGGAGGATATTTCCTTTGGCCCTATAGTCTTCAAAGGGATCCGAAATATCAGTTCTCAGATTCCACAGAAATAAGGCTAGCAAAGAGATCCAGGAAATACAGATGTAAATCTGTGAGTGGAAGTGACACATCACAGAGCAGTTTCTTAGAAAGCTTCTTTCCAGATTTCATCTGAGGATATTTCCTTTTTCACCATAGCCCTCTAGGGGCTTCCAATTATCACTTTTCCAATTCCACAAGAACTGTCTTAGCTAAAGCCTTCTTGAGGGGAAAGCTGTACTGTGTGAGATGATTTCACAGAACACAAAGAAGTTTCTCAGAAAGCTTCTTTCTCTTTGTTATCGGAGGATATTTCCTGTGGCCCTATAGTCTTCAAGGGATCCGAAATATCTGTTCTCAGATTCCACAGAAATACGTCTACCAAAGAGATCTATGAAACACCGATGTAACTCTGTGAGATGAATTCACAGAACACTAAGCAGTTTCTCACAAAGATTCTTTCCAGATTTCCTCTGAGGATATTTCCTTTTTCACCATAGCCCTCTATGGGCTTCCAAATATGACTTTGACAATTCCAGAAGAACTGTCTTAGCGAAAGGCTTCTTGAGGGGAAAGCTATAACTCTGTGAGATGATTTCACAGAACACAAAGAAGTTTCTCAGAAAGCTTCTTTCTCTTTGTTATCGGAGGATAGTTCCTTTGGCCCTATAGTCTTCAAAGGAATCCGAAATATCTGCTCTCAGATTCCACAGAAAGAAGGCTAGCAAAGAGATCCACGAAATACAGATGTAACTCTGTGAGTGGAAGTCACACATCACAGAGCAGTTTCTCAGAAAGCTTCTTTCCAGATTTCATCTGAGGATATTTCCTTTTTCACCATAGCCTTCTATGGGCTTCCAAATATCACTTTGCCAATTCCACAAGAACTGTATTAGCGAAAGACTTCTTGAGGGGAAAGCTGTAACTCTGTGAGATGATTTCACAGAACACAAAGAAGTTTCTCAGAAAGCTTCTTTCTCTTTGTTATCGGAGGATATTTCCTTTGGCCCTATAGTCTTCAAAGGGATCCGAAATATCTGTTCTCAGATTCCACAGAAAGAAGGCTAGCAAAGAGATCTACGAAACACAGATGCAACTCTGTGAGATGAATTCACAGAACACTAAGCAGTTTCTGAGAAAGCTTCTTTCCAGATTTCATTTGAGGATATTTCCTTTTTCAACATAGCCCACAATGGGCTTCCAAATATCACGTTGCCAATTCCACAAGAACTGTCTTAGCGAAAGGCTTCTTCAGGGGAAAGCTGTAACTCTGTGAGATGATTTCACTGAACACAAAGAAGTTTCTGAGAAAGCTTCTTTCTCTTTGTTATCGGAGGATATTTCCGTTGGGCCTATAGTCTTCAAAGGGATCCGAAATATCTGTTCAAAGATTCCACAGAAATAAGGCTAGCAAGGAGATCCACGAAATACAGATGTAACTCTGTGAGTGGAAGTCACACATCACAGAGCAGTTTCTCAGAAAGCTTCTTTCCAGATTTCTTCTGAGGATATTTCCTTTTTCACCATAGCCTTCTAGGGGCTTCCAAATATCACTTTGACAATTCCACAAGAACTGTCTTAGCTAAAGGCTTCTTGAGGGGAAAGCTGTAACTGTGTGAGATGATTTCACAGAACACAAAGAAGTTTCTCAGAAAGCTTCTTTCTCTTTGTTATCGGAGGATATTTCCTGTGGCCCTATAGTCTTCAAAGGGATCCGAAATATCTGTTCTCAGATTCCACAGAAATAAGTCTAGCAAAGAGATCTATGAAACACAGATGTAACTCTGTGAGATGAATTCACAGAACACTATGCAGTTTCTCAGAAAGCTTCTTTCCAGATTTCCTCTGAGGATATTTCCTTTTTCACCATAGACCTCTATGGGCTTCCAAATATGACTTTGCCAATTCCAGAAGAACTGTCTTAGCGAAAGGCTTCTTGAGGGGAAAGCTGTAACTCTGTGAGATGATTTCACAGAACACAAAGAAGTTTCTCAGAAAGCTTCTTTCTCTTTGTTATCGGAGGATATTTCCTTTGGCCCTATAGTCTTCAAAGGGATCCGAAATATCTGTTCTCAGATTCCACAGAAAGAAGGCTAGCAAAGAGATCCACGAAATACAGATGTAACTCTGGGAGTGGAAGTCACACATCACAGAGCAGTTTCTCAGAAAGCTTCTTTCCAGATTTCATCTGAGGATATTTCCTTTTTCACCATAGCCCTCTATGGGCTTCCAAATATCACTTTTCCAATTCCACAAGAACTGTCTTAGCGAAAAGCTTCTTGAGGGGAAAGCTGTAACTCTGTGAGATGATTTCACAGAACACAAAGAAGTTTCTCAGAAAGCTTCTTTCTCTTTGTTATCGGAGGATATTTCCTTTGGCCCTATAGTCTTCAAAGGGATCCGAAATATCTGTTCTCAGATTCCACAGAAATGAGGCTAGCAAGGAGATCTACGAAACACAGATGCAACTCTGTGAGATGAATTCACAGAATACTAAGCAGTTTCTCAGAAAGCTTCTTTCCAGATTTCATCTGAGGATATTTCGTTTTTCACCATAGCCCTCAATGGGCTTCCAAATATCACGTGGCCAATTCCACAAGAACTGTCATAACGAAAGGCTTCTTGAGGGGAAAGCTGTAACTCTGTGAGATGATTTCACAGAACACAAAGAAGTTTCTCAGAAAGCTTCTTTCTCTTTGTTATCGGAGGATATTTCCTTTGGGCCTATAGTCTTCAAAGGGATCCGAAATATCTGTTCTAAGATTCCACAGAAATAAGGCTAGCAAAGAGATCCACGAGATACAGATGTAACTCTGTGGGTGGAAGTGACACATCACAGAGCAGTTTCTCAGAAAGCTTCTTTCCAGATTTCCTCTGAGGATATTTCCTTTTTCATCATAGCCCTCTATGGGCTTCCAAATATCACTTTGCCAATTCCACAAGAACTGTCTTAGCGAAAGGCTTCTTGAGGGGAAAGCTGTAACTCTGTGAGATGATTTCACAGAACACAAAGAACTTTCTCAGAAAGCTTCTTTCTCTTTGTTATCGAAGGATATTTCCTTTGGCCCTATAGTCTTCAAAGTGATCCGGAATATCTGTTCTCAGATTCCACAGAAATAAGTCTAGCAAAGAGATCTACGAAACACCGATGTAACACTGTGAGATGAATTCACAGACCACTAAGCAGTTTCTCAGAAAGCTTCTTTCCAGATTTCCTCTGAGGATATTTCCTTTTTCACCATAGCCCTCTATGGGCTTCCAAATATCACTTTGCCAATTCCACAAGAACTGACTCAGCGAAAGGCTTCTTCAGGGGAAAGCTGTAACTCTGTGAGATGATTTCACAGAACACAAAGAAGTTTCTCAGAAAGCTTCTTTCTCTTTGTTATCGGAGGATATTTCCTTTGGCCCTATAGTCTTCAAAGGGATCCGAAATATCTGTTCTCAGATTCCACAGAAATAAGGCTAGTAAAGAGATCTACGAAACACAGATGTAACTCTGTGAGATGAATTCACAGAACACTAAGCAGTTTCTCAGAAAGCTTCTTTCCAGATTTCATCTGAGGATATTTCCTTTTTCACCATAGCCCTCTATGGGCTTCCAAATATGTCTATGCCAATTCCACAAGAACTGTCTTAGCGAAAGGCTTCTTGAGGGGAAAGCTGTAACTCTGTGAGATGATTTCACAGAAAACAATGCAGTTTCTCAGAAAGCTTCTTTCTCTTTGTTATCGGAGGATATTTCCTTTGGCCCTATAGTCTTCAAAGGGATCCGAAATATCTGTTCTCAGATTCCACAGAAAGAAGGCTAGCAAAGAGATACACGAAATACAGATGTAACTCTGTGAGTGGAAGTCACACATCACAGAGCAGATTCTCAGAAAGCTTCTTTCCAGATTTCATCTGAGGATATTTCCTTTTTCACCATATCCCTCTAGGGGCTTCCAAATATCACGTGGCCAATTCCACAAGAACTATCTTAGCGAAAGGCTTCTTGAGGGGAAAGCTGTAACTCTGTGAGATGATTTCACAGAACACAAAGAAGTTTCTCAGAAAGTTTCTTTCTCTTTGTTATCGGAGGATATTTCCTGTGGCCCTATAGTCTTCAAGGGGATCTGAAATATCTGTTCACAGATTCCACAGAAATAAGGCTAGCAAAGAGATCTACGAAACACAGATGTAATCTGTGAGATGAATTCACAGAACACTAAGCAGTTTCTCAGAAAGCTTCTTTCTAGATTTCATCTGAGGATGTTTCCTTTTTCACCATAGCCCCCTATGGGCTTCCAAATATCACTTTGCCAATTCCACAAGAACTGTCTTAGCGAAAGGCTTCTTGAGGGGAAAGCTGTAACTCTGTGAGTTGATTTCACAGAACACAAAGAAGTTCTCAGAAAGCTTCTTTCTCTTTGTTATCGGAGGATATTTCCCTTGGCCCTATAATCTTCAAAGGGATCCGAAATATCTGTTCTCAGATTCCACAGAAAGAAGGCTAGCAAAGAGATCCACGAAATACAGACGTAACTCTGTGAGTGAAAGTCACACATCACTGAGCAGTTTCTCAGAAAGCTTCTTTCCAGATTTCATCTGAGGATATTTCCTTTTTCACCATAGCCCTCTAGGGGCTTCTAAATATCACTTTGCCAATTCCACAAGAACTGTCTTAGCGAAAGGCTTCTTGAGGGGAAAGCTGTAACTCTGTGAGATGTTTTCACAGAACACAAAGAAGTTTCTCAGAAAGCTTCTTTCTCTTTGTTATCGGAGGATATTTCCTGTGGCCCTATAGTCTTCAAAGGTATCCGAAATATCTTTTCTCAGATTCCACAGAAATAAGGCTAGCAAAGAGATCTACAAAACACAGATGTAACTCTGTGAGATGAATTCACAGAACACTAAGCAGTTTCTCAGAAATCTACTTTCCAGATTTCATCTGAGGATATTTCCTTTTTCACCATAGCCCTCTATGGGCTTCCAAATATGACTTTGCCAATTCCACAAGAACTGTTTTAGCGAAAGGCTTCTTGAGGGGAAAGCTGTAACTCTGTGAGATGATTTCACAGAAAACAAAGCAGTTTCTCAGAAAGCTTCTTTCTCTTTGTTATCGGAGGATATTTCCTTTGCCCCTATAGTCTTCAAAGGGATCCGAAATATCTGTTCTCAGATTCCACAGAAAGAAGGCTAGCAAAGAGATCCACGAAATACAGATGTAACTCTGTGAGTGGAAGTCACACATCACAGAGCAGTTTCTCAGAAAGCTTCTTTCCAGATTTCAGCTGAGGATATTTCCTTTTTCACCATAGCCCTCTAGGGGCTTCCAAATATCACTTTTCCAATTCCACAAGAACTGTCTTAGCGAAAGGCTTCTTGAGGGGAAAGCTGTAACTCTGTGAGATGATTTCACAGAAAACAAAGCAGTTTCTCAGAAAGCTTCTTTCTCTTTGTTATCGGAGGATATTTCCTTTGCCCCTATAGTCTTCAAAGGGATCCGAAATATCTGTTCTCAGATTCCACAGAAAGAAGGCTAGCAAAGAGATCCACGAAATACAGATGTAACTCTGGGAGTGGAAGTCACACATCACAGAGCAGTTTCTCAGAAAGCTTCTTTCCAGATTTCATCTGAGGATATTTCCTTTTTCACCATAGCCCTCTATGGGCTTCCAAATATCACTTTTCCAATTCCACAAGAACTGTCTTAGCGAAAAGCTTCTTGAGGGGAAAGCTGTAACTCTGTGAGATGATTTCACAGAACACAAAGAAGTTTCTCAGAAAGCTTCTTTCTCTTTGTTATCGGAGGATATTTCCTTTGGCCCTATAGTCTTCAAAGGGATCCGAAATATCTGTTCTCAGATTCCACAGAAATGAGGCTAGCAAGGAGATCTACGAAACACAGATGCAACTCTGTGAGATGAATTCACAGAGTACTAAGCAGTTTCTCAGAAAGCTTCTTTCCAGATTTCATCTGAGGATATTTCGTTTTTCACCATAGCCCTCAATGGGCTTCCAAATATCACGTGGCCAATTCCACAAGAACTGTCATAACGAAAGGCTTCTTGAGGGGAAAGCTGTAACTCTGTGAGATGATTTCACAGAACACAAAGAAGTTTCTCAGAAAGCTTCTTTCTCTTTGTTATCGGAGGATATTTCCTTTGGGCCTATAGTCTTCAAAGGGATCCGAAATATCTGTTCTAAGATTCCACAGAAATAAGGCTAGCAAAGAGATCCACGAGATACAGATGTAACTCTGTGGGTGGAAGTGACACATCACAGAGCAGTTTCTCAGAAAGCTTCTTTCCAGATTTCCTCTGAGGATATTTCCTTTTTCATCATAGCCCTCTATGGGCTTCCAAATATCACTTTGCCAATTCCACAAGAACTGTCTTAGCGAAAGGCTTCTTGAGGGGAAAGCTGTAACTCTGTGAGATGATTTCACAGAACACAAAGAACTTTCTCAGAAAGCTTCTTTCTCTTTGTTATCGAAGGATATTTCCTTTGGCCCTATAGTTTTCAAAGTGATCCGGAATATCTGTTCTCAGATTCCACAGAAATAAGTCTAGCAAAGAGATCTACGAAACACCGATGTAACACTGTGAGATGAATTCACAGACCACTAAGCAGTTTCTCAGAAAGCTTCTTTCCAGATTTCCTCTGAGGATATTTCCTTTTTCACCATAGCCCTCTATGGGCTTCCAAATATCACTTTGCCAATTCCACAAGAACTGACTCAGCGAAAGGCTTCTTCAGGGGAAAGCTGTAACTCTGTGAGATGATTTCACAGAACACAAAGAAGTTTCTCAGAAAGCTTCTTTCTCTTTGTTATCGGAGGATATTTCCTTTGGCCCTATAGTCTTCAAAGGGATCCGAAATATCTGTTCTCAGATTCCACAGAAATAAGGCTAGTAAAGAGATCTACGAAACACAGATGTAACTCTGTGAGATGAATTCACAGAACACTAAGCAGTTTCTCAGAAAGCTTCTTTCCAGATTTCATCTGAGGATATTTCCTTTTTCACCATAGCCCTCTATGGGCTTCCAAATATGTCTATGCCAATTCCACAAGAACTGTCTTAGCGAAAGGCTTCTTGAGGGGAAAGCTGTAACTCTGTGAGATGATTTCACAGAAAACAATGCAGTTTCTCAGAAAGCTTCTTTCTCTTTGTTATCGGAGGATATTTCCTTTGGACCTATAGTCTTCAAAGGGATCCGAAATATCTGTTCTCAGATTCCACAGAAAGAAGGCTAGCAAAGAGATACACGAAATACAGATGTAACTCTGTGAGTGGAAGTCACACATCACAGAGCAGTTTCTCAGAAAGCTTCTTTCCAGATTTCATCTGAGGATATTTCCTTTTTCACCATATCCCTCTAGGGGCTTCCAAATATCACGTGGCCAATTCCACAAGAACTATCTTAGCGAAAGGCTTCTTGAGGGGAAAGCTGTAACTCTGTGAGATGATTTCACAGAACACAAAGAAGTTTCTCAGAAAGTTTCTTTCTCTTTGTTATCGGAGGATATTTCCTGTGGCCCTATAGTCTTCAAGGGGATCTGAAATATCTGTTCACAGATTCCACAGAAATAAGGCTAGCAAAGAGATCTACGAAACACAGATGTAATCTGTGAGATGAATTCACAGAACACTAAGCAGTTTCTCAGAAAGGTTCTTTCTAGATTTCATCTGAGGATGTTTCCTTTTTCACCATAGCCCCCTATGGGCTTCCAAATATCACTTTGCCAATTCCACAAGAACTGTCTTAGCGAAAGGCTTCTTGAGGGGAAAGCTGTAACTCTGTGAGTTGATTTCACAGAACACAAAGAAGTTCTCAGAAAGCTTCTTTCTCTTTGTTATCGGAGGATATTTCCCTTGGCCCTATAATCTTCAAAGGGATCCGAAATATCTGTTCTCAGATTCCACAAAAAGAAGGCTAGCAAAGAGATCCACGAAATACAGACGTAACTCTGTGAGTGAAAGTCACACATCACTGAGCAGTTTCTCAGAAAGCTTCTTTCCAGATTTCATCTGAGGATATTTCCTTTTTCACCATAGCCCTCTAGGGGCTTCTAAATATCACTTTGCCAATTCCACAAGAACTGTCTTAGCGAAAGGCTTCTTGAGGGGAAAGCTGTAACTCTGTGAGATGTTTTCACAGAACACAAAGAAGTTTCTCAGAAAGCTTCTTTCTCTTTGTTATCGGAGGATATTTCCTGTGGCCCTATAGTCTTCAAAGGTATCCGAAATATCTTTTCTCAGATTCCACAGAAATAAGGCTAGCAAAGAGATCTACAAAACACAGATGTAACTCTGTGAGATGAATTCACAGAACACTAAGCAGTTTCTCAGAAATCTACTTTCCAGATTTCATCTGAGGATATTTCCTTTTTCACCATAGCCCTCTATGGGCTTCCAAATATGACTTTGCCAATTCCACAAGAACTGTTTTAGCGAAAGGCTTCTTGAGGGGAAAGCTGTAACTCTGTGAGATGATTTCACAGAAAACAAAGCAGTTTCTCAGAAAGCTTCTTTCTCTTTGTTATCGGAGGATATTTCCTTTGCCCCTATAGTCTTCAAAGGGATCCGAAATATCTGTTCTCAGATTCCACAGAAAGAAGGCTAGCAAAGAGATCCACGAAATACAGATGTAACTCTGTGAGTGGAAGTCACACATCACAGATCAGTTTCTCAGAAAGCTTCTTTCCAGATTTCAGCTGAGGATATTTCCTTTTTCACCATAGCCCTCTAGGGGCTTCCAAATATCACTTTTCCAATTCCACAAGAACTGTCTTAGCGAAAGGCTTCTTGAGGGGAAAGCTGTAACTCTGTTAGATGATTTCACAGAACACAAAGAAGTTTCTCAGAAAGCTTCTTTCTCTTTGTTATCCGTGGATATTTCCTTTGGCCCTATAGTCTTCAAAGGGATCCGAAATATCTGTTCTCAGATTCCACAGAAATAAGGCTAGCAAAGAGATCCACGAAATACAGATGTAACTCTGTGAGGGGAAGTGACACATCTCAGAGCAGTTTCTCAGAAAGCTTCTTTCCAGATTTCATCTGAGGATATTTCCTTTTTCACCATAGCCCTCTAAGGGCTTCCAAATATCACTTTGCCAATTCCACAAGAACTGTTATAGCGAAAGGCTTCTTGACGGGAAAGCTGTAACTCTGTGAGATGATTTCACAGAACACAAAGAAGTTTCTCAGAAAGCTTCTTTCTCTTTGTTATCAGAGGATATTTCCTTTGGGCCTATAGTCTTCAAAGGGATCCGAAATATCTGTTCTCAGATTCCACAGAAAGAAGGCTAGCAAAGAGATCCACGAAATACAGATGTAACTCTCTGAGTGGAAGTCACACATCACAGAGCAGTTTCTCAGAAAGCTTCTTTCCAGATTTCATCTGAGGATATTTCCTTTTTCACCATAGCCCTCTAGGGGCTTCCAAATATCACTTTTCCAATTCCAAAAGAACCGTCTTAGCGAAAGGCTTCTTTAGGGGAAAGCTGTAACTCTGTGAGATGATTTCACAGAACACAAAGAAGTTTCTCAGAAAGCTTCTTTCTCTTTGTTATCGGAGGATATTTCCTGTGGCCCTATAGTCTTCTAAGGGATCCGAAATATCTGTTCTCAGATTCCACAGAAAGAAGGCTAGCAAAGAGATCTACGAAACACAGATGTAACTCTGTGAGATGAATTCACAGAACACTAAGCAGTTTCTCAGAAAGCTTCTTTCCAGATTTCCCCTGAGGATATTTCCTTTTTCACCATAGCTCTCTATGGGCTTCCAAATATGACTTTGCCAATTCCCCAAGAACTGTCTTAGCGAAAGGCTTCTTGAGGGGAAAGCTGCAACTCGGTGAGATGATTTCACAGAACACAAAGAAGTTTCTCAGAAAGCTTCTTTCTCTTTGTTATCGGAGGATATTTCCTGTGGCCGTATAGTCTTCAAAGGGATCCGAAATAACTGTTCTCAGATTCCACAGAAATAAGGCTAGCAAAGAGATCCACGAAATACAGATGTAACTCGGTGAGTGGAAATCACACATCACAGAGCAGTTTCTCAGAAAGCTTCTTTCCAGATTTCATCTGAGGATATTTCCTTTTTCAACATAGCCCTCTATGGGCTTCCAAATATCACTTTTTCAATTCCACAAGAACTCTCTTGGTGGAAGGCTTCTTGAGGGGAAAGCTGTAACTCTGTGAGATGATTTCACAGAACACAAAGAAGTTTCTCAGAAAGCTTTTTTCTCTTTGTTATCGGAGGATATTTCCTTTGGCCCTATAGTCTTCAAAGGGATCCGAAATATCTGTTCTCAGATTCCACAGAAATAAGGCTAGCAAAGAGATCTACGAAACACAGATGCAACTCTGTGAGATGAATTCAGAGAACACTAAGCAGTTTCTCAGAAAGCTTCTTTCCAGATTTCATCTGAGGATATTTCCTTTTCACCATAGCCCTCTAAGGGCTTCCAAATATCACGTTGCCAATTCCACAAGAACTGTCTTAGCGAAAGGCTTCTGGAGGGAAAAGCTGTAACTCTGTGAGATGATTTCACAGAACACAAAGAAGTTTCTCAGAAAGCTTCTTTCTCTTTGTTATCGGAGGATATTTCCTTTGGCCCTATAGTCTTCAAAGGGATCCGAAATATCTGTTCTCAGATTCCACAGAAATAAAGCTAGCAAAGAGATCTACGAAACACAGATGTAACTCTGTGAGATGAATTCACAGAACACTAAGCAGTTTCTCAGAAAGCTTCTTTCCAGATTTCATCTGAGGATATTTCCTTTTCACCATAGCCCTCTATGGGCTTCCAAATATCACTTTGCCAATTCCACAAGAACTGTCTTAGCGAAAGGCTTCTTGAGGAGAAAGCTGTAACTCTGTGAGATGATTTCACAGAACACAAAGAAGTTTCTCAGAAAGCTTCTTTCTATTTGTTTTCGGAGCATATTTCCTTTGGCCCTATAGTCTTCAAAGGGATCCGAAATATCTGTTCTCAGATTCCACAGAAAGAAGGCTAGCAAAGAGATCCACGAAATACAGATGTAACTCTGTGAGTGGAAGTGACACATCTCAGAGCAGTTTCTCAGAAAGCTTCTTTCCAGATTTCATCTGAGGATATTTCCTTTTTCACCATAGCCCTCTAAGGGCTTCCAAATATCACTTTGCCAATTCCACAAGAACTGTTATAGCGAAAGGCTTCTTGACGGGAAAGCTGTAACTCTGTGAGATGATTTCACAGAACACAAAGAAGTTTCTCAGAAAGCTTCTTTCTCTTTGTTATCAGAGGATATTTCCTTTGGGCCTATAGTCTTCAAAGGGATCCGAAATATCTGTTCTCAGATTCCACAGAAAGAAGGCTAGCAAAGAGATCCACGAAATACAGATGTAACTCTGTGAGTGGAAGTCACACATCACAGAGCAGTTTCTCAGAAAGCTTCTTTCCAGATTTCATCTGAGGATATTTCCTTTTTCACCATAGCCCTCTAGGGGCTTCCAAATATCACTTTTCCAATTCCACAAGAACTGTCTTAACGAAAGGCTTCTTGAGGGGAAAGCTGTAACTCTGTGAGATGATTTCACAGAACACAAAGAAGTTTCTCAGAAAGCTTCTTTCTCTTTGTTATCGGAGGATATTTCCTGTGGCCGTATAGTCTTCAAAGGGATCCGAAATATCTGTTCTCAGATTCCACAGAAAGAAGGCTAGCAAAGCGATCTACGAAACACAGATGTAACTCTGTGAGATGAATTCACAGAACACTAAGCAGTTTCTCAGAAAGCTTCTTTCCAGATTTCATCTGAGGATATTTCCTTTTCACCATAGCCCTCTATTGGCTTCCAAATATCACTTTGCCAATTCCACAAGAACTGTCTTAGCGAAAGGTTTCTTCAGGGGAAAGCTGTAACTCTGTGAGATGATTTCACAGAGCACAAAGAAGTTTCTCAGAAAGCTTCTTTCTATTTGTTTTCGGAGCATATTTCCTTTGGCCCTATAGTCTTCAAAGGGATCCGAAATATCTGTTCTCAGATTCCACAGAAATAAGGCTAGCAAAGAGATCCACGAAATACAGATGTAACTCTGTGAGTGGAAATCACACATCACAGAGCAGTTTCTCAGAAAGCTTCTTTCCAGATTTCCTCTGAGGATATTTCCTTTTTCAACATAGCCCTCTATGGGCTTCCAAATATCACTTTTCCAATTCCACAAGAACTGTCTTGGCGAAAGGCTTCTTCAGGGGAAAGCTGAAACTCTGTGAGATGATTTAACAGAACACAAAGAAGTTTCTCAGAAAGCTTCTTTCTCTTTGTTATCGGAGGATATTTCCTTTGGCCCTATAGTCTTCAAAGGGATCCGAAATATCTGTTCTCAGATTCCACAGAAATAAGGCTAGCAAAGAGATCTACGAAGCACAGATGCAACTCTGTGAGATGAATTCACAGAACACTAAGCAGTTTCTCAGAAAGCTTCTTTCCAGATTTCATCTGAGGATATTTCCTTTTCACCATAGCCCTCTAAGGGCTTCCAAATATCACTTTGCCAATTCCACAAAAACTGTCATAGCGAAAGGGTTCTGGCGGGGAAAGCTGTAACTCTGTGAGATGATTTCACAGAACACAAAGAAGTTTCTCAGAAAGCTTCTTTCTCTTTGTTATCGGAGGATATTTAATGTGGCCGTATAGTCTTCAAAGGGATCCGAAATATCTCTTCTCAGATTCCACAGAAATAAGGCTAGCAAAGAGATCTACGAAACACAGATGCAACTCTGTGAGATGAATTCAGAGAACACTAAGCAGTTTCTCAGAAATCTTCTTTCCAGATTTCATCGGAGGATATTTCCTTTTCACCATAGCCCTCTAAGGGCTTCCGAATATCACTTTGCCAATTCCACAAAAACTGTCATAGCGCAAGGCTTCTTGAGGGGAAAGCTGTAACTCTGTGAGATGATTTCACAGAACACAAAGAAGTTTCTCTGAAAGCTTCTTTCTCTTTGTTATCGGAGGATATTTCCTTTGGCCCTATAGTCTTCAAAGGGATCCGAAATATCTGTTCTCAGATTCCACAGAAATAAGGCTAGCAAAGAGATCCACGAAATACAGATGTAACTCTGTGAGTGGAAGTCACACATCACAGAGCAGTTTCTCAGAAAGCTTCTTTCCAGATTTCATCTGAGGATATTTCCTTTTTCACAATAGCCCTCTATGGGCTTCCTAATATGACTATGCCAATACCACAAGAACTGTCTTAGCGAAAGGCTTCTTGAGGGGAAAGCTGTAACTCTGTGAGATGATTTCACAGAACACAAAGAAGTTTCTCAGAAAGCTTCTTTCACTTTGTTATCGGAGGATATTCCTTTGGCCCTATAGTCTTCAAAGGGATCCGAAATATCTGTTCTCAGATTCCACAGATATAAGGCTAGCAAAGAGATCTACGAACCACAGATGCAACTCTGTGAGATGAATTCACAGAACACTAAGCAGTTTCTCAGAAAGCTTCTTTCCAGATTTCATCTGAGGATATTTCCTTTTTCACCATAGCCCTCAATGGGCTTCCAAATATCACGTTGCCATTTCCACAAGAACTGTCTTTGCGAAAGGCTTCTTGAGGGGAAATCTTTAACTCTGTGTGATGATTTCACTGAACACAAAGAAGTTTCTCAGAAAGCTTCTTTCACTTTGTTATCGGAGGATATTCCTTTGGCCCTATAGTCTTCAAAGGGATCCAAAATATCTGTTCTCAGATTCCACAGAAATAAGGCTAGCAAAGAGATCTACGAAACACAGATGTAACACTGTGAGATGAATTCACAGAACACTAAGCAGTTTCTCAGAAAGCTTCTTTCCAGATTTCATCTGGGGATATTTCCTTTTCAACATAGCCCTCTAAGGGCTTCAAATATCACTTTGCCAATTCCACAAGAACTGTCTTAGCGAAAGGCTTCTTGGGGGGAAAGCTGTAACTCTCTGAGATGATTTCAGAGAACACAAAGAAGTTTCTCAGAAAGCTTCTTTCTCTTTGTTATCGGAAGATATTTCCTTTGGCCCTATAGTCTTCAAAGGGATCCGAAGTATCTGTTCTCAGATTCCACAGAAATAAGGCTAGCAAAGAGATCTACGAAACA